>NC_137953.1:34649196-34981696 GCF_963924665.1 Micromys minutus | reverse complement strand
TGCTCAGGAGAAAATGAGCACATAATTACACCATAAAGAGGTTAAAGAATCAATGTTACCCAGCTGGAAGAATATTAGTTGAAGTCCCAATGGCATCTATAAAGGACACTTCATAATACATCTGTGAAATACAGCACTGACAGGGCCAATTAAGATATGTAGAGAAATCTATTTTTAATTGTAAGAGTTCAGTTTTAAATATTTATTTTCCCCTTTGCCTCTGCCTACTCCAGGTGCTGGGGGATGGTCTCCATCAGACAGTGACCACTATCAATGGCTTCAGGTTGACTTTGGCAATCGGAAGCAGATCAGTGCCATTGCAACCCAAGGAAGGTACAGCAGCTCTGACTGGGTGACACAATATCGAATGCTCTACAGTGACACAGGGAGAAACTGGAAACCCTATCATCAAGATGGCAATATCTGGGTGAGTCAATATTGGAAATGTAACTATGCATAACCGAATGGAAAATATGTGAAACTGGGAGAAAACTCACAGGGCCTATTCGCAGCTGCAAACATGTATCTATGGAAACTATCAGAAGACTACTAATTAACCAGGTCATTAATTAATGCACATTTGCATACTGAGGTTCATTTTCATAGGCTGCAATGCACATCTAGTGCCCAGTGGGTCTCTGTCTTAAGTAAGAATTTAAATCACTGGAAGAAGTGTTATTAAATAAATGTGCCATTCATACCTAGACCAACAAAACAAGGTCATGTTCATAGAAAATTCACTTTTTATTATCCTATGGTGAAAATACATACAATTTGACCAGGATACCCCAAAAATGTCTCAATTAATTATAAAGATGTACATCCAAATAAACAGTCACCATATTTCAAGAGCTTACTTGCCACTAAATAATAAATGTATTGTTATAGCTTATTTAGTTATATATTTTTAAATCTACAGTAGAATCAATTAAAATAATTAGTATTAAACAGAAAGAAGGAAAAATTTTGGGGTTTGCTTTTAGTCTCGGTTTTGCCTGGTATTAGCAGGAGAAGTGGGTACTTTTATCTTAACAAGGCTCACTTTTTAGAAATTCTATTTTTTAAAGTCCAAGGTGCTCTTCTAAGTTTCTAGAGTTGAGAATTTTCTAGATTTAACAGTCATTTCTACATGAGTGGCCAACAAGAAAACCCATAATGTAAAATAAGTTCACAATATCTGTCTAATAAGAAACTTGTCCTTCCAAGAAGGAATGTAGAAATAACTCACCACAGGTCATAGTTATGCATCAATAATGCCTATATATTAAAATATATAACATATACTGAGCATATTGGAGGAAAATATCCATTCACTGTGAAGTTTCCATTACTTGCTGAAGATAACCCAAAGCCATAATAAGAAAAGGTGATTTTCAACCATAGACAGGATAAAAGACTGTGTTTATCTCCTTGTATATGCACTAAGACAACATTAAAGATGACTGGGGAAATGCAGTCATTACAGCCTTGATTTACTTTGACAGTGGAGAGCAGTTAAGGATAGTCACATGATTGAGTCAAGATATGTTTAAAGACCAAGATTGTCTAAGATAATTTGGACTTCTATGGTGATAAATATGAATGATAATCCATCCCATATGCAACCACTAAACACACACAAACACTGTTGCTGATGCCAAGTAGTGCTTACTGGCAGGAACCTGATATGGATGCCTCCTCAGAGGCTCTGTCAGAACCATACTGATACAGAGGAGGATGCTTGTAGCTAATCATCGAACTGAACACAGGGACCCCAATGAAGGAGCTAGAGACAATACTGAAGGAGCTGAAAGGGTTTTCAACCTCATGGGAAGAACAAAATCATCAACTAACCAAACCCACTAGAGCTCCCAGGGGCTAAAACACCAACCAATGAGTTCACATAGAGAGAGGCATGGCTCCAGGTACATATGTAGCAGAGGATGGTATTTTCTGGCATCAATGGGAGGAAAGGCCTTTGGTCCAATGGAGGTTCATTTTCCCAGTGTAGAGAAATGCCAAGGGCTGAGTTGGGAGAGGTTGCACCTTCATGGAGGCAATGGGATGGAATTGGGAAAATGGATAACATCTGAAATCGAAGTACAGATAATATCCAATAAAAAATAATGTTTACTTCTGAGAGAAATCTCTGAAAATAGCCTGTGTGGAGATTGAAGGCTGGGGAAGGTTGGGTGTGTACTGAGTTCTCTGTCTCTGCTGCTGCTGCTGAGGTATGTGCTTCTGTGATCTTTGACCATTAGGTTATTAGCTTTATCTCCTTCCTTTCACGTTTCTCATTAAAATTAGCATAGTGATGAATGATGAGTAATGAACGATGATTTCCAGAAGATTCTGTATGAGCTAATCATGAAACTGTAAAATTACCAACAAGTGTAAGGTGTAATATAAATATTGTGAGATACATTAAAGTGCTAGTAAGCATTCCACATAATGAGTCTAATAACTCATGACAGAAATACCAAGAGTGGTGACAAATGAAAATTCATTCACATCTAACAGTCCTTGAAGATTTTCCAGCTATTCCCTAAACATTAAGCGATGGAATTTAAACTTTTATAATACCAACAAAATATATCTACGCTTAACCTTAGCAGTAATGATAATTAAATATTAGATTTTATTCTAATCTATTGTTACTTAATATCATGTCAGTTTGACTTTAAAGAAAATTTAGACAAAGTTTATTCATATATTGGTTCACAGAACCTTACAAGGTGAAATTTTCAGGTAGTCTGAAGATTTCAATATTTATATGATTTTGAACTTACATTTATAATCATCAGTACCTGAGGAGACTGGGAGGCAAGGTTTGTTCTATCTATTATATAGATATCGATATAGATATAGATATAAAAGTAGATATAATATTTTTTAAATGTGAGTGGGTATTTTCTCTATAATTGTTTAGGGAATGGTTTTATACAATGATTAAAATATTATTTAAAGACCATGTAAATACTTTGACTGATATAACTATCATTGGTATTGTATGTAAGAACCAGAAAAGATTATAAAGTACAAAAATTTCAAAATCAGAAAGCCCACTTCCTAGATGAGATAGTGTAACATTAACTCAAATCAAGTGCAGTTACCTCCACTTGGTGCACGTAACACAGGCCTTATTAACATAAGTGTTCTGAGCCTACCAGGCTCCAAGATGTAGTCACATTGTTACACAGAAGGAAATGACTAGTCGTGGTGGTCTAAAAAATAGGAATAATAGATAGATAGGAATGTAAGACAGATTCATTGAGGAGGGGAGGTTGGGTAAAAGTAGAAGTGAGGATGGGGGAGAGTGATTTAAGCAAGTAATCTTGTGTGAAATTGTTTAAAATATGGAGATTAAAGAACAATAGCTGTCAACAAAATAATTATGCAAATTATACAATTATATAAGCAAAAAGAACAACAAATTATGTAAGCAAGAAATATGAGAAGTTCTTGCATTTTTAAGGTCAAGAATGTTTGGATGAAAATTGACCTTGAAGAGATTCCTAAAATGGCTTATCCAAATGTTTGATACGCAAGAATGTGAACTTCTAAATATGTGTAACTAGCTAAATCTTCCAATCCTCTCTGATAGCATTTAAATAATAGAATGCTGTTTTCTGACTGACAAGACATTTCTTTCTATGTAGTATATGGTATCCCTTCACTCTCTAAATGGCAATATTCAGATTGGTGAATATTGATCCTCATCGAGTTCACACAGTCTTGCAACTCAAATTTGGAAAGTTTTCTGCAATTCTTTCAAGGTTTTCTATATCTGAAGAAAAATGAATAACTGTATATAATAATTTCTTAGCAAAAGTCCATTCAATGTTACATAAAGTAAGAATTCCACCAGTCAAAATCCTTTATCTTATAAGATTTATATTTCAAATGTACTGGTATAATATGGACAGAGTGTTCCTTCTCTCTAAGATTTTTTTTGTAAGCAAAAGAAAATGTGTACACATTCCTAATTATTTTTAAAAGACTTTTGACCTCTTTTAGTAATAGTCAGCAGGTGTCAGATGAAATTAATCAACACTGTATGTACTTGGGGATTCCTACTGTGGAGAAATGGATTATCAAATTTAAATTACAAAGATTATTAACAAGAATATGTGAATTTTTTTCAGTGCTTGGCTTGTTTTTTAAAGGTTTGATAATGTTCATTAAGATCTTACTAGTTACAATGAGCATAAAGTACATGTAAAACAGGATATAACCCGGAATTAGTCAAAGTTTTCTTGGTGTGTAAGACTTTTATCCAAATATGCTTAAAATTTGTACATTTATCTTTGTTTTTTTTTTTTTTGTTTTCTTAAAGTTGCTCAATAAAAAATTAAAAAAGAATATGTGAATATATACGATGCCACTATCTAATATATGACACTGAATTTTAATTAATTAGACACTTAAAATTTGAGTCTCTGTCACTTACATAATTTCAGCACAAAAAAGCCGCACCTGCACTCATAAAGGTTCATTGTTTCAACAAAATTAGAAGCATCACAAACCCTGGAACACGCAGATTTTGTGGAGAAGGTTGGATTTTGGGAATATCAAATGAAAATTTTCAATTTTCTCAGTGTTAAATCAATAATGGTATTCTTTAACTGATTCTAACACTTAGCTAATAAAAGTATGTAACCTACTTTCTTTCATTAGGGTGTAACAGGTTGATTAGTAAGGGAAACTTGAGTATTGGTGTCAAAGGTCTGAATGAAGCAGTTTTGACTCCTTCATTGCTTTTATATTCTGGAAGATTTAACATATCTCTGGGACTAAAGTTTCTAATCTGGAAACTAGAAAAAACCAGGATGTTAAGTTGCAATTATATGAGTGATCAAATTCATTAAACTTTAATGATTTGAAACACACATTACCCAGCCTAGAAGCAATTTATTCATCATGTCTGCAGTGATGAACACCTCAAATATTTCTGTTCCCTCTGTCCTCTGCACACTCATTTTACCTCTCTTTATTTCCGTGCATGACTTAAAATACCCAACAATATTACCAATGAATAAAACATGACTTAACAGCGAACTCAGTTTCTGATACGGTTTCCAAATACACACTAGGAAGAAAGTGCCTTAATATATCAGTGGCTAGCACATTGTAGACCCAGCCAGGGACTTAGGGATCAGAGCCCTTACTCTAAGCCAAAAGCCAATGTAGTGCTTGTAAAAGATTATTTGTTATCATAATGATGCCTTTGCGTGCAATGAGCCATGTAAAGGGACAGCATTTAAAAATGAGTGGGTGATTCTGTCCTATCTTTTCAACCATTTGTCATAGCAGTTGCACTAATTTTCCAAATCATTTAAAAATCTGTTCTCATTAGCAATGCACAACATGAATGCCTCTGTTCCACATAGCAATAGTGTGCTTAGAACAGTTTTCTGCCTATAACACAAAGGATGAAAAACCTTCTCTTGGTTAGACCTGTGTTTTCATCAACCACAGTGTGCTAATGCAATTTTCCTCATGGGTGGCTCAGGATTCTCCTGCTGATTTACACATACAAATATATGTTGCTACTTTCATGTGCTTGGGGTAAAGACCGAAAAAGCATATTTGATATAATTTTATTAGTTATTGAATAATAAAACAAACAAGAACTATCCAATTAAATTTATTTTTAAAATCATCTTTGTCATTAAGTAAGTAAAAAAAAAAAATCTTAAAACATTATGTAGGATAAAATGGACTCCAGGAGGAATTCAAACTCCAGAAAGCTCTGAACACTCTAGAAACTACTCACAGGCCAAATGAGGCTCAAGAAAAACAAAGGTCAAAAATAATGAAAGTCTCAGTCCTTCTTAGGGAAAAATAAATGTATAGCATCCTCTCAGAATGTGGTACACCTGGACCTTAAACCATTAATAACCCAAGAGCTAAGATTATAGCCTTGTGGCAATTTTGTGGTATTCAAAGGTCATTATGCTTAATCTATACTCACCAAGGAAACTGTTTCTATGTTACGTTCTGTCCTACATATACTTTATGCTTATGGTACTAGTGGGATTTCAGTGCATGCTATCAAACCTCTAAAAGAATTAAGTACTGACAAAAATATTCATATAGTGTTATGCCAAAATGCCTTTAAAAATCTGTATATGTATCCCTATTTTTTAAAAATAAAGTTGTAAGAGAGAAAAAAAACATTTCTTTGGTTTTGTGAAATAGATTTCCTTATTTACACCTCCTTTTGGCTGATACTTTTAAATTTCATAAATTTTAATAAACCTAATGGATATTCATATCCTTTTATACACACTAAAATGTTTCTAGGCTGGATTTGATGACTCTTAATTAGTATATTTTTATTGTGAATATATTTTTACATGGTTCTGGTTACTTCTCACTTCAATTGGAACCTGCCAAATGTCTCTTTATTAAAGCACCTTTCTAACAAATATGTCTACATATTAATCATTTTCCAAAATATAGAACAGGGAAGTAAAGTTATAAATTTGAATGTTTTTGCATACATTGTTCAATAAGAAAAGGTGACATAATTGTTAGCTGTTTCTCAGTGACAGTCAAATAAATAAAGTATTATTCTTTATAGTCCAATGACATTTTCATATATAGGACAAATATTATATATGTAATTATCATTATAAATTTTAAACTACACTTAATTACTTAAGATGTTTTGAAGTAAAGATGCCCAGGGCTGGAGCAATAGCTCAGATGTAATAATGTATTTAAGAAAAAAAAGAAAGTATTTGGATCTTTCAGAGTGCCTGAGGTAATTTTCCAAGACCTATTGTAGAAAGCTCGCAATCATGTTTAACTTCAGATCTTGGGGGTTCTGATGTCTGTTTTCTAAGAGAGCCCATACTTATATAAACCGTCTCCCCACATACACATAACTAAAAACAATGAAAATAAATATTGTATATGATTCTTACCAAGATTTTGTACTTTATTAAATACATTCATCGTGAAATCACACGATTTGGATTAAAATTATTCTTGTTACTAGATTAAGATTACATTTGGTATTCAAATAAACATAAATATATATAATATGGATGGATACCTACAATTTTTTAAATAAAATAACAATTTCTTTAATTGAGATACTTCAGTGATAACTTTGTGGAAGTTAAAAGAATAATTTTATAAATGCACCTAAATGAGACAACATAGAACACACTAGACCTCGTTTTTTTTGGAGAGAGAATGCTTGGAAGGAACAGGCCATGGGCAATTGCTCAGTTCAGTGAGACTACTCTGGCTGCCCAGATATGTCAATTATAAAGGTTCACAAATTTGTTATTTGGTATAGGCACAGAAAAGAACCTATGAAGTTGCTTCTCAAATGTGATGTAGATACCGGTTGTGTCTAACACTATGTCTCTGTTAGAAATGCAAAATCTTAGAGATCTACAGGAGACCATTAGACTCTACAGTTTGACATGCAAAGTATACTGCTTAAAGTAAGTGTACATCACTTTCAGTATTTTCGGGGCTCCTATGAAATGGAAGAATTAGAATCAGCCACCATGCCTCCAAACCAGAGGTTATAATTAAGACTAAACTTTAGAGAGCCTTCTGTAGGTCTTCTTGTGATCTAGACCAGTCTAGCTTCCTTATTCTCCACTCCCCACTCTTTCACAAGACTTCCTGAGCTTTGCCTCTTATTTAGCTGTGGGTCTCTGCATCAGTTTCGATCACCTGCTGGATAAAGCCTCTCAGAGGACCATTATGTCATGCCTCTGTCTGCAAGCATAGCAGAGTATCATTTATAGAGTCAGGGATTGACTCTTCCCCATGGGGATTGGTCTTAGTTTGAGCCAGTCATTGGCTGGCTATCCCCTCAATCTCTGCTCCATCTTTATCCTTGCACTTCTTATAGAGAGGCCAAATTTTAGATAGAATGTTTTGGGGGTGGGTTGTGTGCCCTCTCTCCAGTAAATGTCCTGCCTGATGACAGGAGGTGGCCTCTTCAGGTTCCATATTCCTTAATGCTAGAAGCCTCACTAGGGTCACCTCCAAAGACTCCTGAGTATCTCTCTTGTGCCAGAGATGCCCCTGAATGTTTTCTGTTCTCTCTCCTAACTCGCCCTAACAACACCTTATCTCTATCCAGTTCCTTTCTTCCATAAAGTTCTGTCCCTCCATTCACATCAGAAGTCTACTTTATTCCCCCTACTGAGATTCATGTATCATTCCTTGGGCCTTCCTTATTACTTAGCTTCTTTGGGTCTGTGGATGATAGCATAGTAATCCTGTACTTTATTGCTATTATCCATTTATAATTGAGTACATACCATGTGAAGTCTTTTGGTGTCTGTGTTACCTCACTCAGGATAATATTTTCTAGTTCCATGTATTTGCTTGTAAATTTCATGATGTCTTCCTTCTTAATAGCTGAGTACTATCCCACTGTGTTATATACCAAGTTTTCTTTATTCATTCTTCTGTTGAGGGACATCTAGGACGTTTGCATTTTCTGGCAATTATGAATAGTATTGTTATAACCTGGGAAGTGGAGGGGTGAAAATAAGTAAGTGTTCTGTTGTAATGCTATATACATACAACTCAATTATGTCCTAAAGGATACAGGCTTCTAGCAATGCTCTGGCCTTGTCCTGGGTTGTCCTTTAGATTGGATGATGATTAGGGCTGGGTAATGTCTGCTGAGATGCTAAATACTGTTTCCTCAGCAAATAAAAAGTTGTCATGCAGAGAGAAGTAGATTTCTAAGCAGAGAATCCTCAACTGAAATAGGTTCCTGTGGGCCTGGGGTTTATAAACAACCACAGTCTTCTAATTTCTTCATTATTTTTATTGGTTATTTTATTTATTTAAATTTCAAATATTGTCCTCCTTTCTGGTCTCCCTTCCGCTAACACCCTACCTCATCGTCTCCACTTGCACCTATGAGGTTGCTCCCCCAGCCAGCCACCCACCTACTCCCACCTCACCATCCTAGCATCCCCCATGCTGGGACACCTAGCAACCACAGGAAAAAGGGCCTCCCCGCCCACTGATGCCAGATAAGTTCATCTTCTGGTACATATGCAGCTGGAGCCATGGGACCCTCCAAATGTATTTTATTTGGTTAGCAAGCAGTTTCATCCCTGTGAGCTCTGGAGGGTGGAAATCTCCTTGGTTGATATTCTTGCTCATCCTATGGGGTTGCAATCTCCTTCAGCTCATTCAGTCCTTCTCCTAACTTTTCCATTATGGTACCTATGCTCAGCCCAAAGGTTGGCTTCGAGTATGCATATCTTCCTTGGTCAGAATCTGGTAAAGTCTGTCAGGGGACAGATATACCAGGTACCTGTCAGCAAGTGCTTTTTGTCAGCAGCAACAGTGTCTGGATTTGGTGTCTGCAGAAGGAATGGATTCCTGGGTGTTGATGCAGACATGTGAAAGGATGTTTTGTTGAGACCAGATACATGGTGTTTCTCTGAAAGTTGCCTGGTGAAAGGGCATGTGAAGTTTTGCTGAAGCAGATGCTTAAGAAAATGTATGCTGTTTTGGGTAAATATAACCCAAAAGACAGTGAATTATGCTCTTGCATTGGTTTGTCTTGTTCTCTTTGATAATCTTTGGTTGTCATGACTTTGAAGAGAGAAATGCATGAGAGAAATTCTGTGGTATTCCTGCTGCTTCCTGAAGCTTCTGTGAATTTGGGTAGATAGGCAGAGCCTTGTAGTGTATTCTGGATCAGTATGATACTACTGATTCATGTTTGGTGTTTAGCTAGGAGACTGTACTAGTGTCAATGAAAATTGAAATCATCAAAAGAAATATTTCTAAACAGGTCCACAACACCCATTTCATATTAACCTTTCTTTTCTGATACATCTGGTGGGTGGTGGACAATAAAAGAAGATTGAAGCATTAAAGAATCTTAATTAAAATAGATTTTTAAAATTCTAATCTTACAGGTTTATCTTTTAAGAAACTGTGGTGGATAGGTGTCATTCATCTAGGTCACGTGTATGTTACAGGCATGGAAACCTTCAGGATACACTGGGAGCACACAGATGCTATTTAAAGCCTTACAACTGAATTGATCTTTCTCTATCTGTAGAAAAGTGAGGTGAGACTAAAAGCGCGATGCTACTGACATCTCATGCTTATGTCCAGATATACTGACCTTCTCATATTGAAGGGCACCAACTGACTGTCGAAGCTCTGCAAGAAAACATAAGTGTAAATCCTCACTTACATTTTTGACTATCTGAAAACTATATAGAAAACACACACAGTTTATACAAGGCAAGATAGGTAGGATCCAGAACTCTCCTGCAAACTTCCGTACTTTTCATTTATTACTATGTACACTGGATTATGCTAAACAACTTTCTGTGAGTTTAGTTGACTTAGCTCAAAAATTATATAATACTATCTGAATAAAAAAAAATGAAGACATGATGATTCTCAATATAAAAGAAAAGAATGTCTATTGTAGGTATGAGGGAGACAATAGGCAGAAGTCCCATGGAATCAAGCCATGGGAGGTTGGAGGAGATGGGGGACGGCTAACAGTCCATGAGATCAGGAAGCAAGAGAGGTGGCCAAGAGGCAACAGGATAAATGTAGACAAAATGACTGAGTTATATAAGGTTCAAAGTAACTGGCGGAGGAAAGAAAGCCCAGCTCAGTCTCTGGGCTGGAGAGTTTTATATAGGAGGTGGAGAATGCCAGCCAGGAGGGCTCTAAAACAGGGAGACGGACTGAATATGTCTGCTTTTGTGAGTTAATAGGGACCTCAGATGTTTGTCTTGAGCTTTAGTCCTAACACTCCCTCAATATAGAGGGCTTTTAATAATTAATTTTTCAAAATTAGGTTGAGAAACAATACCACATATTTCCATCTTCTCTTCATATTCTCCTCTAATTATTTGCCAGTTTGTTGCTGCTATTATTGGTATGTCTTTAAAGTGTATGAGATAGATGAGAAAGTAATAGGCAGGCTTCTGATTGAGATTAATATAGTAAAGTTCAGGGACAGTAAAAGTTGTGGCATTACTTTAAACAATGCTAATATCACCATGTCCAGCTTACAAGTAACTTGTGTTCTAGCCACTGTGCTGGTAACTTTTTTCACTGTCAAGGATCTGCATGTATCTCATAGACATAAATTTGCCAAACAATGAACTTTGTCTATTTTGACTTGAAAAAGAATAGTATATAGGAACATTTTGCCAAATGCATTCGGATATCTGGAGTTAAACTAGCCTAATTATTGGTTGTAGTGACATGATCACTGGCAGCAGAAGCTAGCTAGTTGATTGTATGTCTAAAGGACCATTTCCCTACCATAACGGGATTTTTAGTTACCCAAAGCAAAGAAGTATAGACATACTTGTTTTCCAACTGATAGAATATTTAAAGTACTCACCTGTATGGATCTCATAAACTTTTCTGACACATTTCAAAGAGTCTGCCAGTAGGCTCATTTCAATCTCACTTAAGTGGTTTATATTTGCATTAGGATTCAGCTTTAGTGACATCAATGAAAACCCTCCCCTGTGCTTTAGCAAAGCAGTGCATCATACTACAGGTGCATCAATTAACAAGCACTAATAACAGCCACCCAAAGATTACCAGGGACTTACATCCTTCCTGTACTTTACCTTACTTAAACATTAAATCAAAAAGCCTATGAAGACTGCATTTGTTATTTGGCCCTACCATAAACCTATAGACAGAATTAGAGGTGGTGATTTTCCCAGGATGACATAGTTCATTAACAGTGAACCTGGGTAATGGTGGCTTAAACATCATCTAGGATTACTGTAGAGTTCATTTCATAACATGTATGCCTATCAAAGCAAACAACCCTACATACAAACTGAAATCACAGAAGGGCTGATATTTGAAGCCTGGACTCTTTAGCTCACCAGTCAAGGTCCTCATCACTGTGGTCCTTTTCATCTGTCCCCCTCAGTCCAAGTCAAATGTGGCAAGTGCTCATTATTTAAGTTTTACCCTTACTCTGAGAACAAGGGCAAAGCCTAAGGTTTTATTGGGTTTTTTTGTTTGTTTGTTTGTTTCTGTTTTGCTCTCTGAAACTGAATCCACTGCAGTCAAGACTGGCGTTGAACTTACAATCCATGGTAGTTTGCGTTGAGATTACTAGCACATACTACCACGGACAGTTACAATTTAAGCATTACTAAATAAACTAGGTATGGTGGTATACACCTTTGATTCTAGCCCTCAGGAAGCAGAAGTCATGAGATCTCTGTGAGCTCCCAATCAGCCTAATTTACATTGCAAGGTCCAATCCAGCCCGCACAGTAGGACTCTGCATTAAAAAACAAACAAACCCATTGCATACTGTAGAACAAAGCCAAAGAAAATAAACTAGAAGGAATAGTCAAGTACACTAGTAAAAATCTGTTTTAATCACATTCATTTCCATTGGCTATATATAAATGTATATTTTTTTTACACAGTGCTAGGACATTGTGCTATTTTGATACATACATAAAGGGAAGAATGTTTAAATCAAGTTAAAGGTATCTGTTCTATTTTAATTATAATGAACCACATAGGTAAAGTCAGGACATGTTTAAAAGATATGGAATAGAAATTAAAGATAGTTAAATTTTCAAAGTAAAGATTCCAGGAACCATTTTTTTTTCTATTCTAAGCAATATTTGCACACAAAAGATTAGGTCGTGTAATTCATGCTCCTTTTGTGAACCTTATATTTACTCCAAGTATCAAAAATTAATGGTTCATATGGCCCACGTTTACATGTGTAGGTCTTAACTTTTTATAATCTTTTATTGAAAATCAATATTTTTCCTCACATAATATATCCTGTTATGGGTTCCGTTCCTGTAACAATTAAAAAAAAATGCCATAAGATGTGCTATATTATAAGCATGTAAATGAATAAAATATACATTTTTGAAGTGATAATATTCATACTTTCTGAGAAAGAGCTAGAAACTGAGTAATCTATGAACAAAGACACTATAGTGCCAGTGTTTGTGTTTCTTGAGTACTTTTGGATACTTTCTTGTGTCTACATAGATGAATATATATGGGGTGTTATTTATTCCTAGTCAGAGAACTCATAAGCTGGTATATATGAGAAAAATGGACCTTGGTGAAAAGAGAAACTAGGGCAGTGGTGCTTGGCTCTGGTGTATATAACAGCAGGAGAAGAATTGTAAAAGACTGTGGAGACCAGCAGGATTCCACCCCCATTAAACAGCATTCTCTAGGATGAAGCTCAGTCAGTACCATTTGAAACAATCTGCCCAGGAGTTTTGATATCCAGTCTCACTGAAGACCATAGAGAAGATCAATGCAAGTCTGTCACCTTCGCAGAATAGTTCTGAATGAAACAGCATGACATTGTGGCCTAGCAAACAGACTGGCTGGCTGTGGCCACCCTTGTTTCCAGTCCTGGAATCTAAGAACTTGTCTTATTCTTTTAAAGTGTTAACTAAAGAAAGAAATTGTTTCGCATATTCTGCCTGTTTGATGTTCCGTTCAGAATCACACTTACTTCCCAAAGCTTACATATCATTGTTCTAAATTTTAATTTGAAAACTATAGTTCATGAACTTCATTATGATACCAGTGTTAAACATAGACATAGGACTTAATCTTTCCATTCTAAATAAAAAACAAAAGTTTGCTGTCTTTACCACACATTTGGCGAACTTATACAAGAGAATCTCTCACAATATTGGAGATCAGAAGTTTGAGATCAAAATCTTGTTGTTGAGGGGTAGAGAGATGGTTCAGCAGTTAAGAGCACTTGCTGCTCTCTTCCAGAAGACCTGATTTGTGTTCCTAGTACCCATCAGTTGGTACAGAAGCACCTACATCTCCAGCTATAGAGGATTTAATACTCTTCTGGCTTTAACATATTCATGCATGGAACACATACATGCAGATACACAAACACATACACACATAAAGACACACACAAAAAGAATAAAATAATGTTTTTTTTTTTTTTTAATCAGATCAGGGCGCTGTTAGTTTCTTCTAATTTCAGAAAAGAACAATCGATTTCATGTTTCTCCACTTAGATGGGAGACAGTGTTTTTCACTACTGCTTGGCATCATTTCTCCCATGTGTTTTTTTTTTTTTTTTTTTTTTTTCATTTGACATTGCTTTGATAAAAAATATAGTCATATTGTCTTGGTATTAGGGCATCATTTTACCTCAGTACAATTTCATATATACTATCTATATGTCTGATATACTTATTGGGTGGAAAATATAAGAATTTGAGAGGTGACAGAATTCAACCCATATATACCTAAATATAAAAATCATTGCAACTAAACAATTTACTAAATACTGAAACTATTTACATTCAGTGGTCTGCTGAGAGTATTGCATGTAGTAGAAAGACAAATTTGGTCAAATTAGAAGAAATTCAATGGGGCATGAAGGGTTCATGCCCATAGTTCCAACAATTGGAAACTAGATGGTCACTGTGAACTCAAGGCTTGTTTGAGCTAGCTATGGGATTTCTTCATAATTGAAACAAAGCAAAAAGAGCCCCAAGCTGTCAAATATGAAATGATGAAGTCTACATTACAAAATAAAGATGCCCCTTTCCAAGAAGTGTTTACATCAACCCACATTAGCTCAGGAAATATTCAGAGTCAAACCATGAAAAATTTATTTAATGGCTACTTATATGTAATTCTCTGTGTTCATTTATTTATTATAAAACTTCAAAGAAACATTTCAGAATTATTCTTTTATGGCTGATAGATGAAATCTATACACCAACCATTATATGTGAAAATTTGGCTTCAAAAAATGTCCAAGTTGCAATCTTCACTGAGTATATTTTTGCACAATAGCACAATTTGACATTATGTACATTATTTAAATGCTAATCATATATTAATTTATATTAAGAATTCAGTCCTCAAGAGCATTTATTCTAAACATTTTTATGTATGTTTATCATCAAAGAATTTCCCAAAGGCTTTGACAATTGAAATTGTATATTCACTAATTCCAAATGCATTTATTATAGCACTTACTAAATATTGCAGGTTTCCTTAATGAGCCCTTGTAGTTTACACAGAGAAAGTTAAGAGATATATTCTTTCTATTTCAGATAGAAAAACTGGGTTGCCTCTAGCGAAGTCATTGTTCTTGATATGCAGTTAGCAAGCAGAATTATTCATTCCATGCACAGTGCTTGTCCTGTTTGTGTGTTTGTCAGCTTTGCTACAGTGTACAAATTGGAAAATAGAGTTGTATATGATAGCCTCGAGCAACAGAGAGAGACTGGGAATTTATCATAAGGTTACTTAGGCTGTTTACATTCAGCCCGTCACAGCAAGTGCTTGATATCAGAATAAAAAAAAATATATATGTATGAAAGAAATTCCCTGTCCCTTTGCAAAGATTTTGTGCTGGTGATATATGTGGCCATATACAATGAGTTTTGGCATGACTTATTTTAAAAGGTCAGAGTAAGATTAAATGTCTGTAATATGACAGCTTTATTCTTGCAATGGTTATAGGAAATTTTACTTTATATTTTCTTAAAATAAGCAGCTATGTCTGGGGTGTTTGTTTTAAACTTTAAATCCAAAGGGTAAGAAACCATTACTCAGAAATATTTTATGTGAGGGATTCAGGAAGTGGACAGTGAAACATAATACACATGCTTGTCTATACATGCACACAGTCAACTTTGTAGTTATCATTAATCTCCCTCAGATACATATGAAATAGAGCACATTTCAGACAACAAACCCAATTTCTCAACTGATTTGGTTTATGTGACTCATTTCTGGAAAAAAAAAAAAAAAAAAAAAAAAAAAAAAAAAAAACTGATCCTCTTTCTCTCAGTGGCCATAGGATGCCTGTAGATCTTCATCTATAGATTTCATCTGACTACACTTACATGTCAAGTCATATTCTAACTTTGCAAGTATAGTCCAGGGGTAAGAGTATATTGTTAAGAGTTCACGGCCTCATTTTTCCTATCATGTCTAGGGGACATTATCTAGCAACAGGGATCTTGAGCTCCCAAGGCTTATGGGCTTTCTTTCTCATATTCACAGATTGACCCGGGTCTTAAGTTTACTTGAGGCTGGGTCCTGTCAGTTACTCTCTTCACTTTGAGTGGTTGTAGACCTCTTCCAAAGCTCTGTGAATGGGGCTTTTGCTTTTCATGTATACTCATTTGTAAAGTCTTGGGGAGTCATGTCTATGCTGCTGGATTTCTTTTCAGAAACCCCTGTCTATGTATTGATCTTGCAGTGTTTGCCAGGTTTTCTCTGACAACCCCAAGCTTTCCTTGTTACAATGGAGTCTTTAGTAATTTGGAGTAAATGTTTGCTAAAATCAATTATGGCTGTTGCTGGAGTGAAAACTTACTGGGTGCTAACCTGGTTAATACTTTTTGTCAAGTAGTTGGACATGATTCAAAAAGTTTAAAAGGTAGTATTTGTGTTCCATTAACATTTCTTTGCTTTCTAAATGATATAAAATGTAACTGAGAGCCACACTATTTGATTGTATGTGAGTCCTCCAAAGCTTATATATGATCTCATTAAGAGCTGGGTTTCATCAGCGAAGACATGGCCCTGCATTTCCTATCAGTATTTATACAATTGTTTCCTTTAGTCCTTGTTTGTAAAAGTGCAGGTAAGTATTTAGTAATAAATTAATTGTATTATGCAACGTCTACTCAAATGTATCATGAAAGTATTTTTATATGTCTTTATGGACATGAAGAAGGAAAACAGAAAGTCCAGAAAAGAAAAAAGGAAAGAACGGGTAGGGTAAACAAAGACAAAGCATGTAGCATAGAGGAAAGTTGCAGTATCAGAATACAAAATAAAAACATCACAAGTATTTCTTAAGTAACACTTATAAGTTCTTTGTGAGTTTGAAACTATTTTAAATAATCTAATAAACACATTTGAAAATTTTAAATTCCACAGTATAACTTACTGTTACTGTAGTATTTTTCATGCAAGTTATTTTTTTTTCTATCCAAGTGGCTTATGAAGAACTCAAATAAACATATTAATCTGAGCCCAATCATTAAAATCTATATTAGTATTTCAATTTGGATATGGTCTGTTACCTGGAAGATAGGTGTTGTCCTAAGGAAATTAAAGATCTGATACGATAAGAGGGAAAATAAATCAATAACAGAAACATAGCTGCAAGGGAATGGGAGTGTCCATGACCAATGAGAGGGCATTTCTCTAGTATGGGCTGTTGGTAGGAAGGATATAATGTAATCAGCTTCTCTGTTTCTGTCTCTGTCTCTGTATCTGTCTCTGTCTATTTCTCTGTCTGTGTCTCTGTGTCTCTGTCTCTCTCTCTCTCTCACACACACACACACACACACACACACACACACACACACAGAGTTCCAAGAACAACCAATCATGTACACTGTTCCCTAGGGTTGTTCCCCAAGACATTGTTAGCAGAATAGTTGTTTCCTTTTTATTTTTCTCCTGTGTGATTAGTGTTTTTGAAAATTTGAAAAATTTTTAGGTATTTTTAAATTTAAATAAATTTTTAGTCTCCTGTCAACCCATCTATTACACATACAATGCTGCCACACAAGACATGGCTGCTCTACTGAGCTGTGCACCCAGGGAATTGACTCAGTGTGTAAATATTTGACAAATAATAGTAAGGACCCAGAATTGGATCTCTGACAGAAAATCAGCAAAGAGAAATATCTACCTGCAACCTGAGCTCCTGCAAGGTGGTGGTATAAAGATCTCAATCTAGAAAATCCTATAGACTCCAGATTCATAGACATATGGTCTCAAAAAACAAAGTTCTAAGTAAGGAGGAGAACTCTTGACCTTGACCACTGTTCTCTACATATATAGACAGGTGCACACACTCAAGAACTCCCAAAGTAAAGCAAACAAATCATTACTTGACAGCCAAGTGCACTTGGTCCACAGGTTTTGTAGGCTGAGGAGGAAGCCACAGTTCCCTGATGTCAGACTTAGACAGTTGTCCTTTCAATATAAAGAACTCACTATCTGCAAGTCCTCTAGTGAAAGGAAATGATGGTCTTAAAGGAGGCTAGGTACACTCTGGGGTTTCAAACAAGCTTTTGGCATATCAGAGGAATTTAGGCCATGAAGAAAGTGGGGGCAGACCCTTTGAAATGGTAGCTGCTCTCTGTTCATAGGTTCATCCCTTTGGACCCCTGGGAATTTGCAAATTAGTAGGACAGCAAAGAGCATACCAAAGATAGTCTGAAGGGCAGGGCCTGTGGTCCACTTTAACAACTTCAAAATCCCTGGGTTTGCTACCAGTTCTGAGACTCTTCCCGTCTCATTTATAGGAGCTGCTTGATTTTACCTCCAAAAAATTACTGTTAATTCCATGTTCATTTTTCTGTGTGCCTGATGCTTCTCCATTTTCTAAGTTTGTAATCCTCTTGGTCCTAAGGGTGGCTTTCCACTGTTTTTATTTTTCAGTCTTCAGCCTTTCTCAAATATCAATTTTTTGTTTGTCTGTTCCACAATGTGACTTGTTCAGTATCCTAGATGACAATTTTTTCTCCCCCAAACAGTAACATCCCCAGGAGAAGGCGCTTTGTGTCAAGATTGAAGAAAATGTTACCACTAGGTCATATTCTAGAAAATATTGCAAGGTTTATATCACGAGTAAATAAAACCTAAAAACTTTATAAAGGGCCTCTTTCTGCGGCATTCCTGTGACTGAGCCATAGGCAAATAGGCATTTCAGGTTCTGTGCGCTGATATGCTCAGTACTGACTCACAAGTAACATGCTGTAGTCAGAGAGAGAATGAGATATCCTCAGAGGCTTACACTGAAATGCTGTATACGTTCCCTTTCAAGTCTGACACTCTTTATCCTAGAGTGAATTGTCTCACAAGTTTCCCTACCTTGTGTTTGATATCGTCTGCTGAAAGGCAATCATACTTACAATAAATAGCATGCTATGATTTTTTTCATTTCCTTTAGTATAACGGAAAGCAGTATACCAGTTCTATTATATGTTGTTTACATTATGATTTAGAGTCATGTTGGTTATGTCAACATAAATGTTTTATTTTTCTCTCTTCATACATTCAGAACACCAGGAAACACCCAGAACAGGGGAGTGCTAAATAACTATAAAGCTCTGATTGCGAAATCTAAAAACTCTATTTGCATACCCCAAAGCTTCCTAAGGCCAAAATGTTGAGAGTGGATGTTAACCATATCAGATAAGGGAGTTATTATTCAAGGCACCTGACACTGAGCTTAAAAACTAAAACTTTGATGCAATTCAGATGCTGACATTAGCTATTCAGAGTTATTTCAGCAGGAGCTAGGAAGTTTTATTCCATTTCTTCAGTAAATATGCAATTAAATCTCTCAAGGAAAGGAGAGCAGAATCAAAGTGTATTTTAAAGTGCTTTGTGCATTTCCCTTTCTTCTGGCTCTTGTGAGAACAACAGGGCCCTTTGGCAATTCAGATGGATGGGCACAAGTCTGATGAGACAGTCCTTAGAGAACTACAGGTTGTCGGAGAAGGGGATGCTGTTTTGTTTAGTCTTCTAGCTACTGATAGGTCATCCTTGCTCATGGAAATAGTTTTCCATCCATGCTAGGTCAAGAAATTATAATTAAATGCAGTTGGACACACACAAGGCTAAGAGGTAAAAGTTAGTAGGTAAGACAGGAGGGGAAGAGGACTGAGATAGAGAGCAGGGTGCAGAGTGGAGGAGGAGGTGAAAATAGAATTTCTTGTATAAATGTATGAAACTGGGGCTGTGGAGAGAGATCCTCAGTTAAGAGTATGAGCTGCTTCTCTAGAGGACCCCACCTAACTCTCTGTCTGTAAGTCTCATTCCAGAGAACCTGACACTCCCTTCTGACTTTTGAGGCTCACATGTGGTGCACAGACCTGTTCATTGGCAAAAATATCTTCTCACATAACTTTTTAATGACAAAAGTACAAAACTGTCAAACAATAACTCAAAGGCAAATAACAATAACTCTAAGATAGTCTTACTAGTTGATAATCATAGCTTAAGCTTGTTGATTCATGCCAGTGTTGAATCATTTTTACCCCTTCCTAATAAACCAATGTATCAGGTGCTTATATGCATGTGTGTTTATATTTGTAGGTTTGCAAGTGCATATGCTTGCGTTTGAAGCCAGGGAAACAACCCTGGGTATCTTCTTTCCAGAACCATTCTCCTTGATTTTTGAGACAGGGTCTATATTGGCCTGCAACACACTAAGGAGGCACAATTTCCTGGCCAGCAATCGCCAAGTGCTCAACTACTTCTAGCCCTGGGATTACAGCTGTGAGGACAGAATTTCACAACAGCCTTTCTATAGCAAAACAAGGACTTGGTTCAGACAGTCACATAAAGACAACACCGTGATTCACTCTTTTAAACAAATATTTAGCAAATTTAGTCTTGTGGAGAGAAAACAATGGGCAAAGGGCATTAAAAGAGATACTGATTTTACTCTCATGAATATTATAGTTTCCAGAATGTAAGGTTGTGATTATGAAGTGCGCTTGTGATTATTACATATAATTCAAAAAGGCAATGTGGAGTTGGCTGGGAGTTGTGTGTGTGTGTGTGTGTGTGTGTGTGTGAGAGAGAGAGAGAGAGAGAGAGAGAGAGAGAGAGACAGAGACAGAGGTAGAGACAGAGACACAGAGAGAGATAGTACCCAAAGATAATTTATAGACTGCGGGAATTTTATCTGTTTTTGTTTGCTTGTTCATTTTGCTTTTGTTCCTGTGTTTGAGGTCTTCTTGTGTAGACCAGACTGACCTCATCCCCGTCATCCTGTGGCCTCTGTATTGTAGAGATGAAGCATAAGCCCAAACTTAATTTTAATTTTCTTTTATGTTTTTCTTTTCCCACTTCAGAATATAAATGTTTCTGGAGAAAAAGGGTGAATGAAACTGTTCATGGTAGTAACGCTTGGTTTGGAGAAAGGGCAAGAGCGATGACATTTTCACAAACAGAGATCCTCCTCCGCACTAGCCACCGGGCTCTGTGCTGATTGTGGATGAGAATGTCTCAAATGGTCTTCTTAATGTTTTTTATTTTTTTTTACTTCTTTTGGACATCTTGTTTATTTACAAGTTAAATGTCATCTCCTTTCTCTGCTACCTTCTGGAAACCCCTACCCCATCTTCCCTTTGCCTGCTTATATGAGGGTACTCCTCTACCCACCCACCCACTCCTGCCTCCCTAGCATGGCATTTCCCTACACTGGGGCATGGCGCCTTCCCAGGACAAAGGGCCTCTCCTCCCCTTGATGTCCTACAAGGCCTTCCTCTACTACATAAGGGGCTGGGGCCATGGATCCCTCCATGTGTACTCTTTAGTTGGTGGTTTAGTCCCTAGGAGCTCTGGGGAATTTGGTTGATTGATACTGTTGTTTTTCTAGTCTTTTCTATCTAAAGAATTCAATAGACATGCTTTTCTGAGAAATGCATAACATTTACCTTCTACTATATGAAAAAAGTATAAAACAAGGCACTGGATTTGGGGAAAAAATTGTTCAAACTTAACATGATTAACAATGCTCAACATGATTCACAGCATTTAAACAAATAATTAAAAACAACACGTTAAACCAAAAAAAATAATTACTTAATATCATGTTAATTATCGCCTCAGTTTTATCAGTCAAGCACATTTACATAATATGAGACTAAATACATGTATACAGATTATGATCACACACATATGTATGCATAACACACACATATGCACACACTCACACTTGATTTCAAATAATAAATTGAATGTCCAAATGATAATTTACATAATAATTTGCAGTTATTTATCTTCCAGTTTTTCTTATGTCATTATAAATTTCAACTTCTCATTGATCAAACACATTTGGTCAAGTTTTGTAGTCTGAGCATGTGCACACCTATATGAATATATGACATCTACATGTAAATGTGTACGGTTATAACATACATATGTATACATATATATGCATATAATATATTAGATATAAGTATGCATGTGTATGTGTATGTGAGTGTGTGTTTATTGGTTGCATGCTTTACATGGATTTCTACCAGAACTCATTTCCATTATTTTTATCTTATTTTCATTTTTAAAAATATTTTAAATTTAAAAATCTATATATTAAATTGCAATCATAGCAGTAATATATCATAAGCTGTTTAAATCTCCATAAATTGATATCCATTGACTATCAATCATGGCACTCTACTATGATTGTTCATCTTATTTATTTATTATAAAATTCCTGAAAGTTGAAGACTTTAAGCCTGTCTTTCTGCATAGGATTGGTAAAAATTAATGTCCTAAATGATGCATAACAGAGAGATGAATCCAGACTATCTCTGAGATTGCCATCCACACAAACATGTCCTGTAGCTCCAGCATTTTGTTGCATTAATATTACACCAGTGTAGTAGTGGGGCTGAGACACATCACTCTATAGGTCTACAAGAGTGGACAGAGAACGATGCAGTGTCTCACTCCATGGAGAACAAGGAACTCTATATACTGTTGTAGGTTTGGGAATCTTGGTGCCTCATAAATATGTAAAAACAAAAAAAGTCCTTAACCTTGTTCAGTAAAGTCATATAACAGTAGTGCTGGAAATCTGGGAACTCCATTAACTTCTGAACAACAGATGTTTAGTGGAGGGCTATTATTCTTGGGCAAATGTGTAACCACACTAATTAAAGAGCACTTGCCAACCTTTTAATTATTGGCCTTATGAAGCATTCTCTGGTGGGTAAACTGTAGCTAACCTACTTATTTCACCAGTTACTGCACGGGGGAAATGAAGATGAAATGACTGAACCTTGAGGCAACCCAAAATAACAATAAAACATTAAGAACTAATGCTCTTGTGCCAGCAAAACTAATGACCTATTTTCAGTCCAAAGGACCAACTCCATGATAGGAGAGAACTGACTCCTGCAAAATATCTTCTGGCCTCCATATCTATGCTTAGGAGCACATTTACCTACAACACATATATCCCTACCCCAACCTCACATACACCACACACTGAGTAAATGTAACAAAATTTATTGAAAAACTTATTTAAACGTTATTGACCAGTTCGCTTTTTAAATTTCTTATATGACTTTCAAATCACACCAATGCATTCTCTGCCAACGTATCTAGTTTGAGAAACATAAAACTTAGCATTTAATATAGTGGATAAATTCCTCCATTAATCCACATCTACATTAAAAATTCACAAGCACATGGACTTTCCTAAGCACAAAGTGAAAAGAAAAAACAGATTTCAACAACTTTTCATGCTTATAAATAAATGGTAATAAATCACTTATTAAGGTAGATCCCCCTTTAATAAGAATACCACAAATGTTTATGATATCTGGGAATCTTATTCTAACAGAATGACACCCAACGTGACATTCAGCATCCTTGTGAGTGAGAGCTAATATTTATTCATAGTATTTGAAATTTAGCTAGGGGAAAAGGCAGGGAGTTATTCAGCTGTTGATCAAAGTCTTTGCAGAAAGTTTGCAAAGGTTAAAGCAGATTGTATTAATCAGCTGTTTTCCATTTTTCATATAACCATATTCTCGTACTTAATGGCTGAGAGTTCACAATTCTACAGAGAGAGACTTTTGTTTTTTTTTTTTGTTGTTGTTGTTTTGTTTTGTTTTTTAGAAGAAAAAGCCACCTTCTACCTTCTCATACAGTTATACAACCTAAAACTGTTACTATATTAAACACTGTTGTTTTTGGTAATCTATATTCATTGTGCTCAGTATATTTTCACATAAATACTAAGTAATGGCATTTCAAAACTATCAACTAATTACTTAATATACTTGTCAAATGACTTCCCAATTACTTAAGTTCTATGTAAGAACACACCACGCAAGGGTAATCAAATAAAACATTTGCATGTGAGAATGTTTTCTCAAGCATAAAAACAAATATATAATGGTTTATTTCTGAATCTTTCAGAATCACCAAAGGTGCAAGAACTACCACTTTTTAGTTTCTGCATTCTAAATGTAAGAACAGTGTGCAAGTGTCAACTATGTGCCCAGTGTCAAGGTATCTGATATCTACAAAGTGTATAAATGTATGAGCACACAAAATAGCATAAGAAAGTTAAATACATAGAATAAATTATTTGATTATAAATTTTATTTGATTTAACATCTTACTAAACATTTTTTTTCAAAAGAGACAATTATCAATAGCTGATAAATACCCAAGGTAAGAAGTATGTCATTCAAATGACTCTGTGCATTTAGTCAAATGTCCACAAGGTATTTCTACAGTAACATCAAATTAAAATAACCTCAATTCAAAAAAAACTAATTAAATACAGAATGTGATTCAATAAAAGTCACTGATGGTTAATTAAGAGAAGAATTTACAGACTTAAATGAAAATGTATAATGGGTATAATCCTAATTACTCAATAGCTACTCGCAACTCAGCCATTTGAAGGCACTTACCAGTTGAGCATTTAACCTTGAAAGTAAGCAAAATTCTTTATTGAACAAAGAGCATTTCCTAAACACTGACCTGTGCAAGTTAACAACAGTCAGGATAAAATACCTGCCAGCATTTACTCAAGCAGATTAAGAAGAAAAGGTGAGAGTTGTCATCCTGGAGTGGAAGCAACAGCATAAAACTTCCAGCAAACTACTTAGGAGGAACAGTAAGTACTTCTGCAGGAGTCAGGTGCTTCACTGTGACCTTCCTTCTTTGCTATTGTTTATCTCTTTGCTGATATTCTTAAAATTCTAGTTTCACTGCTTCTTAAGTTGAATTATTTCACATAAAATTACATAGCATGTAAATTTAATCCCAGTACTAGGGAGACAGAAGTGGGTTTCTGCAAGTTCAAGATTAGGCTGTAAATAGAGAGTTCCAGGGCAGCCAAGGATCAAAGTGAGACTCTATTTTCTCATAGTGAACTTCTATTTGCTCCAAAGTCAATCAATCAATCAATCAATTAATAAAATAAAAAATAAACAAAAATTTATGGCCCTTGCTCTTGATACTTTAAGGTGTTTTTATGATTTTTTGTATAATGACATTCCATGTTTTCACAGTTCTATTTCACAGGATATTTCTCTAGAGAAAATAACTTGAAAGAACCCAAAATTGCAGATCAATATGTATAATAAGTACAGACATAAAAATTGATTGAAAAATAAAACAATATTTCCACAGAAATAGCACATTATTACTAAATGTGGTTTATTTGAGCCAATTAAGGTTGATTCAATATTAGAATATCAATCATTAAAAATAACCTCATATAATTATCAGACAAAAATTTAATGAATTCCAATTTCTACTAATGAATATGAGAACATTCTCAAAAAAGATATATTAAAAAATAATCCCTGAAGATGGTAATAGACATTGATTAGAGCCAGTTGTTGATAAAATGCTTAATGATGAACACTAGGTTATGTCCTCATCAAGTGTTGAAGTAAGATCGTGTGTTGGTTTTTATACTTTCTTTAATTATTACAGAAAATATTCTAACCAGTGGAATAAGAAAAGAATAAATGTGAGATTGACAATTTGGAAAAATTAAGAAAGACTTTCTGAATAAAGCTGTTTAATGAATAAATTTAACAACAAATCTTAATATGATATGATATAAAAGTAAATTCATATGCAAGAATTAAACATTTAATTTACTACAATTATGTATAAAATAATAAATGACTGAACACTAAGGTTTTATTTTTACCTAGTTTTAGTTTTATTTTTGCATGTATTGAGAGAGCAGACGATTTTATCGGTGTTTGCATAAAGTGCCTTGGAGAGGCAGAAGAGGAAGCAGATTTCCTGAAGTTGTAGTTATTATTTGCCTGATGTGGGTTCTGGGAACCATATCACTTACCCACCAAAAGGGCAGGAAGCATTTTTAACCACTAAAGCATCACTCCCGCCTTTCATCACTCAGGTTAAACATAATAACAAATAATTTCCTGCATAGCAGATTAAAAATGATTGTATAAAAACTCAATGAATGCCTAACTGATTCTAAATGGAGAGATGCACATTATCAATTGGGAGACATCACTGTTATCTTATGAGTTTGCTTAAAATTGTTCTAAGAGCCAACACATTCTTTATTAGAACACCAATGGACTTGGTTAACCTTTTAAGATGATTTAAAATACACTTGAACTTGGAGAAACTGGTCTCTTCCAAAATTACTCTCCTCAAACTTGGATCATACTATCGAACATAAACACTAAGTAGTTTAAACATATAAAATAATTCTGAGAAAAATGTTTACAGTCTTGTAATAGACAAATGTTTTTTAAAACAACTCAGAAAGAGATTACAAAACAATCAATTGATACAATATATAAAAACCAAATCTTCTGTTTAAACAGAATACCTTCAAGAAAATTCAGAATGAGGCAAATCATTGTTTGTGAAAATGTATTCACAGCATGCATATTTGGGAAGGGTTCATATGGAGATATAAAATATTTCAGTTTCCCTATATCTTGCTTGCCCAGGTAATCCAACCATGTCTGCTTCTCAGAAAACCAAAAAATAGATACATTATCCTGTGGTTTTCATATTTACATTTTAGAAACTCTTTACTGCCTTTACTTAGTCTATGGCCCAGGACAAAATTTTTTACCTGCTGAATTTGGTGACAAGTTCACACCATTTCACCTTGTTCCCTGGTCTCCTGTTTGCCTATTTTACTTCCTAAGACGCTATAATGACTGATTATTCTAAACATATAAATGACAGAAAGTGACAAGCCCAGAGTAAGAATATCAATAGGAAATGAGTATTTCATAACCTCAAATGTTATGTCCTTTCCTGTGTATTTGGTAATTGAATGTTGTCATTGCTTTCTCTACTCTTTGTACTTCCTGCAGTTCAAAAGACTTTATATTTGAGAATTGTTTCAATATTTTTCTTTTTGTGAATGTATTTTTCTGCATATAATGCACCATAAAAATTATAAATTATAAAATTATAAATTTGAAATTTTATTTTGATGAAAAATTGCATATACTTATGTTATATCCTAAGTCTTCTTAAATTTTAATTTAAAAGTTCTCAATTTATTGACATTTTAAAATTAATAGAAAATATTAAAAAAAAAATAATTTCAGTTTAACTCCAGCATTACAGCCAAGCCAGGCAAGTATTAAGCTGCTTAGCAATCAATAAACAGTTCAGTGGACAAAAATTAAATAAATATATAAAACAACCTACAGTATCATAAGTATTCCCTTGTTTTCTAAAAGTTAAAAGCAAAATGGAATGCTGTATAGTAAATGAAAATGGAAACTCGGTTCTGTGACTTTCCAGTGCTTGATGTCTGTCCCCTCTCTGTCACAGACACACACACACACACACACACAATGCACACACACAACACACACATACAACACACACACACAAAACACACATACACAACACACAGACACACAACACACCACACACAGACACACATACAAACACACACACATGCACACACAAATAGGCATATATGCAATCTGGCTGATAGAACAAATGGGGACTGAAGTATAAGATGTGTTCCCTATATAAAATCACCACTGAAGCAGTTTCTTTATATCCATTATAATATTTTTAATTTTTAGAAACATACCGATCTATGTACTATCTTAATGATATTCTTGTGAACATCATAAAATATTTTGTGTAAGAAGCAGAGTTGAAAATTGTCAATCAGGAAAAAAGACAAACTTGACAGAAAACAGATTAAATGATAAAGACACACAAGAGAGGGATGCACAGCACAGAAAACTGCCCTGCTACAGCCTTAAAACTGGCTTAATATCAATAATGTTCAGTTCATCATTAGATGTACGGGAAGATCTAGAATGTGAAAATGTGTGATGACTTAAAGTGAATTTAAAGAAGATATCTGGATATGATATTTTAATATTAATATACTTTTGCCTTCAAATTTTAAATCACTATGAGTTTATATTATCATCAAATATTTTATAAATCTCCATGTGGGAAATAGCCATTTAACTATACCGAGTGAAACTAACTAGTAAATATATAACTTAAATGTTTTGCAACAGATCATAAATTTAAGTTTATAATTTTTCTAACCTTGAAATCACATGACTATGATATTGGGTCAGTAGAATCAATTCTATTGGAGGTGGGAGGTAGCAAACTGGCTAAGATCCCTGCTGCTTTTGCGAAGGACTTGGGGTCATTGTGCCAGTTAACCATGTAACTCCAGTCTCTGAGAATCCTTTTGACCATAGTGGGGGCAACACACATATTGTGCACATGTAAACATCCAGAAAACCAGTAGATAAATTAAAATACAAATTAACTCTTCAAAAAGAAGCAGACCTTGCTAATTACACAGTATAATTTGATTTAAATTCCAGTAATTCATCATTGTTTCTTAGCAATTAAGAACTTCTCAATTATATAAATAAATAAAATGTGAGTGAATTTGCTGATGTTTTGTGCTCACATGCTTGAAAAATATCTAATACAAAAAAAAAAAAAAAAAAAAAAAAAACACCTCCATTACATAGTTAGCAAGAGGAAAAGACTAAGTAAATTTTGATTTTATTTCACATGTAGGTTACCCATTATCTCACTTAAATGGATGACTAGATGAAGTTACTCTGTCTAGAGATCTGTATGTTCAATGAGTCCAATAGAGTTATAACATTTCCCAAGGAACACATTGATAAATCTCACCTTTCTTGTACAAGTAAGGAGTTGAGCTGTTCTGGGTTGAACATTAGAGCATTTTATTTCTATATATACTAAATTCTTACTGTTACTTATCCATGCAATAAAAATCAATACTTATTCTCATTAATCAAAACTGGCTATTTGGAAAAAGGATTAGAAATATCAGTGCAGAGGCCATTTGCCCCTGGGAACAGTGGAGATCCAGAGACAAAGGACTGGCAAGACTGCACTGCAAGTAGCTGGGGTGCAGAGAGGGCTAGGGCTAGCACCCAGTAGGAGCGCCCCACCTGTTAGTCCAAGGGAGAAGGAACTCTGCCTTAGAGATTCAGGTCCACCCAGAACGCCCTTGCATGCAGACCAAACGCTCAAGCCATTTGCCACCTAATACAGCTGCAATCCAGGGACACAGGCCACGTACAGAGCAGAGACAAGAACCAATCACTGACAAGACCACATATAATCACAGACAACAAGATGGCAAGAGGAAAGCAAAAGAACTTACCCAATGGAAACCAAGACAACATAGCAACATCAGAACCCAGATCTCACATCATAGCAAACAGCAGAATGCCAAACACTACCGAAAAGAAAGACTCGAACCTGAAATCATACCTCAAGATGATGATGGAAATCTTTAAACAAGAATGGGAGGAAAAGCATAAAGAGGTAGAAGCTTTTAAAGAGGAAACACGAAAAACACTTAAAGAACTCAAAGAAATAGAGGAAAACAGAACCAAAGAGATGAAGGAATTTAAAATGGAAATAGAAACAATAAAGTAAACACTAAAAGAGACAATCCTGGAGATAGAAAACCTAAAAAAGAAATCAAAAGTCACAGATGCAATCATCTCCATCAGACTACAAGAGATGGAAGAGAGAATCTTAGGAGCCAAAGACAACATAGAAAACAGACAAAATATTCAGAGAAGATGCAAAAGCCAGAAAACTTCTAACCCAAGATCCAGGACACAATGAAAAGACCAAACCTAAGGATAAAAGGAATAGAAAAGGGCAAAGAATATCAACTAACTGACAAAGTAAATATCATCAAAAAAATTGTAGGAAAATCTTCCCTACCCTTTAGAATGAGATGACCATGAGCATAAAAGAATCCTACAGAACTCCAAATCGAGTGGACCAGAAAAGAAATTCTTCCTGACACATAATAGTCAAAACGGCAAGTGCCCAAAGCAAAGAAATAATACTAAAAGCTGTAAAAGGAACAGGTCATGTAACATATAAAGGCAGACCAATCAGAATCACACCTGACTTCTAAACAGAGACTATGAAAGACAGAAGATCCTGGACAGACATCATGCATATCATAAGAGAACACAAGTATGAGCCCAGTATTCAGCAAAACTCTCAGCCACCATAGATGGAGAGACCAAGATATTCCAGGACAAAACTAAGTTTACACAATATCTGACCACAAATACAGCACTACAAAGAATCATAGGTCGAAAACCCAATGCAAGGAGGGAAACTACATCTTAGTAAAAATTAAAAAAAAATACCTAAGTAAGAAAACCAAAGGAAGAAAGACACACAGGCACAATTCTACCTCTAAAAGCAAAAATAGCAGGAAACAGCAAGCAGTATTGCTTAATATCTGTTAGCATAAATAGACTCAATTCTTCAATAAAAAGATATAGGCTATCAGACTAAAACAAATGAATACATGTTCTTTTCAGGACCTCAAGGCACTTTCTAAAAAATTGACCATCTATTTGGTCATAAAACAAGTCTCAGTAGATATGAGAAGATTGAAATATTTCCTTTCATCCCATCAGATCACCATGGTCTACGGCTGGTCTTTAATAACAACAAAGAAAACAAAAAGCCCATGTACACATGAAAACTAAACAATGCTCTATTAAATGACTGCATGGTCAAAGAAGAAATTAAAAAAAAGAAGTTAAGGATTTTCTAGAATTTAATTAAAATTGAAATATAATTTACCCAAACCGATAGGATGTAATGAAAGCAGTACTGAGAGGAAAACTCATACCTCTAAGTGCTCCCAAAAAGACACTGGAGAGAGCATACACTAGCAACTTGACAGCACAGTTGAAAGCTCTAGAATAATAGGAAGCAGATACATCCAAAAGGAGTAGATGGCAAGAAATAATCAAATTCAGAGCAGAAATTGATCAAATAGAAATAAAAAGATCCATTCAAAGAATCAATAAAACCAAGAGCTGGTTCTTTGAGAAAATTAACAAGATTGATAAACCCTTAGCCAGACTAAATAGAGGGCAAAGAGATAGTGTCCAAATTAACAAAATCAAATAGAGGTGGAGACATAATAACTAAAACTGAGAAAATTCAATAAATTATCAGATCCTACTACAAAAGCCTATACTCAACAATGTTGGAAAATCTGGAGGAAATGGATGAATTCCTAGACAGATACCATACACTTAAAGTTAAACCAGGACCAGGCAAACCATCTAAATAATCCCATATCACCTAAAAAAATAGAAGCAGACATCAAAAGCCTCCCAACCAAAAAAAAAAAAAAAAAAAAAAAAAAAAAAAAAAAAAAAAAAAAAAAATCCCAGGTCCAGATGGGTTCATTGCAGAATTCTATCAGACATTTATGATGACCTAATACAAACAATCTCCAAAATATTCCACAAAATAGAGTCAGATGAAACACTACCTAACTCATTTTTGAGGCCACAATAACCCTTGTTTCTAACCCACACAAAGACCCTACAAGGAAAGAGAACTTCAGACCAATCTCACTTATGAACATTGATGCAAAAATCCTTGCAAACCAAATCGAAGAACACATCAAAATGATCATTCATTGTAATTAAATAGGCTTTATCCCTGGGATGCAGGGATGGTTTAATATACAGAAATTCATCAATGAAATCCACCATATGAACAAACTCAGAAGAAAACAAAACACATGGTCATCTCACTAGATGCTGAAAAAGCATTTTACAAAAATCAACACTTTTCATGTTAAAAGACTTGGAAAGAACAGGAATACAAGGCCCATACCTAAACATAATAAGAGCAATATACTCCAAACCAATAGCCAACATTAAACTTAACAGTGGGAAGTTTGAATCAATCCTACTAAAATCAGGGTCTAGACAAGGCTGCCCACTCTCCCCCTACCTATTCAACATAGTACTGGAAGTCTCCTGGCTGGAGCAATTAGACAGCAAGAGGAAATCAAAGGTATACAAATTGGAAAAGTAGATGAAAAACATCACTGTTTGCAGATGACATGATAGTATTTGTAAGTGACAGAAAAATTCCACCAGAGAAGTTCTACAGCTGATAAACAAGCTCAGCAAAGTGACTGGATATAAAATTAATTCAAACAAATCAGTTGCCTTTGTCTACTCAAAGTACAAACATGCAGAGAAAGAAATTAGGGAAAGATACCATTTACAATAGTCACAAATAATATGAAATACTTTGGTGTGACTCTAACTAAGCAAGTGAAGGACATACATGTCAAGAACTTCAAAACGCTAAAGAAGGAAATTGAGCAAGATCTCATAAAATGAAAAGATCTCCCATGTTCATGGATTGGAAGGATCAACTTTGTAGAAAATGGCTATATTACCAAAAGCAATCTACAGATTCAGTGCAAACCCCATCAAAAATTTAACCCATTTCTCCATAGAGTTGGAAAGAGCAATGTGCAATCTCATTTGGATTAGCAAAATCCATCCTGAACACCAACAAAATATTTGGGGGATACACCATCCCTGACATCAAGCTATATTATAAAGCAATTGTGTTAAAAATGTACTGTACTGGTTCAGAGATAGGCACGTGGATCAATAGAATAGAACAGAAGATCCAGAAATGAGCCCTTACATACAAGGGCACTTTATTTTTGACAAAGGAGCTGTAAACATTCAATGGAAAAAGGACAGCCTATTCAACAAATGGTGCTGGTCCAACTGGCACTCACCATGCAGAAGAATGAAAATAGACCCTTTCTTATCTCTTTGTACAAAGCTCAAGTGCAAGTGGATCAAAGATCTCCACATTAAATCAGGTACATAGGCACACCAGAAAATTTTCTAAACAGAACATTAATGGCTCGTGCTCTAAGGTCAAACAAATATTGACAAATGGGACTTAATGAGATTTTAAAGTTTCTGTAAGGCTAAGGACATTGTCAAAAAAAAAAAAAAAAAGAGCAGACAGCAGATTGGGAAAAGTATTTACCAACCCCACACCTGATAGAGACCTAAAATCCAAGGTATACAAAGGTCTCAAGAAGTTAGACACCAGAGAATCAAACAACCCTACTAAAATTGGGGTACAGAGCTAAACCAAAAGTTCTCAATTGAGGAATATTGAATGGCTGAGAAGCATCTAAGAAGTGCTCGACATCATTAGCCATCAGGAAAATGCAAATCAAAACAACCCTGAGATTCCACCTCACACCAGTAAGAATGGTTAAGATCAAAAATTCAGATGACAGCAGATGCTGTTTAGGATGGGGAGAAAGCAGAATACTTCTCCACTGTTGGTGGGGTTGTAAACTGGTACAACCACTCTGGAAATCAGTCTGGTGGTTCTTCAGAAAATTGGACATAGTACTATATAAAGACCCAGTTATTGCAATTCTGTGCATATATCCCAGAGATGCTCTAGCATACAACAGACATGCACCACAATATTCATATCAGCCCTATTTATAATTACCAGAAGCTGGAAAAAACCCAGATGTCCTTGAGTAGATGAATAGATACAAAAATTGTGGCATATTTACACAATGGAGTACTATTCAGCTATCAGAAACAATGACTTTATGAATTTCTTAAGAAAATGGATTCATCTAGTGAATATCATTATTAGTGTGGTAATCTAGTCATAATATGCAGTCACTGATAATTGGACACTAACCTCAGAAAACTCTGAGCACCCCAGAAACAACTCACGGATTATGTGGAGTTCAAGAAAAACAAAGGCCAAAAAAAAAAAAAAAAAAGATAAATCATGTTTAATCTTTATATACCAAGAAAACTCTGACTATTTTCAGGTTACATCTTGTTTTACAAGTACTTTATGCTCATTATAACTAGTAAAAATTTGATGCATACTATCAAACCTTTAAAAAATCAAGTACTGACAAAAATGTATTCATATACTTTTATGCAAAAATACTTTTAAAATCTGTACATTTATCTCTGTTTTTTAAAATAAAGTTGTTCAATTAAAAAAATAGAAATATCAGTACATTTTGGTTGAGCTGGTCAGCTAGTATTTTTGAGTCAGAAGCCTAAGGAATGCTTACTCGGTGTTCTTGCTGTGCATTTTTATAGTCATTTGTTTTGAGGACAATCACTTTTATTTTGATATTTCTGTTTTTATTATTATATAAACAATAAAATATCTTGCTGCTAAGTTTGTAATTTGTATATATTTTCTACTTGCTGGATCGGAATGTCATAATCATATAGGAGAAATGGGAAATAATAAATTAAGATTATAAAGGGTTTAACAAAAATTTTACTTGGGAATTTTAAGTTACATAAAGTACAACTGAGCTAAAGAAGAACTTTTCCAGCACTGCCTCAATCATTATCTCGGAGATAAGAAACAATATAAGGAGCCATGTTAACAAAATTTGTAAAAATTTTATATCTTAATGAATATAAGACTTGATGAGAATATTGTTCTGTTAAGATTGGTTTCCTAAGATTCCTGCCAATTAGGTCCTATTTCAAAAGAAATGAGACAACACCAACGTACAGCCAACTATATGACCCATTCATTTTTGTATCAAAGACGGTGCCTCTGTGGACACTTTGAAGGAGACGATTCTGGCTATGAAATGTTATTAAGTCTTGGACTGTCATCAAGTTCTTCTTCCCTTAGCAGGAAAATCTTAATTCTGCCAGCTGACAAGAGTGACTTTGTGTAACAATGATTGGAAAAGAAGATAGCAAAATAGCACCCACAGTCTTAAAACTCTGCACTAACGGTTACAATTAAGATAATTTAATATTTAAAACATAACATTTTAGTTGATATGTAATTACTATTATAATAATTATTAGTGTTTCTCAACCCAGGCTACACAATAGAATTACCTAGGGAAATGAAACACAAAACACAAAAGAATCAACAAAGCTAAAGCTACTACCTGGGACCTCACCCAGACCAGATAAAAGTTCATCTCTTAGAGAACAACCTGGTCAATAATTGTCTTTAAAATCAATCCTGGTGATCCAAGTGCAAAAAGGGTAGGCATGAAAGAAAAGGTAAATCTAAATCTACAGACAGCCCCTACCTCTGTTCTGCCTGGCACCTTTTTTAGGGGTGGGATGGGGTGGGCCGTGTGGAGAAACAAAAGGTCTCATTTGCATTAAGAGATTGTTTTATGTAGTACATTCACTTGACAAATATTTTGTTTTCAACTATCACACACACATATGGTAAAATGAATATAAATACTGTCACCAAAAATCTAAATGAATTGAAACTCATTCATGTTGTGTTATGCCTTCAGAATAACCTAATGTGACAATGTAAACAATTATTATTTTGTCTTCAGATATACAGAAATATTTCCAAAGCTATAGAATAATAAAAAATATGGCATTTTGCTTTCATTAACTGAAATAATGCAATGGCTTTTCTTTCATAAACCTTGTAGTTATATTTTAAAACTTAAACTATGGAGTATGAAAAGTGACTATATTTATGAAGCCATTCATACTTTGATTTCTGTTATCACTTATAAACTCAGTGGTGAGCATTTTCTCATATACCTTGCTACTGATTTGTGTGTCCACCTGTAGCATGCATGTGTGCATATTTGTATGTAATAGGTGATTAAACCTCAAACCTCAAATCCTATAAAAAAAAAGTAACAATATCTTTGCTAAGTAAATATTCCAATTGGACATATGGCTATTCCTGTAGTCTCCTGTCTCCATTTAAATTGTTTAAAATATACTTCTGGCAGGAAGCTGACAGATTTGAGGATGACAGTGAGTGCATATGAACTGAATCAGCCTGAGGCCTATATAAGAAGGTAAATTATTATTCTGTTCAATGCCATGATTTTCTTAGAGAATTAGCCAGAACTGGAAACATGCTATTAAAGTACTTTTTTTCATTAGTTTATGAGTATTTGGAGTGAATTCTCATTGGGGACTTAAGTTGCTGCTTCAGTAAGAATTGTCACTAGTCATTGACAATAATGTCTTCACATGTGGATGGATTCATTGTGAACATAAAGAATTTAACCAGGTGGTGCAGAAATAACTCTTCTTAGTTTGCAATTTGGTAGATCACATACCTTTCCCAAAAGAATTTCTTTCTAATTATGTTTTGTCCTACACAATATTAAAGTTCATTGACATTTCCAAAATACACAAAAGAGTATCTGTGTGAAAATTGCCTAGAAGCAATATTGACTCCTGGCATGTAGGCTAGCTTATATTTTTTAAAAGTAGCTATTATAGATTTATCAATAACAAACCAGATTTAATTATATTAGTACTCATCTCTTTGCTTTTGGGGTGGATAAATCATTGTATTCAGCTTTTTATGGCTCTCATCCTGGGACATGATATTGCATATCTGTATGAGACCAGATACCGCAAGTAAAAAAAGGAGCTACATACCAAACTTTTCCCTGAAAATTAGATATATCAAACATGTGCTTCAAAGGTGACTGTGGTTTTTACTTGGAAGAGTAACTTGAAGCTCTGAAAAAACAGTAAAACAAATCTAGATTTTCACTGTGATTCATGCACATGAACCCTGTCTGTCTTGCTTCTAGAAGGGAAATTCTAGAGAGCAGTGGGTATCATGCAACTTAAGTGTCAGCTGAAAGACCTACAAAGGCACTGTAACTTACTGTGTTTTTTTTTTATCAAGCTGTTAATGCCATACAACTGGTGTACTAATAATGAAGTTTTAATTAGCTCTCAAAAATACTGAGAGCTTATTTAAGTCTTCCAAATTGGATAGTGCATGCTTAGTTGGAAAGCATGCTTGCATTCCAAACATATCAAAATAATTGTCAAAGGCATAATGTGCGCAGAAGGAGAAGATAGGGAGAAGAATTCACATGTCTCTTCAAAGAAATGAATGTATAAAATGTTCAAGGAAGTTTTTTTGGATTCTCAAATGATGGCTTTTAAATGCCTCTTTTGTTTAGTACACAACTTTACAAATGACTCACTATGTGTATTCATTTGTGAAGGACCATTGGGAAAAAGCAATTTTTATAAAAGTCTCTGCTGCTTTTCATATAAACTGGACCATCATTTCTACTTTTAAACATTCCTAAGACAATTTAGTTCCACTTACAGACTCTGAGTATTGTTCTGAGATTTTTTTGTTAGTATTAATAAAATGTATCTGTAATGATTCTTTTCTTTCTTACAACTTTATTTTTTAAAGAGGAATACATATACAGATTCACAACCCTGAGATTCCACCTCACACCAGTCAGAATGGCTAAGATCAAAAACTCAGATGACAGCACATGCTGGTGAGGTTGTGAAGAAAGAGGAACACTTCTCCACTGTTAGTGGGGTTGTAAACTGATACAACCAGTCTGGAAATCATTCTGGTGGTTCCTCAGAAAATTGGATATAGTCCTACCTGAAGACCCAGTTATTTCACTTCTGGGCATATAGCCCAGAGATGCTCCAACATACAATAAGGACACATGTTCCGAGGTTTTTAACTCATTAAGAATTATGGCAGACCTCTTACAGGTAATTTGAGGTGGGTCCTAGAATCTAACACTTAAGAAGGTTTTTGTTTGTTTGTTTAATTTTTTTGTTTTTGTTTATGTTTTTTTTTTTTTTTTTTTTTGCTGAGAATACCCATGTTGCATTCTATCAGTTGTTTTAGTGTATGCATAGGTTTATACTATCATTTTCCTATGTGACTGTCTATTAGCACTGGATAAGATTCACAGTGGTCTATAAAAACTGCAGGAAATTAATAGAATGAAGCAGACTCTTTCCTGTTGCCATTGTTTTTTGAGTTATTATTTACGCTTATATTGGTTTTATAGAAAAACGCTGTCTTGTTATGCCCATTCATTTAGGGTTTTTAAAATTAACTGTCCCCCATCATCTGTGATTGAACTCACTGAGCACTTACTGTTTCTGATCCTAACTTTGGAATTGTACTGACCCAGCACACTCCAGCTTCCGCGTGGCTAAGAGAGGTGGGAATGTCAAATTTGTTGCTGGAACATGCTGGATGAAGATAGAATCTGTATGTGTACATTCCAAAATTAGGACTAGATGCAGAAATGTTGAGTGAGTTTACTCAGATATGATGGGGCATAGTTAATAATGAAAACCAGAATCTTATCAGGCATTAAATTTAAAAAAAAGCATATCAGTACTTATATTTTGTAGAAGAAACTATTGTAATTGAAATTATATTTAAAACCTTCAAACTAATTTTTTCTTGATATGGACATGGTTTTTCCATCCAATAAATGATTGAGAAAATACTTCAGTAGTTTTAGGAGCATTATCACATGGGAGGTATTTTACAAGGCAAAGGAGTTGATGCTTTTGTCTTCTTTTATATTAAAATAATTTCATTCTAAAAATTCTGATCATGCATTAAGTTATTCTTGTCAATTTGTCTTCATCAAAATAGGGTTTGACTTCTCTGCTTGTGATCTGAATTGTACTATATCAATATCATTAATTCTAAAATACCTGTCTTGATAAAATGTGCAATGTCATGGTGCATTCAGTTTGAATGGTGTTTGCATTCTAAGCAATAAGTAACTGACTAGTAGTGACAATGATTTGAAAACAAATGATGAACTCTAATGGAACCGGCAGAACTATGTCCTGGGGATTTCTCCAGCTTCCCTTGGTTCTGATCCCAGTAGCAGTTGTTATTCTTGTACTCCTGAAATAGATAAGTTAAGGGAGGGCAAAGTATAGCAATTAATGAAAAGTTTATGTTCTATTGGTCAGTCCCACTAGAAGCTAATCTAGTGTCTAACACACAAGACAGTTGAATGAGGTCTAGAGTTATCTATTGTATTTTGTAGACATTTTAAACAGACTTTAAAATCTCCCTACCTGAGTGAACAGATTACTGAGGGTATTCAGACAAACTTATCTATGCAGAAAATTCCTATCAGCTAGCCTGTTTTAACTGAGCAGACTTTGCTTGACCAAAGTTTGAACTCTTCCTGCTCCCTAAGCTTTGATCTGCCTTTATTTGGTGAATTTAATTTAGAAACTGCTTGCTTCTGTGACCCTTTGTAAATTTCCTTAAATGCAACATGAAGTTTTCAAATGCAGAAGGTATTTCCCTTAGGATTTAGGAACTATCTGTCTAAAATGTAAATAAGAGGGAAATTGAACTCCTCACTAACCTCCCAAGTTAATGCATAGGGGGCAGAAGACTAAAATTATAACTCATCCAAGGTGTACCTCTACCTCAAGTCATGACAGTGACAGACAATCTCACCCATTTTGGGCATAGCTAGTTAGGAAACATAGATACATAAGTTCCTCCCCTACAGACTAATCCAATCTTTAACGATATTTTGAATTCAATTGGTTTTAGTTTTTTGTTTGTTTTGTGCTGTTGTCACATTAGTCTTTCTCCTGTTGAACTTTGTTGGACACATTTACATCTACACACTCATGAGGAAATGACTGAATTACTCAAGAGAAAACTCAAATCCATTCTAAAGTCCAAACAGATAGGAATGTCTGTAATATGTAAGTGTTTTTGTTTTGTTTTTAGGTGTAACTACACAAGTTCTATTGATTGTACTTGATAGTCTAACCATTGGTATTAACACATTCATATATTTCAGCATGAATTGGCTATACTAACTTTCCCCAGAGCTTAATGGGAACTTAGAGAAAACAACAGCGGAAAGGTGACAGGCGAAAATATTGATGAATCAAACCATAGAGCTGTTCTGATAAGCAATGAGTTGGTTCAAAGGGCAAAGTTGGTTTAAGGCAAAAAAGTTTTTCAAGGTGAGCCTCAGAGAGAGGTTTAGAAAAGCAATTCAAATAGTTGAATTAAGAAAAGTAGTGAGGGGAAAGGTAAATATAGAGAATATCCAATAAAAAAAGAAAGAGAGAGAGAGAGAAAGAAAGAAAGAAAGAAAGAAAGAAAGAAAGAAAGAAAGAAAGAAAGAAAAAAAGAAAGAAAGAAGGAAGGAAAGTGAGATCTTGTTGAACTGAAGTGAAGGAACCAATTTGGAAGTTTGTAATCTGTCAATCCTGTAATGCAATCATCTGCTGGTGAGACTTTTGGTCAGTGGGTGTCCCCACAATCCAGACTGTGGCATTCTTATTACACTTGTGTTCAGTAAATTGAGTGCCTTACCTGTATTCCCTGACATTGTTTTGATATGCTCATGCGTCCACGTATTTGTGACTTAATTTGATAAACTCATAGGTGATCACATGTTACATTAAGAAATCAGTTCTCAATATTGACCTCAGTATTTGTGCCAGAGGAAAGATGGCTCTTCATTTGTGCAAATGAAGTGTAGACTCATGCTTCCTCAAAATTTACAGTCAAAACAGAACAAAGTATTATTTTATAAAACAGAGTTTGCTCAGGGAAAGGCATAGCCAAATCCCACGAGATCCTAATGGCATTCTGAGGTCTGTGCCAAACACAACTCAGAATAATGTTAACTTCTCAAGGTTGAATATGAGAACTGCTGAGAGTATGTTCCTTTTGCTGGCTTGTTGGTTGCTGATGAATCCCATTGGAAATGTTCTTTGTCCTTCTAGACTCCAGATCAGATTTTATGGCCTATATTGTGGTATTTGGTGGGGTCGGGGGCTTTTCTTCTTAAGTTAGCTTACTAGTAAAGTGCATATTGTTTATATATTGTGATTATAATTTTATTTGTACAGTATACTTGTGAGATCAGAAAGCACAAATGGAATGAAACTAGGTTAGAAGGCAAAGTTTTTACCAATGTAGAACATATGACTATAACTTCTGATTTTAAGAAAAATTATACTGTTATTTGCCTTCTAAATAAAGTTAAGTTTTCCAGTAACTTTCATTCTTCACAGAAGAACCTTTCATACTGAACCTTCAGAATGACACCAGAACTCTGAGACCTCACAGATTGTAAGGCAAAACTCATCTATCTATCTATCTATCTATCTATCTATCTATCTATCTATCTATCTATCTATCTATCATCTATCTATCATCTATCTATCTATCTATCTATCTATCATCTATCTATCTATCTATCTATCTATCTATCTATCTATCCATCTATCTATCTATCCACACACATATATACACACATGCACATGCACATATACATACATACAGACATTCTGTATACAAATAGCCTTCTGGATCACTCTTTAGTAACAGTTAACCCATGGTCTTAAACATTCAGAAAATAATTTAGAAGTTACATGGCATATTGGATATGCTAATTAAAAAAAACTAAGTATGCTCAATACATAAGAAAAATTTATTTATCACAAATTTTTACTACCTAGGTCATAGGTATAATTGATTTTCGTAGCATTTATTAATTATAAAAATCAATAGGTGGTATTTCATATATCTAATATATATCATATTTATGTATACTTTGATAAGTCTTCAATCCCTATGACCATATTCTGCTCCATTCTCCCTGTTTCTCTTGCCATATCCAGAGGTTAGGCATGGCCCCCCGGTTGAGGGATGGGGATACCCACCCATCTCCAAACTTTTAACTCAGAATTGCTCCTAACTAAAGAAAATAAAGGGACAAAGAGTGGAGCAGAGACTGAAAGAAAGACTATCTCTAGAATACTGCATCTGGGTTACCATCCCACATGAATTCACCAAACCCAGCCACTATTGCTGAGGCCAAGAAGTACTTGCTGAAAGGAGCCTGATATAGCTGTATCCTAAGAGGTTTTTTCCAGATCCTGACCAATAAAGATGAGAATGCTTGAAGCCAAATATGAGACTGACCACATGGACCCCAATGGAGAAGTTAGGGGAAGGACTGAAAGAACTGAATGGGCCTTATCAATTGTAGGAAAGGCGATTGTTCCTGGGAAGACTTGATGTCCCATTGTAGAGGAATGCTAGGGCTGTGAGGCTGAGGTGGATGGGTGGGGAAGCACCCTCCTAGAAGCAGGGTATGGGGGATGGAATAGAATGTTTCCGAAGGGGAAACTGGGAAAGTGGATAACATTTGAAATGTAAATAAATAAAATAGCCTATTAAACATAAAATAAAATAAAATAAAATGTGTCCTGCAGACTCAATTGATTCATGGGATCATTTGTATTCTTTTTTGATAAGGTACTTATAACTCCAATTTATTACAGTTGTATGTTGTTATCTGTTTGCACATCACTGCTTTCATCTGGTGGTGAATTTATTTCATTTATTTTTCAGATGACCTCTCTCCATTTTTATCCTAATATCTGCTCTCTCCATTTTCATCCTAATATCTGTATGCCTGGGCCTCTTATAGGTGACTTTAATTGATTTGTCCTTGAGCTTATTTTAAATTTAGCCAGTGGCAAACCCTGAGAGGAAATTGGGAAGGAAGAAAAGGAATGATGCTGTATTACTTCTTTTTTTTTAGATGCTAAAATAATTTTTCAGGTTATTTTAGAAGACTTTATGCACTCAAATTCCTGTGAAAAGGGGTATATTCTCTAGTGCCTCGAGTGCTCCTTCTGGCTTTGCTAATAAGGCATCACCAGCCTTAACAGTCACAATAGGAGACAAGGATGGGAGCAATCATTTTAAACAGAAAATGGATGCTGGCACTTTTTAAAGACTTTTAACAGTTTACCTCTGAGCTCTTAGCTCTTTTTATCATCACAGGGCCCTTCATACATTTCCTCAGTCTGTCCTCTTGACCACACTTCATTGCTCTCCACATGTTTCAGTCCACAGTGAGTGCTGCAGTTTCCTTGTTGATCTTAAGAGCAGGTGACCTTTCTCTTGCCTTGTGGCCTTTACTCTCCCTGCCCTACCTGCTGATCTTCTAAAGATCCCTCCACCCCTTCGATTCCCTGCTCAGACAGCACCACCTCAAAAGAGCTTCGGTCATTTCACAAGATCCTTGAATTCTCTCAAAAATCTTACTTTATCTTCTTTGGTTTCTGACACTTGCTTCGTGTGAATTGCATTTGCTCATTTGTTTAATGTCTATCTTTTCCCATAGCGTAATTTTGTGTGGTAGAAAGAACTTTAGCCACAATTAAATATTCACATCCAAAACTACAGTCCACTGTGACAGTTGCTTGGTGAGATTGGTAAAGTTCTGTAGAGTGAAGTAGAATGGCAAGCCATCACCTTGATATATTCGTTCATCCCACTGTCCTGTGGCACATGTCACATGTCTATCGCTGAAAGCCCTAGTCACTTTAATCTCTGCATAATCAATCCAATCAATCTGTTTTCAAAAGAGGTTGATGGAGAAGATGTTGGCTTCTGTTCTATTCTAGTTCTTTTAAAACTTGAAATTAAATTTGTTTGCATACTACATCAATTGAAGTAGACAACTGAATACTTTACCATCATATTTAACATACTGTCAAAAGAAAATGAATCCATTACACATGGTTTCTTTTCTGATGTATCTTCTGTACTTTATACTTAAATTCTAATAATAAAATGAATAGAAAAAAATCTTATTATTTCAACTAAGAATATTTTTGAGTGCAGATTTTCTATTCTGTAGGCATCCTGTAACACCAGCTCCATTGTAAAGGGATGGAAAATAAGGCTAAATGGATTAAAATGACTTCCCAGTCATTTTCCACACATTCAGGTACTCCCTGAGGCCAGATAATGTGCCTCTATCAGTTGTGTTGGGGTTCATGAATCACCAAAGTAAGACCCTGTACTCAAATAGGATGCAAAGGCAAAGAGCATTTATTCTGCAAAATTTACCAGCATGCAGAGGTCAAGCATTCATCAAAATGGCAATGACTCGAAGGAATTTGTAGTCTTCTTCTTATGCAAAGCTAAGAGAATTTTCCAGAAGAGTTAGGTAACTTCTAATATGATTGGTTGGTGGCAAAGCAGTGACATTAGTACATTTTTTTTTGATTGGCTGCCAGGTTAGTTCGATTATATTTGGTAAGACCTTGAACAGTTTTGGAAAACAGCTCAATTCTGGCCTTTTTATATCCTCAAGCTAGGAGCTGACTCAGCTCCAGGCTTAGCCTCCTTAAGTCAGGGCCACCATTGAGTAAGGCTGACCTGGAGGGCCATTGTCAGTGGCTCTTTCTGAGTAGTCCAGTATGCTTCCCAAAGAATGGTATATTTTTATTCCCTAGGAGTATGGACATCTTTCAGAGCTGCCTGACTTACGGTTTAGAAATGAAAGTCAGGTCCTTTGCAAGCCCTCTTAACTCTTGAGTCATCCCTCCAGGTCCTAACAAAAAATTTAATAAGCACATTGTTTTTTAACACTATATAACAATTCTCTGTGTAACTTCACCTTTGTCATTCACATTTCTTCTACTGGAGGAATGAAAAGACCATCATTTTTTCATCTTGAGCCCACTGTGTTCACTGGGACATTGCACTGACTTTGCTTAAATTTTATTTAATCCGAGCGAGAGTTTAATCTCTGGTTTCTAAGGCCTCATTACCAACAGGAATGACCTCAGAGAGGTTCACAGAAGTTTGTTTATGTTTGAATAATAAAAAAAAATGATCCTTAATGGCAAGCCTAAATAGTTGAAATAGTGGTATGGGCAAAATTAATTTTTAGAGATGGTTATAAGAAATGATTTGTTTTATAAGCCAAATAATTATTAGAATTGACTAGATTCCAGAAGATTTTTTTTGGAATGGTCCTTCCAGAATTCAGATCCAAATGTTTTATCTTTGAACTTCCAGACTGTAGACCAACATCATAGGAAACAAAACTTAGTCTGCCCATTCAACTAAGAACTTGTACTCAAATCTAGAAAATATAGAATGGGTGTGAAAAGCCCAATAAAATGATATCTGTTTTATAAAGAATAAGTTAAACAACATCAAAAGCAGATGTTTACATCTTTAGTTAGATAATATAAATAGAAAATTTCAGTTTTTTCTTAGAGTTTTAAATATTTGAGATTTATTTATATGTACATTTCTTAAGCAGAATATAAAATAAAGAAGGCATGTTTGCAGACTATTTTTAAGGCTCTAACTAATTTTCACACCAGTCATTAATTATTCATGCATTTTTCTTTTTATTTACTTCTCTTGACAGAGTAAATCCACGATGGAGAAGAGTATTGCAGAAATTAAATAAGTGCTAGGTAATTCCACAGTATAAGCTCTTTCGTGGTGCCAGTGAATTAAAATTCTGGGGGAAAAAATGATGTTCTCAGAAGATGGCAAACAGACATTTAAATGCATCACAGTTATTAGGCCTGCAAGATGGATGATCAGTCTTTAAGGTTCTTGCTTTTGCAAGCATAACAGCCTACCTGAGTTTGGCTCCCCTGCACTCATGTGAAAAGCCAGGCTCAGTATTACATTCCTACATTCCAGCTTATGCAGCAGTAGACAAAGAAGGATCTGGTTGATTCTTCAGCTCTAGGTTCAGTGAGAGGCTGTCTCAAAAATACTGTGCAGAGCAACTGAAAAATGACATCTGAAGTTGAACTGTGTCCTCCAATTGCATGAACATATGTATGCATATATGATGCACTTATATACCCAGAGAGTTAAAAGTCTTGAGATGTCACACACTCAAGTTGAACTAATACTCTCTTATCAGAATGGTTTTAATTAGAGGGAGTTTTGTTGAACTACGCTACCCTTGAATTCACTGCAGAGCTTTGGCCATTCTTCAGGTCAAAGTTACTCTGCCTTTGTCACTCATATGTTAGAATTATAAATCTCTGAACTTTTTATCATACAATGTCTTAGATATATTTCAAACTGACAGTTGACCTAATTGAAATATTTAGATGTAGCATGAATTATGTCATGTACCATCATAGTCTTTTTTACATGATCCTCTCTGAATTTTGCAGGACTAGATTGTAGTTATTTGGTTGCTAATGTTTGTTTGTTTGTTTATTAAGTAATTTTTAAATTACCTTTAGGTATGTATGTGAATATGTGTGTGTATATTTGATTGCATGCATGTATGTATGATACATGTAGCTAATTTTCCTTGTCTTATACTTAAGATCAGACTTCTGTTCTTGACTACCGGATTTTTCTCTGATCCTCTTATCTTTGCCTCTCAACTCATTTTTATCAGAATTGGGGTTACAGTTGCATGGGGCTTTAACATGTCTTTTAAGAATTCATAACCAGGTTCTCATGTTTGTATGACAAAGAGTTTATTCCTAAACTATACTCCTAACTACAATGTCCTTTTAAAAATCACATTGCAAAATAATCTCCAAGAATTCATTTTGATAATTTGAGGTATTTTAAAAATTATTCATATGTAACATAATTCTTCAAAAAATAGATTCCTGCTCTGGTGGCTTAGTTTTAAGTAGCATTTATCGAGAAATAGGTTTTTCAGAATCCAAGGCATAGTTGTTAAAATGTTCAAACAGATATTTTCAAATGTTTTTCATATTAATATATATATGTATATATATATATATATATTCATGTGTGTGTGTATGTGTGTGTGTGTGTGTGTGTGTGTGTGTGCTGGCTAATTTTATGAGTTAACTTTTCACAAGCTGAAGTTATCACAGAGAAAGGAACCTCCATTGAGGAAATGCCTCCATGAGATCCAGCTGTAAAGCATTTTCTCAATTAGTGATCAAGAGTGGGAGGGTCCATTGTGGGTAGTGCCATCCCTGGGCTGGTGGTACTCTTAGGTTCTATAAGAAAGCAAGTTAAGCAAGCGAGGGGAAACAAGCCAGTTAATAACATCCCTCCATGACCTCTGCCTCCTGAATTGCTTGTGTTACAGTCCTGACTTTTTTTGGTGATGAACAGTAATGTGGAATGTATTGCTCCCAACTTTCTTCTTGGTCATGATGTTTTGTGCAGGAAACCCTGACTAAGACAGTTAGGGAAAGAGCTGGCATGAGATTGACCTTTGGAATGAACCTTTTTAGTAAAGAAATCTTTACCACTATGGGAGTCATGGCAGGCCTTGGACACAGAGAACAAAAAATTAAAAATAGGTCATCCTTGTAGCAGCATGATGAACTACACAGTTTGAGTACTATAGATATTCTACAAACAATTGAGATTTTCCTTAAAGTGGAAGAGTGACAGGGAAAGCCATATGGTCAAAATGGGGGATGTTGGAAATAGAGTCAGAGAAGAAGGACAGACAAATGAAGAACATAAGAACATGCTGGCCAGAAGTATGGTGAGGGAGAGAGTAAAGGAGCTCTGACTTCACTACTTTCCTTAATGGATACAGAGCCACCCACAGTTACAGGCACTGTTAGGTGGAAAAAGAGTGGTATTGATGGCTGACACAGATAATGAAGCACATTCCTTTACAGGTTTATGAATTCTTGTTATATCTATGGGAAACATTAACCCCCCTAGGAGAGTTATGAACTGGCATCAGACAGATAAAGAGGGGGTACGAGGGGAGGGAGAGGAAAAGAGAGCTAGAATGAAATGGAGTGGGGGGGAGAGTGTTGTGGGAGGGGGGGAGAGAGTGAGCAAGAGAGAGAAGACTAGGAGACAAAGGAGACAGAGATAGAGAAGCACAAATCAGTAGCTGAGGATAAATGGTGGTAACTCAATCCTGATAGGTTATAATGGTTGTATCAGTGTTAAAAAAAATTCAAGAACAAATGTTTAAAATAAAAAAACATCAAAATTTGATAAGTGTTTCCCCAACTTCTTCAATTCATTATAGATTATGTACAATATTTAAAATTAACTTTGTTTATTAACCAAAGACAATGTTAGTATAATTTTTATGTTTTCTTGCTAATATATGAAATGCTTCCCTTTGTCATAAGAGTATCATTATTACTTTTAGGATCTGATATTTTTATGTGTATATTATGTATATTTTAGGTGTTGTTTACATGCAATTCTCATGGTAAATTAAAGAGAGAATTCTCCTGAAACTGGACCTACAGAAAATCATGAGCTGCTATATGGTACCAGGAATCAAAGACTAGTCAATATTCTCAACCACTAACCAGTTAATCAGTCTTTCTAACTCTTTATTTTTTATTTTAAATAGTCCTTGAATAATCCAGAAGCTATGGTGCCTCGTTTATCTAATTCATAATAATGCTACACAACTTTAATCTTCTAAACAATACAATTGCAATTGAAAAGGCCATTCTAGTAATCATTTTTTTTTATTATTGGGCTTATTGCAGTATTTATTTGTCTGGTCCAATCATTACAACATTTCAATAATATTAAAATAAACTTAATAGATCAAAATGCTATATGAGCTATATAGAAATAAAATTGTACTAGACAATAGTCAATATATAGTTTTCCTCAAGGGGCCCCTTTTAATATATTCTTTAGAGTCTATTAGGAATTCTTAGGGATGCTATAGGCATTTGTAATTCTTTAATAGTTGGGTCTTTACACTGTGAAGTGCCTTCATTGCTCTGGAATGCTTCTGGCTGTTCTGTTTCATGCAGAAGTTAGAGACAACAGGGTGCATGACCTTTGTGTTTGTTTGTTGAATCTATGAAAATTAAATCTAAATTCATAAAGAGCTGAATCTTTATTTTCTGAAGTAATTAATCTTTTAAGGGTGTAAATTATTTTCATACAAACATCAGTTGCAGGTTCTGAGATTCTGTGAATGTCGGGTAAGTTAATGAGTGAGAAAGTAGGCATAGGAGTATCTCTTTGATTACTGTCACTAAATCCATGGCAAAGGTCTATGATAATACAGTTTTATATATTTCTGGGGATATAGATCTTCAATATAAATTTAAGTTGCAATTTTGAAGCTGAACAACTTAATAGCATATCACTGTTCTAGTTATCTTATGTAGTTCTTACCACCCCTTCCTTTAATTTTAGCTGTACATTGTACAATAAGCCAACGTAAGAAATCGTAATGTTTAGTATAAGACTAAAGTTTAAATATTATGCATAGCTGAATAGTTCGGTGCTTACTACAGACACCAAGATTCTCCCAAGACTTAGACATAATGTATTTTAATGAGGTTAAAATGTTCTTCCTAAATATTAATACTGTTTAAGATTTTAAGATATTTATCTTGTGAATTCTTCTAAAACCTATAGCAAAATAATACTCCAAGGTCCATTAAGTAAATGGATATTTCTTTCTTTTAAGAAAAAATAAATGTCATAAAAAAGGGAGCTCTTGGTGTTGGGAGAGTGACTCAGCGGGCCAGTGTTTGTCATGCAAGCTTGAGAACCCAAGTTTTAGTCCCTTAGCCTTTTGTAAAGCCAAACGTTGGAACATAGTCTTTAATTCTGGAGCCATAAGGCAAAATGATAGCCACAGAAAAAAAACTCCTGAAAATATTGTATCACCAGGCCTCATATGCAGTGATAATCAACAAAGAAACTATCAAACATGAAATGTGAGCACAGACCTCATAGACTATCCTCCAATTCTCAAAGGAGGTGTGACACATGCATACTCGTACTTACACACTTTAACACACACACACACACACACACACACACACTCACACACGCACACACACACACGAATTCTTAGCAAGTTGGTTTGATTTTCATAGAAGAGTGAGACAGTTTCACTTGGGACAAATAGAAGGAAGAGTTAAGCTGAATATTCCCTGGAATTTAAGCATCATGACTATATCAAAATCATCTCTTGTAAAACTAATATAAAAGAACGCACATGGTGGGCATCTTATCCCACATCTTCTATCTTTCCCCCCAGAAAGCAGGATAAGAAATGATCGCAGTGGAAGATGAATGGCAACTTTAATTATTAAAGATTTTAATCTTATACTGAAGTTTCAACAATTATTCTCATTGGACTTAGAATGTTCTTCTGCCAGGAAGAAAAAGTAGTTCATTGAGGACAAGGAAGAGTCAGAGAGGAGAGACCTAAGTGATTCTATTTGTCACCTTTTAATTACCACTTTGCTGTGTTTGCACTTTCGCAACTGAATTATCGCTAGAAGTTAAACATTCTTTTACACATTAATTATAAATTGGTTCAATAACCCTTGTGTGTATTTTTATGAAGCTAAAACATTTTTTAAATTTTTGTATTCTGTATTATGTGAGAATGTACATATGTGTGTATGTGTTCATGAATGATTCGATGTGTTTATTTTTAATACTATATGTCTGTACATATGTGTCTGCACATGTATGTGCATGTATGATTTAAATCAGCATGTTTGCATATGTGTTTTCACATGTTTATTTGTGTGCATGCACATATGTATGTCTGTGTCTGCACATGTATATACCTGTGCATGCTTATGCGAGCAAATACATGCATATGTGTACATATTCATACATTGTCTGTATGTGTGAGAGTAGATGTATACACATGTACTTTTTGTATGTAGATGCATGCATCTATGAATATATGTGCAAGTTTGCTTGCTTCTTGTTTTTTAACAGAATTTTACCAATATTTAAGGGATTCCTACCTATTTAATCCTGTCTAATCTCTTTCTTTGCATTTATCTAAAACAATTAAGAACATTTTTATACCCAAATATCATCAGCTTTGTTTTCAAATGGGCCAAAAATTATTATGTTAACATTTAATTGTCTTACTGATTGATTACATAACAAACTGCACTTTTGCCCTGTGTTTTAGAGAAATTATTTTTGTCAGATATTCACAGCAACTCATTTTTTGACCATTTTATTGGATATTATCTGTATAAACAATTTAAATGTTATCCCTTCTCCCCCAGTCTTATTTCCTCTCCCCACCCCCTTGCTTCCATGAAAATGTTCTCACTGCCAACCAACCACTCCCACCACAGCACCTTAGAGTTCCCCTACACACTGGAAAATCAAGTCTTCTCTGAATCAAAGGCCTTTCCTCCCATTGATGCCAGTCAATATTATCCTCTGATACAAATGCAATTGGAGCCATGGGTCTCTCCATGTGTGTTCATTGGTTGGTGTTTTAGTTCCTGGGAGATCTGAAGGGTGTGTTTGGTTAATATTGTTGTTTTCCCATGGGGTTGCAGACCTCTTCCTCAGTCCTTTCTCTATCTCCTCCATTGGGATCCCTGTGCTCAATCTGATGGTTGGTTGCAAGCATCTTCATCTGTATCAGTATGACTCTGCCAGAGCCTCTGAGGAGACATCCATATCAGGCTCCTGTCAACAAACACTTCTTGGCATCAGCAATAGTGACTGGGTATGGTGACTGCATATGGGGTGGATCACCAGGTGAGGCAGTCTCTGGATGATCTTTTCTTCAGTCCCTGCTCCTCTATTTGTCCATGTATTTCCTCCTATGATTATTTTGTTCTCCCTTCTAAGAAGGACTGAGGCATCCACATTCTGGCCTTCCTTCTTTCTGAGCTTCATAATGTCTATGAGTTGTTTCTTGGGTATTCCCAGCTTTGGAGGCTAGTATCCACTTATCAGTGAGTGCATACCATGAGTGTTCTTTTGGAACTGAGTTACCTCACTCAGGATGATAGTTTCTAGTTCCACCCATTTGCCCAGGAATTTCATGAAATCATTGTTTTTAATAGCTGAGTAGCACTCCATTGTGTAAATGTATCACAATTTCTGTATCCATCCCTCTAAGACATTTGGGCTCTTTCCAGCTCTGGCTATTATAAATAAGATTACTACGAACATAGTGGAGCATGTGTCCTTCTTATATGTTGGAGCTTCTCTTGGGTATGTGCACAGGATAAAGATCTCCTCAGTTGAGTAGAAACGACATTGCTTCATAGATAAGCAAGTGACATAAGAGGAGGTTCAGATCCTCTGAACTGTAAATATTTTGTAATTATATATTTTTGTGTTTTTGTATGTGTTGGGAGCATATACAAGCCATAGCATTTGTTAGGAGGTTAGAGAGCATCTTGGGGAGTATTCCTTTCAGCATTCATGTTCTGGAGTGGAATTTAGGTTATCAACAATGGAGCGAGAATTTTTACTCTTTGAACTTATGCCAAAATCCCTGATCCTTTAATTATTAATACATCATTGTAGCAAATTTTAATTTTTAAAATTTAATGAGAATTGATTATCAACACTCTATGAATTTTAAATTTTGTCAAATTAATCTTCAGTGTGTTTAGAATTATAAAATGGAGTTTATTTAAAATCAATAAGACATTTGCATAAAAACCTGTCCTTCAGCATCGAAGTTGTGAAATCCTCATACAAAATGAGTTTGTATCATTAAGTCTCTCACGCCATAGTTTAGCCCTCTGAGGGTGGATGAATAGTCCATAGATATTTCATGCTTGATTAAATGGCAGATGTGTACACTTATTATTTTTAAAGGACCCTCTTTCCTAAAATTAGCTAGGTAAATTTATTTGATCTATAAGTAATGTCTATCATGATGCTCTGTGGTTTATACAAAATAGATTTCATTCCCTGCTAAGTAAAATTTCTCAACTTTGTATTTTAACTAAAGCCTCTCTGAGTTTTATCCCATGGTATATTCTCTCATAAAAAAAAAAATTACTAGTCAGGAGGATTTGGTATATACATGCAAACCCACAATCCCAAACTTTATGACAACATTTTTGTGGACTTTGTCTTCTTATTATTTTTTAGACTCAAAAGATAGAGAAAATGACTACTTTATGTTTTGATAGAACATTATTTTATATAGTATCAATTAAACGCTCACTATGTCATCCAGCACGGACCTGAACACAGCAAACTCCTGCCTCTACCTCCTTAGTCCTGACTTTAAGAGTTATGAGTCTCCATTATGGTTTATTTGCATTTACTGGGGTTTTCAATTTTACATTAAAATTATTTGTTTCCTGTGTCTAGAAAGTCTCAAAGACACACAAATGCCATTGAAATAATCACAACTTGTGTTACTTTATAAATACATTTTTATATATAATTATAATTATATATAAAATTATAATATATATAAAATTATAATATAATTATAAAAGAAATTATAATTTCTTTTAGTAGATTTTCTCCCATTTGTGAGTTAACTTCTATATTATATACCTTTTTTTCTCAGAATTTTAAATGGAACTGTGTCTCTTGTATTCTTTGACTAGTAACATATTTATTAGTCAAGACTACCTTTTCTTGAAATACCTTTTTAGTTGTTTACTATTTAATTTTCTCATCTATATAAAAAAAACCATGTCCGAATAAATGGTATATATACAGAAAGATGAAGTATTGTTCAACTCTAAAAGATAAGGAAATGCTGCCTTTTGAGACATGTATGGACTTAAAGCATGCTATACTAACTGATTTAGACATGCAAAACCAGTAATGGTGGCCATGGTGGCACATACTTGTAATTGTAGCAACTGGGAATTGGCAGCAAGAGGAACAGGAGTTCAAGGTTATCCTATGCTTCATTGCAAATTGTAGGCCATTGTGAATCACATATTACCCATTCTCTATAGAACAAAATGTAATTAAATAAAAGAAAAAAAGAAGAAAGAAAGAGAAACTACCTGTATTATAATACTATTTGTGGAATCAATAATAATAATGAAAATCCCAAAAACAGAGTAGCAGAAAGATCTCTGGTGTTATGAGATGTGGCAATGAATGATAGTCAGGATGTAAAGTTCTAGGAACTACTGTGCCTGATAAAATTACATATATACTTAACATATGTGCAATGCCTATAGCTGATACAATTACTTTGTATACTTAAAGTATGCCAAAAGTAGATATTATTATGCTAATAACATTTACTGCTGAGAATATACTCCCAAAAGATGTCCTCTGACATTCACACATGTGCGATGGATTATTCATGCCTTTGCATTCAGTACACACATACATATGCAAAAAATGTGTAAAAGGTATTAAGAAAAAGTTTTAACACAAAAATTCACTAGTATTCTATAAAAATAAGGAACACTGGGAAGGTGACACATGGAACAATTTCCAAGTTGATATTTTTTCCTTGGCTATATTTATCACTAAATTCACATAATCATATATGTCATATTCCCACAGCCTCTCTCACACCTCCACAAGACTTTGTTTAGAGTTTGATTTTAACTGTAATATATATATATATATATATATATATATATATATATATATATATATATATATATATATAATTTTATGTGTTTGAACATTTTACATAAGTAAGTATGTATACTTGTATCTGGTTCTCACATATATCAAAAGAGGAACTAGAGTTATGGGTATATTTGAGTCACTATGTGGGTTTTGGGAATTGAACCAAGGTCATATACAAAAGCAGCAAATTCTCTTGACTACTGGAATCATCTCTCCTGCCCTCAGACAATGCTATAGCTTATTATTTTTCTAATTTTTAGAAAATTTTGTTTTTAACAACCTAATGCAGAATTCTGTATATCCTGTTAACTCCTGCATCTCAGAGTCACTAGTTCTGAAATATGCTCTTTCTTTAACACAAAGAAACCCCAGATATATGGTAGAATATGATTTTGAAGGGGACCTGAGTATAAATTTAAATCTTAATTATTGTTATATCTATAATCTAAGAGCTTGCCGACTCACCTTTTCTACCTGTAAAGAGAGAAAATGAAAGAAATCTATCCCTTGAATATAATCTATATAGAACTAAGTCATAAATATCTACATCAAAATTATTCACAATGTGATGTTTAACTCCAAATGCTCTCTTATTTTAAACAAAGCTTGTATTCATCCTATCACACTATACCATTAAACATGAATATATGTAATCTTATAGTTGTCATTCTTTGAATATCTTGTTGTTTTTTATATTCTTGGCTTATGGACTGCAGAGACCTTGGAGAAAAAAAAATTGTTACCATATAAATCATTCAGCAAGTCTGTCTGAGTTATACTTCATCATTCCTCTTATCTTCCTTGGTATCTGGCTTTATAATTTTATCTGGGCCACTTTCCTCTCTCTGATTATAATTCACATTTGGGTCTTATTGACAAGATTGGAAAGTCTCCAGGCAGACACTTTCATCCTGGTTCTCATTAGCGGCTTTCAGGTGTCTTAGCCAAGTGACGACCATTCCAGGTTTATTCATGGAGTAAAAAGCCAAATCACATGAAGTGCAGCCAGCTAGCAATTTAGCCAGATATTCAACTCCACAGCATCCTTTGTCTAACAAAGTTCCAGGTTTTATTGGAGGCACATATGAAAGGGCCACCTGTGTCCCAAGGTTCCATTTGTAAAGTAGTGGCCCAAATCTTTCTTCTATCACCTTCACACTGAGAAGAATCTTTAGATCTTTATTTTTATCCACTATTTTATTTCATCTTTTTTTTTTTTTGAGTTTACACTGATATCATTGCCAAGATGTCAGGTAAGGAAATACATGGAGTAGTAAAAGTATTTGAACAATGCCAAACTTAAAAGTATACTAGATATAGAATCCAGGTCAGGTTCTGGCCCTGATTCCCAACCACTGTCTTCTCCACACAGAAACCACACCAATTATTTTCCCTTTATTCCCAGTTCATACGATACTATGTTTCAAAAATTTTTATCAAAACCTACCTCGTTTGCTAATGTAATCTAAGTAATTTTCCATGTTTGCTAATCATTCATACATAAATTTCAACCAGAATTTTAGCTATAATTAAAAAAATAGGAAGAATAAAAAATAAATGTGAAAACAAACCAGAAATGTTAAAAATAAGTTACACTTATACAATGAAAAGGGACTAATATGTCATTGCATAAAAAATGTTGTGGGGCTTAGGGTATGAGTCAATGGCAGGGGACTTACATAGCATGGTTAGATTTTTCAACATTGCAACCAGTTTAAAAAATATTAGATTATATAGCACAAAGAACAGACATAATATGCACTCACTGATAATTGGATACTAACCCCAGAAAGCTCTGAACACCCCAGAAACAACTCACAGACTATATGAAGTTAAAGAAAAACAAAAGCCAAAAAAAAAAAAAAAAGAAAAATCATTATGCTTAATCTTTACACACCAAGAAAACTTTGACTATTTCCAGGTTACATCTTGCTTTACTTGTACTTTATGCTCATTTTAACTAGTAAGATTTTAAGGCATACTATCAAACCTTTAAAAAAATCAGGTACTGACCAAAATGTATTCATACACTTTTATGTAAAAATGCTTTTAAAATCTGTACATTTCTCTTTGTTTTTTAAAATAAAGTTGTTCAATTAGAAATAAAGAAAATAATGATTAGTGTTTAAATTTGTTTACGTAGTGACATACATTAATTCTATAAAATGATGCATTCTCCTTGGATATAAAACATTCTCTGCTTGGATTCAGCCCCTGTTGGGTTTCTTCTTCTTGCTTTTTCTCATCCTTCTTTTCATAATAGCCCCCCTTTACTTTCACACTTCTTAAATCTTTATCCCATGTACAATAGCCAGTTTACTGAATGTCTCTTTACCTTCAATTTTTATCATTTAACTTTTATATATACAAATAATAATTCATTTTAGACACTTTCCCCTACAATTCTTTTTTTCTCACACTAGAGCCCCAGGTCTTCTCCTTTCAATGTTTTGTGTGTGTGTGTGTGTGTGTGTGTGTGTGTGTGTATGTGTGTCTGTTTCTGTGTGTGTATATGTCTACAATATCAACTCTGCATATTGCTTCAGAAAGTTCAAGTGCCTCCATGAATATTAATGTACTTGTTCCTATTTTTCTGATGAGTTCGTTTTAGAATAAAGTGACAATTTGGAAGATCTCCTACTTGAAAGTCGCAACACCCAAAATGAACAAATCTCTAAAGGGTTGACAAATACGCAGTGCTAATCAATCAGAGTCAGCTTTACAGCTTTACCAGCTGGCACTGGCGAGCAGTTGTCAGCACTGCACTCTAGGAAGTACACAGGTATCTACAAAGTTGGCACAAGGAATGCTATCTCTTAACTCTCCTTTTATCACCATTTCTGTAAATGGGAAGTATCTGTTGAGATAATTTTACATAAACCACACAGACAAATATTTTAATCTCTATGCCTTTTCAATATTTCTGTGGATATTGTGGAAAACATAAGATTTCAAGATATCTTTTGCTACAAATGAACCACCTAATACTTACAATCCTAAAACAACTAGAACATTCATTTGGCACAAGAATTCATGATTAGCATGGAACTGATGCCACTAGTTTATTTTTTTCCTCATATGTCACTAGCGGAGAAGCCCAACACAGATGGATGGAGCTTCTTTTGCTAGTTCCCCCACATGCCAGAAAATACATAGTGCCCTAAGCCAGAGGTTCAGCTGGCCTTCCCTGTGGGCAGAAACTAACATCAGTATCTGATCCTAAATATGAGGTTTTCATGATATAAGAGGCAAATTCTCTGGCTGTTTTGTCTATGTTTACAATGTTGTCTTCTGCCCCCGAGATTCTCTCTTCCATCTCTTGTAATCTATTAGAAATGCTTGCTTCTGTGACTCCTGATTTCTTTTTTAGGTGTTCTACCTCTAGGGTTATCTCTTTTAGTGTTTTCTTTATTGTGCCAATTTCCGTTTTAAATTCCCTCTTCCATTCCTTCATCTCTTTGGTTCTGTTTTCCTCTAGTTCTTTGAGTGTTTTTCTTGTTTCCTCTTTAAAAGCTTCTGAATCTTTTTGCTTTTCCTCCCGTTCTTGTTTAAGTATCTCTATCAGCATCTTGAGGTATGATTTCAGGTCTGTGTCTTCTTTTTCTGGAGTGTATGGCATTCCAATGTTTGCTGTTATGGGAGAGCTGGGTTCTGGTGTTACCAGGTTGTCTTGGTTTGGGGTATACTCTTTCGCTTTCCTCTTGCCATTTTGTTGTCAGTGATATGTTCTCGCCTTTCCCTTGTATAAAAGAAGTCTTCAGAACTCCAAATAGGTTGGACCACAAAAGAAATACCTCCCAACACATAATAGTAAAAACACCAAGTGCCCAAAGCAAAGAAAGAATACTAAAAGTAGTAAGGAAAAAGGGCAGGTAACATATAAAGGCAGGCCAATCAGACTCACACCTGATTTCTCAACTGAGACTATGAAAGCTAGAAGAGTCTGGACAGACATCATGCACACCCTAAGAGAACACAAGTGCCAGCCCAAGCTGCTATACCCAGCAAAACTATCAATCACCATAGATGGAGAGATGAAGATATTTCAAGACAAATCAAAATTTACACAATATCTGACCACAAACCCAGCAGTACAATGAATTATAGGTGGAAAACCCAATACAATGAGGGAAAATACAGCCTAGTAAAAACAAGAAAACTCCTAAACAAGAAAACTAAAGGAAGAAAAAGACACAGACACAACTCAACCCACAAAAGCAATAATGGCAGGAAACAGAAACAACTATTCCTTGATATCTATTAACATAAATGGTCTCAACTCCCCAATAAAGAGACATAGACTATCAGACTGGATACATAAACAAAATCCAGCCTTTTGCTGCATACAGGAAACTCATCTCAGAGACAGAGACAGACACTATCTCAGAGTAAAAGGGTGGGAAAAAAACTTCCAAGCAAACAGCCCCAAGAAGCAAGCTGGAGTGGCTATTCTAATATTGAATAAATGAAAGCAGTACTGAGAGGAAAACTCATAGCCCTAAGTGCTTCCAAAAAGAAACTGGAGGGAGCTTACATCAGCAACCTGACAGCACAGCTAAAAGCCCTAAAACAAAAGGAAGCATATATACTCAAGAAGAGTAGACGGCAAGAAATAATCAAAATTAGGGCAGAAAAACACCAAATAGAAACAAAAAGAACCATTGGAAAAAAATCAACAAAACCAAGAGTTGGTTCTTTGAGAAAATCAACAAGATTGATAAACCCCTAGCCAGACTAACTAGAGGGCAAAGAGAGAGTATACAAATTAACGAAATCAGAAAGGAAAGAGGAGACATAACAACTGAAACTGAGGAAATTTAAGAAACCATCAGATCCTACTACAAAAACTTATACTCCACAAAATTGGAAAATCTGGAGGAAATGGACAAATTGCTAGACAAATACAAGATGCTAAAGATAAACCTGGACCAAGTAAACCATCTAAATAACCCTATAACACCTAAAGAAATAGAAGAAGTCATCAAAAGCCTCCCAACCAAAAAAAAACCCTAGTCCAGACGGGTTCAGTGCAGAATTTTATCAGACATTTATTGCGGATATAACACCAATACTCTCCAAACTATTCCAAAAGATAGAATCAGATGGAATACTACCTAACTCATTTTTTGAGGCTACAATAACCCTCGTACCTAAACCACACAAAGACCCAACAAGGAAAGAGAACTTCAGAACAATCTCACTTATGAACATTGATACAAAAATACTCAACAAAATCCTTGCAAACCGAATCCAAGAACACATCAAAACGATCATTCATCATGACCAAGTAGGCTTCATCCCTGGGATATAGGGATGGTTTTATATGAGGAAATCCATCAATGTAATCTACCATATAAACAAACTCAAAGAACAAAATCACATGGTCATATCACTAGATGCTGAGAAAGCATTTGACAAAATTCAACACCCCTTCATGTTAAAAGTCCTGGAAAGAACAGGAATCCAAGGTCCATACTTAAACATAATAAAAGCAATATACAAACTAACAGCCAACATCAAACTTAATGATGGGAAACTTGGAGCAATCCCACTAAAATCAGGGACTCATAAAGGGTGCCCACTCTCCCCCTACCTATTCAATATAGTACTGGAAGTTCTGGCTGGAGCAATTAGACAGCAAAAGGAGATCAAGGGGATACAAATCGGAAAGGAAGAGATAAAAACATCACTCTTTGCCGATGACATGATAGTGTTCTTTAGTGACCCCCAAAAATCCACCAGAGAACTCCTACAGCTGATAAACAAGTTCAGCAAAGTGGCTGGATACAAAATTAACTCAAACAAATCAGTAGCCTTCCTATACTCAAAGGATAAACATGTGGAGAAAGAAATTAGGGAAAAGGTACCCTTCACAATCGTCACAAAACTATGAAATACCTTGGCGTTACTCTAACTAAGCAAGTGAAGGACAAGCTTGTAAGTAACAAGCAAGTAAGACAAGAACTTCAAACCTCCAAAGAAGGAAATTGAGAAGGATCATAAAAATGGAAAGATCTCCCATGCTCATGAATTGGAAAGATCAACATTTTAAAAATGGCCATCTTACCAAAAGCAATCTACAGATTCAACGCAATCCCCATCAAAATTTCAACACAGTTCTTCATGGAATTGGAAAGATCAATGTGCAATTTTATATGGAACAACAAAAGACCTAGAATAGCGAAATCCATCCTCAACAACAAGAAAACATCTGCGGAAATCACTATCCCTGACCTCAAGCTATATTACAAGGCAATTGTGCTGAATACTGCATGGTACTGGTACAGAAATAGGCATGTGGATCAATGGAATAGAATAGAAGATCCAGAAATGAGCCCTCATGTATATGGTCACCTTATTTTTGACAAAGGAGCCCTAAAAATTCAATGGAAAAAGGACAGCCTATTCAACAAATGGTGCTGGTCCAACTGGCACTCAGATGCAAAAGAATGAAAATAGACCCTTTCTTATCTCCTTGTACAAAGCTCAAATGTAAGTGGATCACAGATCTCCACATTAAACCAGATACACTGAAACTATTAGATAAGAAAGTAGGAAAAACTTTAGAACATATAGGCACTTGAAAAAATTTTCTGAACAAAACACCAATGGCTCAAGCTCTAAGATCAAAGATTGCAAAGTTTCTGTAAGGCTAAGGACATTGTCAAGAAAACAAAACAGAAGCCAACAGAATGGGAAAAGATCTTTACCAACTCCACATCAGATAGAGGCCTAATATCTAAGGTATACAAAGAACTCAAAAAGCTAGACACCAGAGAATCAAATAACCCTATTAAAAATGGGGTTCAGAGCTAAACAAAACATTCTCAGTTGAGGAATATTGAATGGCTGAGAAATATCTGAGGAAGTGCTAGATATCCTTCGCCATCAGGGAAATGCAAATCAAAACAACCCTGAGATTACACCTCACACCAGTCAGATTGGCCAAGATCCAAAACTCAGATGACAACAGATGTTGGCGAGGTTGCAGAGAAAGAGGAACACTTCTCCACTGTTGGTGGGTTTGCAAACTAATACAATCACTCTGGAAATCAGTCTGGTGATACCTCAGAAAATTGGATATAATACTACCTGAAGACCCAGCTATTCCACTTCTGAACATATACCCCAGAGACACCTTAGTACATAACAAAGATATATGCACTACAATGTTCATAGCAGCTCTATTTATAATAGCCAGAAGCTGGAAAGAATCCAGATGTCCTTCAGAAGATGAATGGATACAAAAATTGTGGTACATTTACACAATGGAATACTACTCTGCCACCAGAAACAATGACTTAACCAAATTCTTAAGAAAATGGCTGCACCTAGAAATTATCATCCTCAGTGAGATAACTTGGTCACAAAAGAACAGATATAATATGCAGTCACTGATAGTGGGATGCTAACCCCAGAGGCTCGCACTGCCCCAGAAACAACTCACAGACTGTATGAAGTCCAAGAAATAAAGAAAAGGAAACAAAACAAAACAATAAAATCTTTTCACAACAAGAAAACTTTGACTATTTCCATGTTACATTTTGTTTTACATGTACTTTTTGCTCATTGTAACTATTAAGTTTTCAATGCATACTATCAAACCTTTAAAAAAATCAAGTACTGACTAAAAAATATATTCATATAGTTTTATGTAAAAATTATTTTAAAATCTGAAGAAAATACTGACAAAAATGTATTGTATAATTTTATGCAAAAATGCTTAAAATCTGTACATTTCTCTTTGTTTTGTAAAATAAAGTTGTTAAAAAATAAAAAAAATAAAACAACATGAGATTCCACCTCACACCAGTCAGAATGGCTAAGATCAAAAATTCAGATGACAGCAGATGCTGGAGAGTATGTGGAGAAAGAGGAACACTCCTCCACTTTTGGTGGGGTTCTAAGCTGATAAGATCAGTGGAGGTTTTTCAGAAATTTTGACATAGTACTAGGTGAGGACCCAGTTATTACACTTCTGGGCATATACTCCAGAGACACTCCAACATACAACAAAGTCACATGTACCACAATGTTCATAGAAGCTCTATTTATAGTAACCAGAACCTGGAAAAACCCAGATGTTCTTCAATAGATGAATGGATACAAAAATTATGGTATATTTACACTACTCAGTTATCAGAAACAATGTCTTTATGAAATTCCTAAGAAAATGGATGCATCTAAAGAATACCATCCTGAGTGAGGTAAACCAGTCAGAAAAAAACAGAGATAATATGTAGTCACTGATAATTGGATACTAACCCAAAAATCTCTGAACACCCCAGAAAAAAACTCACAGGTTATATGAAGCTCAAGAATAACAAAGCCCCCCCCCCCCTCGAAAAAAAAAAAGAAAGAAAGAACACATCAGTCCTTCTTAGGAAAAATAAATAAATGTAGATCACCCTCTCAGAGTGTGGCACACCTGGGCCTCAAATCATTAATAATCTGAGGGAGCTAAGATAATAGCCTTGTGGCAATTTTGGTATTCACAGATCATTGTTCTTAATCTATACCCAACAGGAAAACTGTTTCTATGTTTTGTTCTGTTCTACATGTGCTTCATGCTTATGATAACTAGTGGGATTTCTATGTATGCTATCAAACCTCTAGAAGAATTAAGTACTGACAATATTATTCATATAATGCTATGTCAAAATACCTTTAAAAATCTGAAAATGTATCCCTCTTTTTAAAAATAAAGTGTTAAGGAAAACAAAAAAAAAAAAAAAAAAGTATATAATGTCAAGCTTAATTTTCCAAGACTTGTAGTGATAAACGATTGAATGCTCACTGTTTCCTGTTTAAATATCACTTGTGAATGGGTATAGATTAATCTCAAAAAAATATTTGTTTGCCTTTTAAATTTTTTTCTATGAATAACAGTGGACTTAGCACTTGTTAGATGCTCTACTTCTACATTTAGTTGTCCGTTTTATATTTGTCATTTCTAATAACTATATAGTTTCTTATACTGTAGAAAAATATCCCTCATTATTTACTTCATTGCATAGAATAGTGGTCCTCAACTGTTGGTTAGGACCCCTCTGGGTGTTAAATGACGCTTTTACAAGGGTTGCCTAAGATCATCAAATAACATAGACATTTACATTACTGTAATGTAATGTAAACAGCAAAATTATAGCTGTGAAATAGCAAAGGTAATTTTATGATTGGGAGTCACTACACTTGAGGAACTATATCAAAGTGTTGCAACCTTAGGAAGGCTGAGAACCACTAGCTTCCAGTACTATACCATTTATTTCCATGCATAATATCATCATATGTTTAAATTGTTTTTACAGAATCAACTGATCAGAGAAGACCTTAACAGATTTTAAACAGGGACTTAGTGGTAACTGTCAGTTCAATACTAGTTAGCAATTGTCTAACACTTTTCTTGGCCAACTGAACACACAGGCAACCACAAATAAAGTGTCATTGCTAAAAAAAAAAAAAAAAAAAAAAAAAAAAAAAAAAGAGGTGAATTCGACTTGTTTGCAAAACTGAAAAAAACCAACCAACCAACCAACCATCCAACCAACCAAACAGAGAACAACAAGACTCCTTTATTTCATGTATCACTTTTTTTGTAATGAAAGCAAAAAGAGAGCTACCCAGGTGCGAGTTAGAGAGACTCTGCTTCTCAAAAGAAAGAGTGTAAAAGAATAGTGACCATCTTTATTCCTTCATGATGCTATTATTTTATGTCTGAATAAAATAAAAAAATAAGAAAATGAAATTTGTTATGGTAAGTACCTATTTTGTATCAACTATTTAGCTATTATTTATCAAATATTTTGCCAGGCAGGAAGCTACAAATTATACTGTTTAATTAATTTTAACATTTAATCTTTTGATATTTATAATCTGAAACTTTACTCAATGACTATATATAATTTTTCAAAAGTGTAGGTTTCTAAGGATTTAAAATACCATGAATTAATATCTAAATCTTCATAAGTAGACACAAAATTGATCTTATAAAAATGTTATGGGTTGATTACCTGTAAAGGTAATTGGCACAGAAAGTGATTTCTAAAATTCTTATGATTCACAAAGATTTATTGCACATATTATGCCATGTTGTAGTCACAGGTGTGTATAGACAGACACATTTATTAGCAAGTAGTTACATGTGATTATTTATGTCTTCTTCAATATTTGAATTTTTAAAAAGGTGCTATTTCACTCTCTTTGTTCTTCATACCTAGAAGAGTTATGAAATAAACCATTTTTGTGTTTTTGCTTATAATTATATTAAAATATACTTTCAGTTTATATGCTTTGGGTTTGGTGTTTTATTCTTTTGGTTACCAGGACTAGTCATGAAAACATGAACAATGCTGAAGGAAGAGTCAGAAATTGCAGTGGAGACTGTCATTCCAAATGATCCTTTTCATTCCAAGGCCAGGTAAAGCAGAGGGCTACTGGATGGCTCCTATTTATCAAGGACAGCTAGGGAGCCACTTCACCATAGAGGCTGAATTACGTTACTGTGATCATCAAGAAAGTTGTCCACCTCAATTTCCTGTTTCTGTGATAAAAAATATGCTTAGAAAAGCAATTGAGGCAATAAAGGGGTTGTTGGGTTCACAGTCCAGGTTGTAGTCCATCATGGAGTAAAAGCACAGAAGCAAAAGTTACAGGGAACTAGTCATATTACATCCACAGTCAAAAGCAAAGAGTAATGGGTTAATGCAGACATGCTAGTACTCAGCTCACTTCTGCTCTTATACAAACCAAGATCCACTACCCAGGGAATGACATTGCCCACAGTGAAAAGATGCTTCATCTTAGAGAACATAATGAAGATTACTCCTCAAAGACATGCTCTAATGCTAACCAGTCTATAAAAATCAGCAGAAATCTAATCTAATACCAACCTCAACCATACTTTTTTCCCAGGTTATTTCTGAGTGTGTCAAGTTTGCAATTAAAACTTATATCACAAATGCCAAGAATCTTTCTACCATCTTGTGTTATTGTGCATTCATGAGCTGCAAATTGATTTTGATTGTAGGGGCTTTCACCTCTATGGTTAGGTTTATTTCTGTAGATTGATGTCTATACAAAGGTGAGGGCAGGCACAAGATAATGCAAGGTCTGTGATTGGACAATATAAAAGGAGGGCAGGCACAGAACTTTTGAGAGATAGGAGAGATAGGAGGGAGAAGACAAGACCATAGAGGAGAAGAAGGACAACCCAGCTTTGTGTGGCTTTATAGACACAGGTAGCTGTGAATGTCTTATAGGGGATACATAATTACGGGACAATTTGTTTTATCTAGGTGGGCAGCTTATTTCAATATCAATGCACTCTAAGTTTATTGTGTGGACATCTTGTGGGGTGAGAATGTACTGTGTGGCAATTTTTGGTATTCAAAGATCATTATGCTTAATCTATACACACCAAGAAAACTGACTGTTTCCATGATACATTCTGTTCTACATGTACTTTATGCTTATGGTAACTAGTGGGATTTCAATTCATGCTATCAAACCTCTAAAAGAATTAAGTACTGACAGTAATATTCATATAATGTTATGCCAAAAATGCCTTTAAAAATCTGTATATGTATTCCTCTTTTTTAAAAAATAAAGTTGTAAGAAAAAAATTTTTACAAATCTCATGTATAATATCAAATCATTTGCAAATAGGGATGAACTATTTTCTTATTTATTTTAATTGTCTTCTCTAAAAAAACAATAACAAAAACAAAGACAAAGTACAGTGTTTTCTGCATATCCTTTGCGCTGTATGATGTGCAGTCTTTGAACCTACAGAGAACCAACTTCCTCTTTGTCCCAGATATTGGGATTAAATGCCTGTCCCACCATTGATTCTTTCTTTTGTTCTATTTTGTTCTAGGTAGTGTTTCAAGCTATTGAAAGAAACAGGAACAGTGGAAATGCACTGAGGTTTTCTTGATTTTAGAATAATCTGGTTATATGTTTGTCATATATAACTTTTATTATGTTGAAGTCCTGTTTTCACCAGGACCTTTATTGCAAAGCCATGATAGTTTTTATCAAAGACTTTTCTGTATGTATTGAGACAATTGTATGATTTTTGCTTCCAAGTCTTGTCACCATTAGGTACCATCTGGCTAATATTAGATAAAGGACAAGTAAGAAGATGTCAAAATGATTCTTAAACCACATACTGTTTATATTCAGAAGACTGATCCTACCTTTGGAAACTGTATAAGTACCTTAGGTTCCTGACTCCAAGCATTGTTCTGTTAAGCACATTGCTAATATAGCTTAATGGTCTACAAAATGAACAGTATTTTTCTGTCGCCTAAGTTTTCAGTGATGCAATTGAATTACTTTTCTGTGTTTTAGTACTCTATGCTGTGTTCCTCATCTCAGGACAGATTATACAAAAAGAGTATTGATTCTTTCACATAGGAATCCAAAATTTTTTACATATATCCTCCAAAAAGAATCTCCTTGTTTTCTATCAATTTCATGGTCTATTCTGATTTTGTTTGCAGTCTCTGTAACAGCAACTTGTTGGCTTTAATTACTTTGTCTTCTCTTTTTCTTTAAACTCGTTGTGATTCCACCTTTGTATAATTAACACTTACCTCTTATTCCATGGTTTGGTAACAGAGATTATTCATTCCATGTGTTACTGTGAATTAAGGTGTACACAATGGAGTACTACTCGGCCATCAGAAACAATGACTTAACCAAATTCTTAAAAAAATGGTTGCATCTAGAGAATATTATCCTGAGTGTGATAACCCAGTCACAAAAGAACAGACATAATATGCAGTCACTGATAGTGGGATGCTAACCCCAGAGGCTTGGACTGGCCCAGAAACAACTCACAGACAGTGTGAAGTTCAAGAAAAAAAAGAAAAGAAAACAAAACAAAACAAAATAAAGGTCATGCTCAATCCTTCCACACCAAGAAAACGTTGACTAATTCTGGGTTGCATCCTGTTTTACATGTACTTTTTGCTCATTGTAACTAGTAAGACCTTAATGCAGAGTATCAAACCTTAAAAAAAAAAAAAACAAAAAAAAAAAACAAAAAAAACAAGCACTGACACAATTGTATTTGTGTACCTTTATGCAAAAATGTTTAAAAAATTTTTTATCTTTGTTTTTCAAAATAAAGTTTTAAAGAATGTTTTTGCATTTCTTTTGTTACTGTTTTGTTTGACTTTCATTTGGTTTGTTTTGGGGATGCTGAAGATAGAACATGGTGGCTTCCTCCATGGGAGGAATGAGCTCTTCTACTGAGCTACATCCACAATGTCAAATCTTTTATTTATTTTTTTTGACTAAGCATTACAAATCACAATTAATTGATTCCCTGCATGTGCATGTGTTTGTGTGTGTGTGTGTGTGTGTGTGTGTGTGTTTGTGTGTGTGTGTATATGTCTGTGTGTGTGTGTGTAAGTTTTACCCATGATCTAAATCTACAAATACTAGGGAAAATTACAAAAGTTATCCATGTACAAATAAAATCTCACACTTATATAATGTACATCACTACTCACTAAACACTGCACTGAAATTTGTATGAACTAACTTTTAGCCAGTTTGCAATGTTTAAAATATTATTAGAGGGTTTTATGTCAGTATAGTCACACTATAGGCATTTTCAGTGCTCCAGAGAAAACAAGTTGTTTGAAAATGGAAGTGTTACAATTGATAACTCATTAATATATTCCTCAAACCTATTCTAGTACATTCTGGACTCAGAAAATATCTCCCTAGCTCCCTTCAGCAGAAATACCTGATAGAATTTCCCCTTTGTTCATTGTAATTCTTCACAAATAGTCATTTTATGTATGAAGATTTGATCATAAAGTGTTGCAAGTTCTTACCAGTCTTAGTTTACCATTCTCAAGTATTGAAGTAAGACTTTGGATGATTCTCTGGCTTCCTCCAGATACTAAATTTTTCTGTTCACTGCAAGTCGTTTATTAAGGTAAATTATCACCAAAAAGACGACAGACATAGATAAATGTTGGCACAAGAGTTAAAATAAAATCTGGTGTTAGATCCATTCAGTATCCATGGTAGATGACTTGTTTAAACAAAATATTACTTCACCTGTCTTGGCCTTTCTGTGATTAGAAAGAGAAGTGACAGGTTCACTATCACTAACCCATTCTCCTCTACTTAACCACTACTTCGAAAGAAAAAAAAATCACTTGTGTTTCTCATTCAGTTAGGCAATGGTCATTCATCCCTCAGCTCAGAAGGTACTAACCACTTCATTCACGATGAACTATGAACATACATTTTGTAGATCTGTTTTATATCAGGTAAATGTGTCTTTCCATATGTAACACTACCCTTTGTAATAAAATGTGAAATGTGACTATCAGTCACAATACCCTTGCAAGAACGAAATCTGTCTTCATAGAAGGTAATGAATAAAAATATCTTATTAGTTAAAAAGCAAATACCTGCAAGCATCCACAAAACTAAATTGCAGTAAGTATAATAATATTATTCTTCACCAAATTTTGATAATTGTGTTCATTAGCGTCATTGCTTCTCTTTCACTGAAATATAATTTTGACATTAAAATCTTAATATTCAGACAATATAAACCAAACACTACTCCAAAATTTCAATTAAGAGAAAAATGAAGGGAATCTCAATTTATTAAAACTAGGCAAGGATTGAAAACAAGGTACATTTTGACACATATGTATTAAGACAGTTTTTCCAGTTACATATAATACTAAACAACATATGTGAATAAGAAGTAAGACCTAAGTATTCTTGATTCTCCTAAACAGAAACTAGTTTCACATGTGACTGAGTCACATTTTATAAAACTGTGTTTACTAAACAAATTTCCATTTGTTTTATCCTATTACTTTCTGCTTTCTACAGATGTGTAATGAGAGCAAACAACAAGTTAAGACTAGTACAGCATGGACCTGATGCTCAGCAGTTGGCTTTGCCTAGTTCCAAGGTTTAGACAATTACAAAATTTCTACCTGAGGGTCTAAAATGCAAACACAAGCCAGAACACAATGGACTGGACCAATGTGGTGGCAGTGTGCCTAGTTAAGATGGTTACCAAATATTAGGAGGTTTTAGGACAACACTGTCAGTTTCAAATTATTGGCTGTAATTAAACTATATTATGTCATGGGCCAAGCAGTCCTGCCTGCTTGCGTTTGGGAGGATGAAGAGCCTCCAGCTTGGGACCTGCTGCAGATTAATAAATCTAAAAAATAAAAAATGTAAAAATAATTTAGTGTTGTGTTATTTAGTGTGGGCTCTTCATGTATTTAGACTGTGGGCAGGCATGAGGCATTGTATCGTCTCTATTCTTCATCGGAGACTGGAAGCAGAACAATTCAATTACTTAACTGAACATCTCAGGAGTCTTAGAAATATGGATTTAAGGGACCAGTATCATGGAATGTCTGTGATGTTAAACATCTCAAGTTTGAGTTTGTTAAGTGAAAGTAACGCCTCAAAAATCTATTTTCCTCAAAACAAATAGTGCCAAGTATTTTGGTATTACATTAACTGTTAATTGTGTTTGCATTGCAAACATATTTTTAGAATTTTTTCTAGAAAGGCACTATAAACAACTAAAATTTAAATACCATCTTTTTGTGTGTGCCTGTAGTGTCTGATCTGACAGGAATTTCATTTTGTTTCTTCCCCAATTACTTTGATGGTCATCTGTGTCATTTAACTCTTATTACAAAGTTTCCACAGAAGACTGTTTCTATCCAAGGCACTTGTCATCCCTTCATTGTAAACCCTATAAAGGGATTTTTATAAGCACAGATATTTATTCAGCACCCTGAACACTATTCTTCATTTTTAGACTCTTGCAGACATCTTTCAACTTGGGTCTTTTTCTTACTTCCTTTGTGGAGCACCACCTTCTAGATCAGCCATTCTAAACCTTTCTAATGCTGTTTCTCATGAAGTGTTGACGCCCAACCATAAAATAATTTTCATTCATACTTCATAACTATAATTTTGCTACTGTAAAGAATCATAATGTAAGTGGCTGATATGCAGGGCATCTGATTTGTAATCTCTCTGAATGAGTCTCTAGTCCAGTGTCATCTGCTCAAGTCCAGAAAAACTTACTCAATTGTTTATGGAACAAATTCATTAGCCTTGACTTCAGGGTCCTGAATTGGACATAGTCAAAAAAAAAATCAGTTTGTAATCTGCACACCTTGGACAAGACACTGTAGCTACACCCATTTCCTGCTGAAAATATGAAGACAGACAATTTAGTCACAGCACTTACAAATCAAAGCTCTTTCTCTACACTTGTTAATTCTTCATACACTGTGTTGAGTCTAGTCTACTTTTTTTCTTTTTTTTTTTTTCTTTTTGTTTTTGCTTTCAGTTGTTACCATCATAACTGGATCTATTTCATCCAGACAATCCTAATAAAACTGTAGTGACAATTTTGGAATTTCTCTTTCTTTGAAAAAATGTTATGAGAATATATTTTTGTTTTAATCCCAGATATGGGCTATAGAGCTGATTCAGATTGTCCACAGCAGCTGACTATGATTTGCTGTGTACTCTGGAAGGGGGCATGATGTTGCCAGCTGCATATATATGTGACATTTGAAATTATGGGAATGTTTTAGAGACTATATAAATGCTAAAGCCCTAAAAGCTGGTGTGAGTTGACGGTGGGCTGTTGGTTGGTCGGGGATGGTTATTGGTTATTTGCTATTGAATCCAATTTGTTTATAGTTCTGTACAAAGTAAAAAAAAAAAAAAAGAATAAATTAGATATCCTGACGGTAATGATCAAACTTTCCCGAGAAAATTCAACATCCCTAATCAGCAGGATGTAATTCAATGACAACATCCCCCCCTTTCTCCCTATGCCTTTTTATTTTTTTATTCATTTATTTTCTATGTAGTGTTAGAAGAATGAAATGGTGGAAGAAAGCAATGGTCTGTAGCTAATGCCCTCTGTCTGGAAAGGTCTAGAATCTCAAGGCAGCTCTCGTAGAGTATGCTGAGTGAAGAAGTCCCTGAGCAGGGAGGCTAGCAAAGGCAGAGGCTTCAGTGGCAGACAATATGAAGCTTCTGTTTTGTTTCAGCAGTTTGTGTCCACAAAAATATGGATACTCAGAGTTAACCGAGGAGCAGAAGACAGCATAGCATTCTTGTCAGAATCAAAAACCCATAAGGTGCTCTTAGCTTCTGCTCCATGTCATAGCATTATCACAGGAGAAAAGTGGTACTATTTATGGGAGCTGTGGAATGTCACGTGGCACATAGGCACTCAGGGGAGTGCATAGCTGCCAAGAATGGCATCTTATAGTACTTCAAATCCATATTTTCTCTTTACTATCCACAATTGTACTTTTGCCTGTATTTCAGACTCAATCATGTTTCAGCAATATGTAGTTCAAACTACTAATTGTACTAATCGCCACTTGTTTATAACATGGCATATTTTGCTTTTCAAGCTCCCAAAGGAGGGTTTTGATATGCCTTTCATTACCTTCCATGTCAGGATAACATATCCATTTGTGTCATCACAATATCTCCATGACAGCACCAATGTTTTATATCTTCCTATTAAACCTTAAACACTGTGGTCTAACAAGCCAGTTAAATAATTTCCTTGACTTCAGCAACTTTCTAAAGATAAACTTAGGCAAATCAATTTGTTGTTAGAAAGATTTCTAAGACAAAACACAATTAAATACCTATTCATTCAGTTCTCACCTGCACTCTCCAGCAGCTACCCTAAAAATTTGCATCTCTCTAGGTTTAAAATCCCCTGCTTCAGATGGCTGCTAGATTTTAGTCAGGTAAGATCTGTCTTGACTTCCTAGATTTACCTTCTGTTTAGTCTCCCTCTCTCTCCCCATCTCACTCTCCAGTCTCCGTCCACATCCTCTGCTTCTCCCTTATTACCCATTCCACTGGCCTAAGCCCACATTTCTATAGCCCACTGATTAGCTCCTTCATTTCCTTCCAACCTTCTCGAAGGCAGTATCACTGTCAACTTTCTTCACCTTGGGATCTTATGAGGTATTCTATTCATACTGCTGTTAAAACACTCTGCATTATTGAAATATATTCCACTGCTGTGCTCCTTTAGCTCTCTCTTCTGTCTCCGTGTAGGCTCTTGGGAATCTAGATGATTTTTTTTCCCCAATGCTTGGCATAATTGCTATTCCAAAGACACAAGTAGCCAATAATGGCTCATTATTCAATGAGCAAGTAAATTCACTATTCTCGGAACAAAGTGCTTAACGTTATGTTCTATTGCTGTTTCAGAAAATATAGAAGTCAATAAATTTGATTTCAGTTAAAGTACTAGGAATGATGGTGCTAGTGAGTCTTATTATTCCTGCACAATGTATGTCAAAAGTCTACTAGATTAAGAAAATATTTTCAAGCTATTAGGGTAACATTTGGGGGGGGAGTTAGTACAAAAGAAGTTACCTATACAAACATAAGCAAATCTCCACTGTGCTTAATTTAAACAGGTCTTCACAATTATAGCTAGCAAAATCCATGTGTAAAATGAAAGCATTACATTGCCACAGAAAACAATCATAATGCATTCCAGATGTTTGCTACAACTACAATATCTATATACACTCAATCTATTCTTTAAAAAACAGCAAAAGCAATCATAAATAGCTTTATGCAATGTTTCTTGAAGTTCAGATTGCCTTTATAAGTATACAGGGAGAAAGCTATGCAGAAACACTGTCTGTCTGTGTTGTAGACAGTAGCACATATTATATTTTATAGAAAATAAATTCTGACCTAAAAGAGAAAAATAAAATAAAACCCAAAGAGACAATATAAACAAGCACACTTTCTAAATTTCTGTTTCTGCTCTCAGTAGTTTATGGAATTGGCAATAGGAAAACTGGAGGGAAATGCTGAATACATATTCTAGAATTCAAAGTAACACATGAGAAAAATAGAAATGGAAAATTAACAGTTAAGACTCTCTGGCTGTTTCTGTATTTTCAAAATATTGTTTTGTATTTTTTCCTAGTTTAATAATATAAACATTATAGAAACATATTTGTTGCTCTTATCATTTTTTCTTTCATTTATTATATTTTCCAGTTTTCCTCTTTATAGACCTCTCATATTTAAAGTGGTTCTATAATTTTTAGAATAGGAACCTAAGGTTTTAATTCTAAAATATGTGTGTCTTACTAATTTAAGTTTTTTCCTCTTCATAATTAAAACAATTTTGTACATCACATTAGCCAAAATTTATTAAAGTATATATCTATGTATAATATGAAAATATGATTTTGCATGTATAATTGGATCCTTACCAAATTTGGTATGTAGCATTTTTCAATATAAAATAGAAATTATGAATTCTATTAATGTAGACATACACTCAAAGCAATTAATTAAGTAGAAAATCATGCTTTTTAAAAATATTTTATTGGACATGCTAGGTCTCAGTTATAATCTCCTATATTTTCCTGAAAATTTATTTAAGAAACATGAAAGTAAAGTTCTTTGTTTAGTGAGCCAATATTGGGTGATGTAATGTACAGGAAGTAAACAATAATCCAAATATTAAGCTATATGTACATTGACTCTACTGCTTTTATAAATAATGTTTGGCCTTGACTGTTCCCAAAGCCATAACTTCTAAATTACACTAGGGACCATTGTGGGAAAGGGATAAAGATGGCAAAAAGTTTGAAAACAAAAAGGTAAGTTGAGAGATGCTAGGTGATGTTCAGAAAAATGAAATCCTAAGTAGGCTTTTTATTCTACTTTTTTGTCCCTGATTTTATAGAGGTAACTAAAGAAGTGATATACTTCTGTGCTTTGTGAATAGAACTCAATTTAAAGTGAATTTCTATCAACTGCATGCTTCTTTTAATGAAACTCATTGTAGGTGGACACAGTGAAAGCCCCAACAATTCAGATATATTTGAGCTAGTTTATTTACATTAGTGACCATCAAATTTAAATGCCAAGTAAGATTTGCTTAAAAGATACATCTGGAGCATGTGGCCATGGCCATTGTATAAAGATCCTTTAGTCACATCCTCTCCTGTGTGACTTCACTGAAGACATCTCACTTCATCTTCTGAATCTCAAGAATGAAGTTTTCAAAATATACTTTGTTTCTTTCTCCCTGTATGAGAGATGCAGCATTAGAGTAATAAACATGCCGTTTAGTACCTAAATAACTAACTTTTAAATGCTAAATGAGTCAATTTGTGCTGAATTCTGCTATATAGGAGAATAGGTGGGGGTGTAATTTTTGTTATGCATGGAAATCGTTAGAGTCTGTATGATAGTGTAGAGTGGAAATTTATGTACCACATTTATGTGTGGAACAAAATCTCTGGCTTTCTTCAATTCATCTTCATCTAAGTTAACCTTCCTTGCAGTCTCCCATTTTCTCAAAGGGCAGAGATAATTGGGACAGCCAGTTAAGGTCAGCCTGGTCTCTGTTAGTTTCCAGGAGAATCACTTAAGTGAACTTGGACCATCATTGCAAATGTTTAATCGCTGCAACACTTCTATGCTCTTCAGCTATCATTCAAATTTCTGAGAGCTCAGATATCCCTTCTAATGCCTTGAGAGGAGACTGTGCTCTTCACACTCTTCAAGATGAGTATGTGTGAGAAGAAGCCAAAATCATCATACTGTACAAATGTTATGGTGTCACTGTCTTCTCTAACTATATTGATACACAAGATTATACTTCTTAAAATTTACCCCAGACAACTTCTGAATGTCTGTGTCTTTGTAATATAACTCAATAATGCAACTACTGGTAGTACAATTCAGAATTGGGAAATGTTTTCCCTCATTGTTCCATACGAAGGACATTCAAGCTGATTAATGGGGAACTATGCCCTTAAACTGGCTATTGTCCAGTAAAGGTAATGGTGATCACAGCTGTGTAAATTTTATGCTGACCACTTGTACTCTGCTCAAACACTGGAACTTCAGAGACTGAATTTGTTACCACATATATTTTTTTTTAGAAAGATCAATTCCCTAGATAATGGTATGCATCAAATTGATAAATGCTGTCACCTAAACTGAAAGTCAGATTTATAATGCCTGCCAAGCTATCCCGTGAATTCCAGATTCCAACTGTGTTCTCAGAAATTTCCTCTAGACAATAAGCTTCTCAGCATATATTCAAAGTTATGTCCTTAGAGCCATTAAAAGTCTGATCTTTCAGAAACACCCTGTTACGTATGAAATATTTTCTGTTCTAAGCTGTGTTCAACGTGATATGTCTATATGGACATTATTAAATTAGGCTCCTCCAGAAGGTTGGGGTATCTCAGTGGCTAAAAGCAGTAATTGTTTTGCAAAGGACCCTTTGTCCCCATCACTGTAATCTGGTCATGAAGTATCACTTGTCACCCCAGTTTCAAGGGATCCGATGCTCTATTCTGCACTTTTCAGAAACATGTACTCATGTTTACATATGCACACACTGGTACACATATACATATAATTTAAACACAATACAATATATCTAGAAGGTGTAAGAATAAACAAATGACTAGGACCTAACAGAAGATGATTATTTATGGTTTGAGTGTGAGTCACTCAAACATCCTTATTGCCCACATTCCCATAGTTTCACCTTAAGTAAAATCTTCATATCGTCTTCCTGAGCTACACCTTTCTATCTATTACTCCACAATGTAATATAGTACACTGTTCTTCTCAAGATCTTTGATCTGCCATTTCTTCTCCTTGTGTGAGGAATCTACACATAACAATGTTTTATAGACAGCATCCCTGAAGATATGTTATGGCACAGGACCTATTTATGATTCCATCACAGATTTATCCATCGAATTTGGCAGATGTCTATAGTACTATGCCCTTTGTGAATATATAATGCAAGGTATTTATTAAATATATAATCTGAATTGGAAAGGGGATAATATACCTTTAAAGAATGAGTCTAAACAAGTTGATGGATGTGTATTTTATTATACTGGTCAGAAATTAAGGTGCAGCCCTAAATTTGGAAGCATTCCATAATGAGCAGTCAGTAGGGAATCAGTAAAACTCCTTAAGCAAATTTATTTTGCAAAGCCTTTTAGTCATGTGTTCTTGTATTGGGTGTGGCAGTGAAGCAGAAAACTTAACTTGACAGTATAAGTATTTATCAAAACAGGACAATTTGTGTGGTTATGACTTTAATCTGTGATGGAGAGTGCTTATCAGGATTGTTCGCATCTATTTGTTAAACATCAGATAAACATGGCAGAAACCAATATGTTATACATACATGTGGCAATCAATCAATAATGTCTCCCAACAATACCACAATTATCCTAGAAGGTGGGGATGGTCATTACTGTTGGACCAAAAGATCTTAGATTTCCCTTCACCCTTTGAGTAGTGGAAGACTTTCTTCCATGTTTCCTAATTGTCTTTTTTGCATTACAACTTATTGCTGATATATTAGCAAATGAAGAAATGGCTCTAATTCTCATGTCTGCAACTTCTGTTTTGTAGATACAGATTTATTTTTTACTTTTTCTTCTATTTGAAATGACTTATTCTTTAATCCTATCATAAGTTTGTTATAGAAAAGGTTAAGAATAAAACTCTTCTTTCAGAGTTGGCCAGGTCCAACTCTATTTTTAAAGGGAGTTTATGGAAGACAGGACATTTTTTTCCGTCAAATAGACTTGCTTTCTGGTGCTTTATCTCCAAGAGACTAAAAAACAAAAAAATCTAATATGACAGAAAAAAATGGCTTTCCTTTATAGTATCATTGGCCTACTTCTGAACAATGAGGGTACCATGTACTGAAGATGAAAAACTGGTGGCTGTTGCTCTTTTAAAGGAACAAACACTACAGCTGCTTAACTTTAGTTAAAAAAATAAATTGTTTTGTGATCATCAAGATTATAATAACTATTATGTGTTTAATAAATGGTAACATTTATATTTTAAACCAGAATAAATGTAATGGAAAAACTAAATCGTTGTGCCAAAATATAAGGTTTACTGATGTCTTCCCTTCAATTAACACATATTTTGTACTAATCATCATTATTAAGTAATGAAATTATTTGCATGTGGCACAACGTACAATTCTTTCATTAAGAAATGTGGGAGTTTTAAAATATGTATTGAATCTTGAATCATGATGTTTTAAAAGATTTGATTTTAATGAGTCACTGAATATGTATTAGCTTTTATGAGATGCACATATTTGGAATATGGCTGTATTTGTCAGCATAAGGATGATTTAAAATTTTCCTAAAATAAACTATTAGGGTGCAGATGTTGCTTTCACAGGTGCTTCCACAAAGGGAACAATAGGATAAAGCACAGTGATTTTTACAAATCATTCTCTTGCTTTTAATCATTTAAGTTAAACAAGTGCCCCTCCTTCTTTTTATTTACAGAAACACACAATGGTAAATTTCTGCATTTGTCCATTTCACCAAACTCTAGCAGAAAAAGTATATGGCAATGTTCCTAAAAAGGAAGAAATCTAGTAGGCTAAACTTGTTAAATCGGCTATACTTATTAAAAGAGCCTTTATTAGAACTTTTTAATTTTACTTCACTTTGAAATTGTATTTTATTTGTTTTCCTACTGATATCTTTAAATTTTTGTGCCAGAGCTCTATTTTATTTCATTTCTTACATATACCTTAAGTATTAAGAAATAGTCTTAATTATATTGCAAAAGCTTAATGTATTTTTAAAGCTCAACATATTTTAAATAATGCAGGAAGATAAAAATTTTGAATGTTGTTATATGTTGTAGTGCTTGACATAAATATAGTGTAATATATAGTCCTGTATGTATCATTTCATTCTGTCACAACTTTACAAATCCCCACCAACCTTGTAGAATATGAATCATTAAAACTAGACTTCTAGTTTTAATTCAGAATTCACTAAGATTCTCCATACTTACTCCACTATAGAGCAGATTATGGGCATATTTTCATTTATATCTGTTTTTCTACCGTACTCACCTTAGCCTATAGTAATTATGTGTCCCCTGCTTCTGTCACATCTGTGATTTTTATCTTGCACCTATGAGTGAGATTATGAGCTTCTAGTCATTTGGGGCCTGGCTGATTTTCCTGGGCATAAGGCAGTATTGCTGCAGTGACAAGATTTCATTCTTCACATCTTCTCACAGAAGACCAGTATTTTCCTGTGTCTAGTCTCCTAGTGATGGGTACTAAGGTCCTTTTGGTCTCTTTCCTGTTGGAACAGGGAAGAGCTGAACATGGAAATGCTGATTCCTCTTCAAATTTCTGATATCATGTCTTACATATGCCAGTAGTGAGATTACAAGATCATGCTTAGTCAACAATTGTTTTCACACACCACTTTCTGTATGATAAGTACACTTTACATTTTCACCAGCGACCTCCCATAGTTCCTTTCTTGTTCAGCATCCTCACCAGTACTTTCAAATATTCACACACACACACACACACACACACATACACACACACACACACACACACACACACACACACACACACACGTGAAACAATAAAACCAATGACAAAGCTCACAAAATCAGTAGTCTATTATTGTAAGGCGACAGCTCATCATTTCACTTGTGGATTAATTGTTGAGATTGAGCATTTTTCATATAACTATTCTTCACCTTTATGTCTTCTTTTGAGAAATACGTCATTGGTTAATTACTCTGGAGGTCAAAGACAAGCAAGATTAGCTGCTTACATTGCTCTTTTAAAGGCTGGTTAAATAAGCAAGCTGACTATTCAGAGGAATACTGAATTTTTAATTCCTAATTTCTCCGTTTTATTCTTACACGATCTCAGGTGTATTATTAATTCTGTGATATTTTTATTGTAAAACATCATCACCATAATCTCCAAGTGGCCGAGACAGAGTACCCTTAATTTTTTTTTATTTTATTGCATTTTGAGATGAAAAAGAAAAAAAAATAAAGAATAATATGTTCAAGAAGATAAACATGTTTAGTCTGATGTATACATTACAATGTATCTATGTCAAACAATAAATAACACATATCAACATATATAACTTTTATCTTTCTGAATTACTTAAAATACAAGGACCTTTAAAAATACATTAAGCTTTTAAAATATAATTAAGAATGCTTCTTAATACTAAAGGTAAATGTAAGAAATAAAATGAAATAGAGCTATGCACTAAGTCATAAAGATAAGTTTTAAAGAGCTCATCTCTCTGGTGATGTATGTAAGATATTATTAATTTATAAACAGACATTTGGGATTGTGAACATATTTTCTAGATTTCTATATATAGTATACACATCAGACATTTAATATATTAAATTATTAAATACATATGTTATTTTTTTTTTACTGGCAAGGCTTTTGATTCTGCAACCCATTTTGGCTTTGAATTTACAGAAATTCTCTTGTTTCTGCCTCTTGAGTGCTGGGAGTGCCGACATGAGCGACTATTTCTAGCTTATAGTTAATAATACTTAAATGTCCAATTCTTTCCATTATTCACTTACATGATAAATCCATGTTCAAAAGAAATCGTTCATGAGAAAAAGAGTAGCAGGTTCCTACATTTGGGCATTTTAGATTTGTTTTTGTTACCATGCTGTTGGTATTATATAAATCTTTCCATATTCACACACTAGCTTATACAAGTGACCAATTAACTGAACATTACATAAAATAGACTAATTCTGAACATGGTGCCAGACCACATCCAGCTAATTTTTGGACTGGTCACCAGTAACATAATTCCTACCTGTAACAATGCATACGGTTACTGTTATTTTTATGTTGATCAATCATTTTCTTTTCAAATACAAACCTATGGGAGACAGCAAGATAGTAAGTATTCAATCAAACCATATTAAAGTAAGTACAAGTGGTTGGCCATGCAGTGTAGAAAATTTAATTTCAAGAGAAGCTGATCTCAGACCTTAGCCCTTCTCTCCCTGTCAGCACAATGTGACTTGATTTCTCGACTTCATATCTTATTTGTAGATGGGGAGGATATGTGTGAGTGTGTTTGTGTCCACCTTTTGATAGATAGGATGAAAGTTATTAACTATTCTGATTACCACTATGCATAACTTGTTGGGTAGATCCCTTAAGTGTGCCTGATATTTCTTTGTGTAGTAAATGATTGGAATAAAACTAAGCAATACAAAATTATTGAATTTTTAAAAAATGCACTGCTACATTAGAAATCACAGGAAGGTGTGCTTGACAGCACAGGAAAATGCTTTCAATCATTTTTTGAGTAAGCACACATGATGTCAAAAGGGCTTTGATGTACAAACCGTGCTCAACTTCCAGCTCTGACATTTTCAATCCCTCTGATCCGGGGGAAGTTGCTTAATCTCAAAAGCTAAGTTCTCTGTATAATTAGAATAATAAAACTGCTTCTTTCATGTGGTGCTTGTGTGGATTTAAAAAGAAGATACTTAGCAAAGAGTCTGGTACATCAGGTTCTGTGAACGTGAGGCCTTATGAACTCGACTGCTGGCTCAGGAGTGCCAGGGTGTCTGATTCTTGATCCAAGTGAATTTTAATTCTTGATTAAAGTGTATTTACCATGTAAGGAACACAGAAATGCACAGTACAACAACTTTATCATGGCAGTGTTCACTACATTAAAATCTGCCTGATTTCTGCGGGGAATAAATGAGGATTAGTTCTCTCTATTCCTTCTGTCTGACATAATCAATAAAATAAGTTCTCAGCCTTGTGTTAAAACTGTATCTTACACTTTAGCACAGGTTTCCTAGACTCACCATATTCACAGGATGGATCTAAACTCATTGTCATTCCCCTGCCTTTTATCCCTCAGTGTTATTATGGTCATAAGCGATTTGACAATGAAATATCTTTAAATGTTTTATATTGATTTGCAGTGTGTGCTTGTGTAGGGGGTGGAATATGCCTTAGCATTTGTATAGGGATGGAGGAGAACATGAAGGAGATTCTCTCTTTCTGCCATGTGGGTTCTAGGAATTAATTATAGGTTTTTAGGATTGGCTGCAAGCTAACCCATCAACCCCTTAAATATATCTTTAAATTAAATGGCCATAATAAGAACATATATATGCATATATAATAAAACACATACACATATATGCAAGTTTCTAATAAAAACTGTGAGAAAAAAACACAGCCAAACAACAGAGAAAATCCTATTCAAATTTTTTGTGGCTTTGTCTACTATTTTTGTCACTATATTTTGGTAGCTTTACATATTCTTATTAATATTAAATATATCACTTTCCTCCTCATACTCAAACAGAAAATTAGTTGACTATTTCCATGACTGTATCTATCAATCGTTGAACACTGGGCCCTCCTATATGGTATACTAGTATTTGATGTGTGGTACCTCCTAGAGGGTATACTAGTATTTGATGTGTGGTATCATTTCCAATACCTTCAATACCATCTAGCACCAATTACATCATAGACACCACCCAAGAACTACTGATGAAAACTCTAGGGATTGAATATAGAGAGCTCATAATGACAATATCTGCAGATGATTCTGATACCCCTTTAAGTACAGACAAATCTCTCTGAACTTCCAGCATAGCACATTTCACCACTCCTGGTCCTATCTCCTACTTTTCAATTTCCATCTGTTGACACTCTTAGAAGAAGGCGGAGAATATGAGCTGGATGGTGTCTCATAACTCAGTAGTAGCTTCCCATGATGATGCTTTCACAGTGGGATCCAATGATGTGGTCATCTGAGACATAGGTCTTACTAGCTCTCTTTTCTGCACAGCCTCTGGCCCTTTCAAAGTTGCCATCTCCCACAGAGTTGGTTGTCAAATCTTCTCACACTCTAACACATCGATCATGATGTGATATGGAGAGGTCTAAGTGTACAACAGATTGGGTTTTCGATATTTCTGCTTGGAGGCTTAGAGTCCTGAGACAGGAGTCTCTCTTTGGTTCTTTGGTTATGAGGAAAGCAAGAAATCTGAACAGGATGCCCTGTATCATGGAGATCTTGTAAAATGTGATAACTTTGTGATGTTCTTGATAATTAGTCAACAGGAAATGCTCCTAGGACAGATTTTAACTGTATCTGGAGGTCATCAGGACAAAGGATTCATAGAGATGCCTTCATAATTTTACTTGAAGGGCTTTAACATTAGCAGACTTATTAAATATGGAAATATAATGTGATAAGAATTAGGAGACAAACATCATTTTCTACTCAGGAGAGTGAAAGTTATATTTTACCAGTTTAGGACCAGGTTTGCATGTATGTAGACATGTGTGTTTATTTCTGTATACTCATTTTTTCAGTTTATAAACTTCAATAAAAATCATTTTATAAATCATCTTAAATACAAGTTATTGAAAAAGACTAGGAAAACTAAAATGAAATCTTGATGCATTAATTAATTATGATTGTGTGTAAGAGTTCAATAATAGCTTTTTGAAGTAAATTTTCTGATGATTATGTCATGTTTTACTTATTCTGCTAGATCTTCAAGTTTTCATAAAATTTCTAGTAAATAAGCTTCATAGACAGCCCATGAACAGTTTTAGGCTCAACTAGAAGGATACATTATATACTCATTTTAAAATTTGCCTAGTTAGAACAGACAATAAACATATATATTTGCATTCACTTAAAGATATTTTTTCTGGAAACAATGTATATAACTATATCAAAATAAATGGAAAGATTAATCGCTCACAATTTTCCCTTCAAGTATATAAATAGAACCTTGATTTCCTGCTTGCAGAGAAGGCTAGTGTCAAAATGGTAGCTGCACAGAAGGTTGAAAGTGATGAGAAGCACCTGTCAGCCCCTGTCAGAATGAAAAACTTTTTTTGGCTCTTTCAAAGTACTGCATGTCTGAGAGTCTTGGTTGCAGACAACAGCAACCACGAAACATAGTGTCGGGGTGAAAAATTAGTTTTTCAGGAATTGTAACTGTTAACCGGACAGAAAAGTAAATTAAGCTAACCTTGAAATATGGTCTTCCCAAACTATCAGGTATGCCTGGATCATGGTGGAAACTCTAGCTTCCACAGTGATAGCAAGCTGTTCAAATGAGTGTTGCACCACCTCTAACACACACTCCAACACATAGATAGCAGGCCACTACAAGTTTTTCCATGCTACCTAGCTCTCAAATCAATGGTAAGGGATTCCTCACCTGATTGGTACAAAAAAGCCACAAATGTAAGGACATTTTGAAAAATAGTGCTTTTTCTCTGAAATCTCTGCTCCAAGAAAGACAAGTTTGAGATGTCTGAGTGGGCCACTCAGAGTCACTTCAGTCACCAGTTTACCGTTCACTAGAGTTCAGAATATATTACTTTGCATAAGGAGAGTATTTAGGCTTGTCTGGGTTTTTTTTTTTTTTTTTTTTATCTCCCCTCCATGCCTGCTTTCTACCAATTCTTTGTCAGCATGAACAGGTTTCTGTGTCCCACCCCATTTCAGGTGGTTTCTGCCTGGAAAAAGTTAACAAGATATTAGGAAAGGAAAGAGACTGCTAGCCGGAAGGTTTACCCTTTGTGGAGTTCTTCAAAGCAATGTGACTTTTGTGTTTGCCTTTGTTAGCTCTTTAGCCCATTCCTTGTAACTCCAGGCTCTGATGGGATGAAGTACCAGATCCCCTGGGGGTTATGTTACCTTCACCGTCTCCATAACCCTGGGCATACCTTTACAAATACTGCTTCCTAAACTCTGCTCTCTGTCTGAAATTTGAGTGTGCTAATTATTCAGTGTGCTACATTCTCACCCTCACATGTCTTAATATAATATCAAAACATACATGTATCTATCACTTCAATAAAAGTATCTACCTAGCCCTTTGAAAAGTCAGTATAGTAATCTACAAGAAAGTTTATGCACAAAAATGTTTGTATCTAGATTAGGGTGATAGTCCAAATGGGTATAGGTTTGTTATTGAGTTCTCATATTTAATACACCCTAATTTTGTTGGATAAGAAAGACTTGTATGTTGATTTTGGTCTACTTCAAGCCAGATAGTCACATTAGTATATTATAAAGTATTCAATAATGTATACCAAGCGTTTGCAATTAGAACAGAATTTATCCAAAATGTCTGCATTGCTAGCTCGGCGTTTGGTTTGGGTAACAACCCTTTAGTTGGTAGCTTAACAGTTATTCAGAACACTATGAAAAATATATAACCATGAGATATTGACTTATTAGGTCACTTTAAGTTGCATGTTAACCTGTGGTGTGTGCAAACATAGTTTACAGAAAATTGAAAAGTCTTTTTTCTATTGACATATTACTAAAGTAGCCAAGGCTGGCCTTAGTCTTATAAATTCAACAATCATTTGTTACAGGATAATAAATCTCTAAAACTGGTCTCGGTCTATCATCAGACAAAGTTTAACTTCTGTTAAATACATTTTCATCCCCATCTACTAATAATTTTCTCTAGTTCATGCTTAGCTGCCATTGTGTTGCATTTCAAAGTTTACTCTTTTTTATTCATTTGTAATTCTGAGTTCATCTCTGATGCTATCGTTTTTGCATGTTCTTTCCCAGCCATATTCTTTCAGAGGTGGAAGACTAGTTCATATGTGTCATCATAGCTGGACTCAACATGTATATAGGTGTGTAAATGAAAAATTCTGGAACCAAGCTGTGTGAAAAGGCTTGTCTGACTAAAACATCAATGATTATGAAGAGTTTGAGATGTTTCAGGTTTGAAAGCATAATTACTCTGCTGGGTCAGAAACAATGTCCTGAAAAACAGATAATTAACCTTTGGTGTTTATTTATCAAATCTTATCCTCCACTAATCAAAGGTATAAGACTTTTATTAGCTAACATCTGAGGAACCTCTTCCTGGCTCTACATCTTACTTCTCTGATGTAACAAAAAAATGTGTGTGATTATTTTTTTTTAAATACCCTGGATGTATTACTTTCTTTGTTCTGTTACTATAAAACCCAATAAAACTACTTCCAATTTAGGGTCTTGGGTAGAAGACTGCCATGTTCTTGAGTAGCACTCACCCACATTGTTTGTTGTAAATCAAACATTTACTCACTTTGATGTGAGAGCTGTGTTTCTTGTGGCAACACGTGTGAACAGAACTGAGCTCTTCTATAATGTTGATGGGCTGCTTAATAGTTTCTGCTCAGTATAGTTTTCATAACTACTTTTGTGAGTCTTTCAAAATGCAAAATGTTCAAACTGCTTCTGTCATAGTTGGGTAACACAAAACATATTAAGAAAATTTAGCTTCCCCTGAGCCTGGCTTTGAATGAATTCTTTCTAAAACAAAGAACTACCTGCATCAAATGGCAGCATATACTAGTTGCTTATATTTTTCAAGGAAACCTTATCAAAGTAGTGTAATTCATGCTTGAACATGCACTGGTTAATAAATACAGAAGTAACATAAATCATAAATAACTTTGACATAGCCTTGAAAATTTTTCTTGGACCCCAGAGGTGACATTTCAGTGAACAAGAACTTGTTGAATCTTTTGGCACAAAGCAACTGTTGACACTATAGCTTGATGTTCATCCTCACTCATTTCTTAGGAGATCAAGGGCAACCACGCAAGTCATTTGCTGCAGAAACTTAAGCAGATTGTTATATTCTCCATGTCATCAGAACTTTAATATCTAACTCTGTTGATGGAAAGGGGCAGAGTTCATTTCTGAGACTTAGATATGTGCTTTGATAGCACCAAGGGTGTAGGAATTATAACCTTGAGACAGAAAAAGTTTCACACTTGTTCAAGTATACTGCAGAAAACTGCTTTTGTTTTTATCCTCAGTGTTTCAGACTGCATTTGTGAAAAACAAAAGACTTGTTCTGCTAGACATTCTTTGTCAAATAGACATGTGATCATATCGTGCTTGAATAAAGACAGTTACAAGACATTCTAATTTCTGAAAATTAACGTAGATGGTGGTATCTTCCCTGCAAAAGTTGTTTTTTTCTTAAACTGTATGTCTAACAAATTTTAATTTAAATATAGCATTTAGTCTTATTTGTACTAAAGTAAATTATTGCTCATGGACAACATGGAAGAACACATGCTTTCCTTATCAAGTTCGCACACTATGAATTCTAATGACAGATCAATCATCTTCAGGTAATTTACATCCGGAAGTTCTGTATATCACCCATTGCCTCCACTGTCTTCTCAGAAGGAAATCACTCACAAACCTGCCTCTTCATCGTTAGAGGTTATTTTTACTGAAGCTCTGAGGGTTGGTTCCTGACAAGACTAGCAATCTAGGCTCTCCCACTGATCCTCAACAGGCCAATTAAAGAAGCAAGAGATAGTGAGAAGCAGAAGCATGAATTCCTCAATGGCCTTCATTGGAAAGAGTAACAAAGAGGTTCACTGACCCTCCAAGCCTATCTTTAAGAGTCAGGTTTAAATAACAAGCAAAGAAAGTATGCATAACTGAAGAGTTTAGGTCAGAGTACAGTGTTTCCTGTTGTTGGTCCATTATTGTCAGTTCTACTGTCTCCTTTAAAAGTCAGAACTGCATGAAGTCTCTTTTTGGTAGGCCAGTTCCTACCAAAAGGCTCGCACCAGGCTTCAAGTTTTTTTCTTGTACCAAACATGATATTCCTGGGAAAAGTTCAATTTCTTCTGGTGCATCATTTCAATATTCTTAACCAAAGGTTGGAGAGAACAGTTTCCCTTTAGAATATGCTGTTTCTTTTAGAACAGTTCAGTGTTTATATGGATGCAAAGTTGACTACCTGTGTTTTAATGTGGCTTTTCTTTCATTATCTGTACAAGGGCAGTTCCTAGCTATGTACTATGAGGGAGTGGGGTGGTTCCTGTGCAGTAGAATGGTACGTAAAAGATGGGGTTAACACTTCTTGTAGAGAATTTCAATCATTTTTCCTTGGTCCCAGTCTCAAATATACCTGACTTTCAAAGGATCCTATTGCCTTCATTTCCTGCTCTGGTCAGCTTTGGTAGGGCTCAACAGTGTAAACAGACATTAGTTTTTGCCCTTTATCACCCACTCCTCCGACTCAAAGGAGGCCTTTTATACCTAAATCATTTTCTGATCTTCCAATCCTATTACAAATCTTTGTGCTTTACACTGACTGTTCTGTTGACTAGACTCTCTCCTCTTTTCTCTTCTTGTCTTATTAGCACAAATTTACAATTATGGTTAGTTTCTGTTCACTCACTGCTATTCACATAAGTTCCAATATTTCCACAGACAGATACAGCTTCTGTAGGAAACACTGCTTTTAAAATATTAAGTGGTTATTTTTACTATTCTCCTAAATACCCTGGCATACAATTTTACACATTATCATATATGTACTAATATAATATTTTTATATGTGAAAATTTAAAAAGTGGCAGTTCAGAGTAATAGCTTTTTCTGTTTTACGCTACATTTACTCTATATTGTCTAAATTTTGAACAGAGAAATATATTCATACTTACCATTCTAAAGAGAATAAAATGCAGTGTTATTTTTAAAGCTAATTTAATATTTTACAATGTCAATATTGTTCATATTTAACATGTAATTAGTTTAAATTCAGTACTGAAAAGACAGGTCTATTAAGTAATACCTATCAATTGCCAGGTACTGCCTAGTACCGGATAAGAAGAGAGGCTGTGATGTGGGGTGCACAGTCTTTTTTAAAATTATTTAATTGGATATTTTCTGTATTTATATTTCAAATGTTATCCCTTCCTGCCCCTGCTTCTTGCTTGCTTGATTGCTTCATTTGCTTCCAGGAGGTGCTCCCTCTCCTAATCACTCTCTCCACCTTAGTCCCTTGACAATCCCCTACACTGGGAAAACATGTCATCACTGGACCAAAGGCCACTTCTCCCATTGATGCCAGACAATGCTGTCCTCTGCTATGTATGCAACTGGAGCCATGGGTCTCTACATGTGTGCTCAATGGTTGTTGTTTTAGTCCATGGGAATTCTGGGAGTTTGGTTAGTTGATAATGCTGTTCTTGCCATGAGGCTGCAAACCCTCTCAGCTCCTTCAGTACTTACTTTAGCTCTTTTTTGGGGTCCTCCTGTTCAGTCTGATGATTAGCTGCAAACATCCTCAACTGTATCTGTATGATTCTCAGTGAGCCTCTCATGAGGCATCCATATTTGATTCCTGCCAGATAGCACTTCTTGGTATTAAAAACAATGCTTGGGTTTGGTAGCTGCATATGGGATGGATCCTGGGGTGAGGCAGTCTTTGAATGATCTCTTCTTCAATCCCTGTTTCTCTATTTGACCTTGTGTCTCCCATGAGTATTTTGTTCTCCCTTCTAAGAAGGATCGAGTCATCCTCATTCTGGCCTTCCTTCTTTTTGAGCTTCATGAGATCTGTGAATTGATTTTTGGGTATTCAGAGCTTTTGGGACTAGTATCTGCATATCAGTGAGTGCATACCATGTGTGACTGGATTACCTGACTCAGGATGATAGCTACTATTTCCATCCATTTGCCTAAGATCACAAAGTCTTGAATTAAATAAATGTCTCCTACATGATGTCCATGAACTTTTAAGATTACCAAACACTACCATAACATTAAGTAAAGAAGCCTTTAAGAAACTTTAAGACCAAAGGTGTATGTCAGGCAAACCAAATGCAAAATTGTGGGTAAAGTTTATGTAAAATAAGACAAAACTACATTAAGTTTAGCTGAAAATGTTGCTTAGTGATACGATGAAAACATTTCCTGTAGAAGAGATAAGAAAGGTGAGAGTCAGATGCTCAGATCTTTGCTATCTAAAGAATGGATATTTTGAAATCTTTCCTCTCAGGAGCTGCCTCTCATGTTTCTTACTTTTATTAAGGGAAGGCAATTTATTTGCAATAAGGAAGAAGGTATTGAATCTTCCGCAGACCTGTTTATTTGGTTTATTTTAGCTCAGAAAACATGGCTGTGGCATGGATATGGAGCTAAAACCTATGTGCAAAAGACATGATGTTGAAGATAAAACAGCTATTGTGTATAGTTAAGTTTCCTGTTCTGAATGCCACATGATTACACACAAACTTCATGTTCAGTAAACCACATTCTACTCCATATTGAAATCAGAAACAGATCACTTTGTGCCAGCTTCCTGCTCTCATGACATTCCTCATTCATACTGCCTTTTCCTTGAAAGGTTAAATTGTACTTGTATCAAAGATTGTTTTGATTTCCTTTTATTTTCCACATAAAATTATTTGTTCAATTCATCTTCTAAACCAAACTTTTGCATCTGAAGAGCTAATCTTGTGCATCTTGTTTGTTTGTTTCTTCACTAGAGCATGGGCTTCTCAATTTAGAAATGTTCTATTTTATTTTTTTTATTTTAAATATATTGTTTTACTCAGCATTCAAAAACACTTTTAGGGCTTACTTTTACATAAACTTGAGTGTTAGACATCAGAAACCCCATAAAAGTCACAATGCGTTGATATTGTAAATGATAATTGAAGATAAATTCATATATTCATTCTCACTACTGGTAGATCTGGCTATAGAAACCTTTCACTCCTGGTTATCCTCATACAAAAGGGAGATGGAACATCCACAGTTACTAGAAATGATACATTTGAAATGTATCTACATCCCTAAATATTTATAGTATACAAGAAGATATTGTCCCAAAGACAAATCCCATCAACTGTAAACTTAGGTCCAAATGAGTGGAAAAATCATTTTTCTGTTGTATGCACAGAATATTGTCTGTAGTTTTCCCCAAGCCCTAGCCTGCAGTTCTGTTACTTGCTAAAGTATAGCTCAGAATTTCAAACTAGGAATTCAGTTTGAATTCTTCTGTGTGGCTCATTTTCCACTTGGGGGATCCATTTCTTATCGGTTTGTTCACCACTATAACTAGCAGATGCAGAATTCAATATAGCAAATTTATTTACTGCAAATTCAAAATTGTCTCTGCCCTATCTCTGAACAATACATAAATAACAAAAGAGACATTTGAAAGTCTACTCTTTCTTCACTCATTTCTCTGCTACTGAAGGAAACAGTTGGAAATGACTATTCAGCAGAAAATCAAAAGGTCTGATGGTACAATTGTTTTGCCCCCAGCAGAATCTCAGAACCCTTGTGAAAACAGCTATCCTTTTAGACACCTTGATATTTCTTTTCTTCATGATACTTGATTTATAACCTCTCAGATTGTTAATATGACTATAAAGAAAATGGCTGAGCATACTAACTCTGTGCCAGTTCCACAGTTCCACCAGTGCTAGGAGGTAAATTGTTTCCTTTTCAACAAGGCCTTTGTATGGGATTTTTTTATATCTAGCTGCAAGAGGGGAAAACACACTCAAATAATTCCCACTCCTGAAATAACAAAGAGAGACAAAATGCATTAACATTTTACTTTAACATATTTGAGATTGTCCTTTACTTTACCATGAATAAGATCCCTTCTCCCCCAGTTTCTGGGTTTTCATTTTTAACTACTTTGCATATTGGCTTTCAAACCTTATGCCTGCTGCAGCACAGGATGTATTATCAAACCAAATCCAGGTGCTGGGCTACCTTACTGAGAATGAGTTTCAGCCTCTAACTTCAGTACAGATGAGCAGGAAAGAACCCAGATGTCCTTCAGTAGAGTACATTCCTTTAACAACTGGTCCATCTCTAGCCCCATGTAATTCTTTATATACAATCAACAATGTTGCTGGATTACAAAGTATTTGGAGGATTTTGACTCTGAACACTCTTTGCTAAATTCACATAAGAAGATAGACTCCATATGGATATAAACATCAATTATAAAAATGAATGTGCTGTTAATTGTCTTTATCTTTTTTATCATCTTAATTTAAAAGTCATCATTTGAACCTTCTGGTTAAAGTATATATTAAAAAAAGATTAAGAAAAGAAAGAAGTGATTAAAGCCAGAGACAGAATTTTATACCATAAAAGTTGATAATCCCTTGTCTCATAGCATTGCCAATAATTAAGCATTTTAAGCTCCAATTAGTAACCTTCTTATGCAGATTCTCCATCTGTAAGCTTTAAGAAATGTATTGCCAAGAATCTGTAGTTATCATGTCCAGAATCACTGTAATGTCACAGAAGAATGGTAATCATTGAGACAGTGACTTGATGCATCTTGTGTTAGGAGATCATTGGAGGTTGTATGGCATGATCATCAAAAGGTCAACATAAGGGTCAAACCAAAAGTGAGACTTGGATTTGAAGTCCACATCAGCCTTCCTAAATAATAGTGGGAATTTTGCTTTATTCTCTGCATGACCCAGAATCACTGGACATTTATTTTTTTCCTGTCATTTGCCTATTTCCCTCTAAGGAGTGGGATAATCCAAATCATGATTAGAATATTTTGTCTGCATGCACTGCAGTGAGGCAAAGCTGTAAGAAAAAATTTAATAAGCCAGTGTGTGTATTGGCTGCAGCAATAGGGTTGTAACTGAGGTAGCAGGAAATGCTGAATTTCTGGTTCCACAGGAAGAAAAGGCAAAAGTAAAAGCTCTAATATATAATATTTAACTTTCATTGTGGAATTAATACATATGGTGTATAAATTTATTCTCAGATCTTAGTAGTTACTATAAATTAGAACTTTTTAAATCTCTGATATCAAATTCATCTTCTTCATAGCCTCAGTAGTATTGTCAAGCCTTGGGGGCTTCCCCTTGAGCTGAATCCCACTTTTGGCCTGTCACTGAACACCCTTTTCCTGAGGCTCTTCTCTATTTTTGTCCCTGAAGTTCTTGCAGACATAAACAATTATGAGTCAGAGTTTTTGACTGAAGGATGGCAACCCCTTTCCTCATTTTATTCCCTGTCTTTCTGCTGGAGGTGGGCTCTACAAATTCCCTCTCCCATTCTATCTCTGGCCCCTCCATTTGAGTACTGAGAGTCTCTCACTTCCCAGGTCTCTAGTACATTCTGGAGCCCTCTCCCCACCTACTACCTCCCCAAATTGCTTGTTTACATTCTTTCTGTTGGCCTTCAGGGCTTCAGTCCTTTTCTCCCACCCAATACTTGGTCATGTTTCCCTATCTCTTGTCCTCTTTCCTCCCACAGCTCCATTCCTCTCTCTCTGGTCCCGTGATTGCGTTCTTCTCTTCCAAGTAAAACTGAGGCAGCCTAACTTGGGACCTTTAGCCTGTTAATATTTATGAGTTTTGTGGACTGGATCACGGATATTTTCTCCCTTTTTTAGCTAATATCCACTTCTAAGTGAGTACATACCATGTATGACATTTTGAGTCTGAGTTTTCTCACTTAAGATGATGTTTCCTAGTTCCATTCATCTGCCTGCAAAACTCAGGATGTCCTTGTTCTTAACAGCTGAGTAGTATTTAATTGTGTAAATAAACAACTTTTTCTGTATAGGTAAAATAGTTGAGGTTTTCTTCATATAAAACTAATATTATCTATAGGTAGGGACCATTTGACTGCTTCTTTTCCTATTTAGACACAATTTTTATTTCTGTGTCTTACTATTACAGCTAAATGCAGAAGTTTTCATCTTATAATTGCTAAGGATAATGCTGATTGTGAGTTTGCCATTAGGACCAATCTTATTCCACCTACTCCAAATATATGAATTTTTGTTATATTGAACGTTGGTAAAGTTTTTCCTATATCAATTATTATAATACTTTAAAATATTTTGTTAACTTGAAATATCATATTTATTGATTTATATACATGGAACCTAACTTTGCATCATGGGGATTAACCTACTTGATCATGAATGATGTTCTTAACGCGTTGTTGAATTTGGTTTGCTAAGTGAAAATCTTTACATATGTGATCATCATGAATAGGGACTCTATTAACTTCTGAATTTAGAATTAAAATAATGATGGCATCATAAATAATTTTAAAAATATTCTCATATCTAAGACTTGGGAAGAGTTAGAAAAAATTGGGTTAGTACTTAAAATATTTGAAAGACTTCAGCAGTCAAACCATCAGGCCCTGGGCTTCTCATGAATCTAATTAATGGCTCAATATCATTAATAGATAATGAGCCAGCTAAGATTTTGTGTTTCTTCATGATTCTGTATTGCTAAGTTACATTTGTTCAAGAGTTTATCCACTTCTTTTGGATTATTAAATGTGATGATACACAGTCATTCATGTAGTTTCTTAGGATGTCAGTGGTTCCTTTGCATCCATTACATTATTTACTTATTAATTTATAACTTTACTTATTTGTATCTTTTTACTTACTGAAGTCAAAAGTTAATTAATTTTGTTCATTTTATCATACAATGGGACTATTAATTTGATAATTTGTATATTTTATATGTTTCTGTTCTAGTTCATTTGTTTCTACTCTGATAGTATTTCTTTCCATTAATATTGTTTTAGGTATGGCATGTTAGTTATAAATATAAGGACTTTTGTTGTTTTTAGATGTACTTCACTGCCATAATCTCTCATAGAGCTGATTTTACTGTATCTTAAATCACCTGGTCCACAGTTTATTCAGTCATTTATATCATGTAATATTTCTTACTGACTACTGATGATTTAAGAGCATTCTGTGTAATTTCACATACTTCAACTTACCAAAACCTTCCACTGGTATTAAATACACACTCCATGAGGAAGGAAAATCATTCAATAAGATTTCACTAATTTTATTATTGTTAATACTTGTTTCATTACCTAACATAAGATCTAATTAGAAAATTATATAATGCATATTGAACAAAAAATGTGTTCTTTGGTGTGGATAGCAGTTTCATATGTCAGTTGGTTAAATTTTTATCAAAAAAGTAAGTTAGGTCAATGCTTCCAAATTGATTTCCTATGAGAATGGATTCGCCTATTTCTTAAAGTACTATATTTAATTTTTACTATAAATATAAGGCAAATTCTCTCCATTCTGATCCATTAAAATTCACTTTATGTATTTCTAAGTTCTATTGTGGTCACATGTATGTTTAGAAGAGATTTACTCCATTAATTTGTTGATTATTATTAGTTTAAAATGTTTGTCATTATGTTATTTAAGACTTTATTTTTCCCTTGTATTAAAAATAAAGTTTCCTCACATCCTGATTACAGTTTTCCTCCATTTACCCCTCAATTTCCTCCCATCTATTATCCCCTTCAGAACTACTCCTGTTCTGTCTCTTGTTAATAAACAATCAGGTCTCTAATGTATAATAATAAATTAAGTTAGAATAAATTAAATAAATTAAATTAGAATAAATGAAACAAAAATGTAGCAGCAGAAGAAAAACCAAAGAAGAAGAAGAAGAAGAAGCAGAAGAAGAAGAAGAAGAAGAAGAAGAAGAAGAAGAAGAAGAAGAAGAAGAAGAAGAAGAAGAAGAAGAAGAAGAAGAAGAAGAAGAAGAAGAAATAGTAGAAGAAGAACTCTGAAGAGACAGTGCAAGTGCAAGAAGCAGACATATTCACACACTCAGTAATACCATAAAAACACCAAACTGAAAGCCATAATATGTATGAAATGGATCTATAGCATAAAATGAGAGAGGAAAAACATACATAAAATAAAATATAAATAAAAAATAATACAATACAATTTTAAATATAAGGAAAATCCCTGGCATTACATTAAGAGAAAAGGACCCTGAAAAGTTACCATTTGACTTAGTTTCCTGTTGGTCATCTACTGATGGGCACACAGCCTGTATTTAAGAGTAGTTGATTTCTCCAGTGAGACTCGCTTGGATGAAAATACTTTGAAATTCTATTTGCAGGTGGTTATCAACTGGAGACTGCTCCTGAGTTAGGGATGGGGGTATATTTCTACTTCTCATTTTAGTTTTAGAACCTTTTCTGTTGCATTCTGCATTCTGCCTATGTCTCTCTGAGTTCATGTGTGATTGGCTTATGCTGATTTAAAGGGCCTTGTTTTCTTGGTGTCTTTCATCCCATCTGGTTCTTATATTCTATCTGTCTCCTATTCTGTAAGGTTTCATGAGACTTGAGGGGTGGATTTGTTGTAGTTATCTAATTTACGGCTACACATTCCATGCTCTTTCATTCTGTGTATATTTGGCTATTGGTCTTTGTACTTGTTCCTATCTGCTAAAAGGAGTATACTTCTCTAATGATGGCTGAGTAAGGCACTAATCTATGAGTATAGAAAAATGTTAGTGAGAGTTACTTTATTTTGTTTTACCAAGGGTCACTGGACTATCTAGTTTTAAGTTTCTATCTGGTCCAGTTTATTGAAACAGTGTTAGATTGGTTCCATCATCAGTCATATAAGATATTGGCTGATTATTCCCACAAGCTTTATGCTACCATTGAAGACAAGACACAATCATAGATAATAGGTTTTGTGGCTGGGTTTGTGTTTACTTAACTCCTTTGGTAGCATGCAGAGAGCCTTTCTTTTCGGAAGAAGATGATAGCAAGTGAGATAGAAGGATTGATGTAGGCACCAGCTCAGTCTCCTCATGTTCAACTTGTGTGTGTTGTCTTCAGCAACAGGGCCTTGCTAAAAGAATGTGGAGAGCCACCAGTCATCTTGGAAATAGCCTGGGTGGTTTTGTAGTTGCCATGGCTAACATGTTATTTAGATGGAACCGAATTCCATTAATGGAAGCTTCGAGATGGTCAGTTGAATCTGTCTCCCCATTGTTTGAATATGCTCATTTTGATCTCAATATATGTATATATTTAGGAGGCTTCCATTTTATTTTATTACTATCCTCTGAAAGGCCCTTAATTTCACCCCATACTTCCTCCATTACCTCCTTTCTCTCTTTCTACCTGATATTCCCAATCTGGCCATGGACCCATCCATCTATAATCACTTATTCTATTTCCTTTTCTTAGAAATGTATTTTAGCCCCTCTCACTTAAACTCTGTAGTTCTATGGTTTGTACCTTAGTTATTATTGACTTAAAAAGTAATATCCAAAAACATGGGAAATACCATATTTGTCATCCTGGGTCTGTGTTACATCACTTGGGATGATTTTTTTCTAGTTTTATTCATTTAACTGTAAATTTAAAAATTTCATTATGTTTAATGGAAAAATGATGTTTCAGTTTATAAATGTACTAGAGTTTTGTTACACAAACTTCTGTTGAGACACAATGAGGTTTCCAAATTTGGTTATTATGAATAGAGCAGCAATGAACACATTTGAACAACTGTCTTTGTGGTAGGATAAAGCATCCTTATGAACGAGTTGCACAGCTCTTGAAGGAGATCAATATTCCCATATTCCTGATATATTACCACACTTATTTCTGTAGTGTTGTACTGCAATTGTCCTACTAGCAATGTATCACTGTTCTCTTATCCATATCCTCATCAACAAGACTTTTCACTTGTTTTATTGATTTTATCCATTCTGATGGAAATATGATAAAATCTTAAAATGAAGATCTTATGAAATTAAATTAAAATCTTATTTTTCATTTTTCTGATTACTTATAATGTTGAAAATTTCTCTAAAGGTTTCTCAGTCACTTTAGTTTCCTCTTTTGACATTTCGCTCTTTAGATCTCCTTCCCACTTAGAGGGATTTATTAGTTTATTTATTCACTTGATAGCTAGTTTTTTATAAATTATATACTGTGGTACTAGACTTATATTGCATGTATAGGCGGCAAAAATATTTCTGCATTTTCTAAGCTGCTGCTTTATCCAAATATTGGTGTCCTTTGCTATAGAGAAGTTTTTCAAGAGGGCCTACTTATTAATGTTGATCTAAGTGCCTGTGATAAAGATGTTATCTTCAGAAAGTCTTTTCCTCTCAGTGAGTTCAAAGCTAGTCCCAGCATCTCTTCTATCAGGTTCAGTGTACATGGTTTACATGAGGTTTTTGATTCGTTAGGGGTTGAGATGTGCAGTGTGATGAGTTTGACCCTATTTGTCTCCTCTACATGCATCCATCCAGTTTAATCAGCTCCCTTTGTTAAAGAGGTCGTTTTGTCCAGTATGTATTTACTCTATCTCCCCTCCCCTAAGTGGGTGCTCCTTAGTCAGGTGTTGGCCTCTAAGAGGACAGCTATACCAGGCTTCTGTTTGCAAGCACATCTGGGCATCAGCAATATTGTTAGGTTTGGTATCTGTGCATAAGATGAATCTAAAGGTGGGGTAGTCTCTAGATGGCTTTTCCTTCAGTCTCTGCTCCAGTGTTTGTAACTGCACGTTTTCTTCAGACAGGAGCAATTGTGAGTTGAAAAATTTTGAGATGGGTGGCTAGTTCCATCACTCAACTAGAGGCCATGTCTATCTAATGGTGGTGTTTTCAGTTTCTATCACCTAACTGTTGGGCATTTCAGCTAATGCCATTTTTCTCTTCCTTCCTTCCTTCCTTCCTTCCTTCCTTCCTTCCTTCCTTCCTTCCTCCCTTTCTTCCTTCCTTCCTCCCTTCCTTCCTTTCTTCCTTTATATCTTTCTTTTTTTATTGTTTTGTTTTGAGCTAATGCCATTTCTAGTGGGTCCTGGGAGCCTTTCAAATTCCTGGCATCTGGGACTAGTGGTTCCTCTCTAGAGGTCCATCCTACAGTGCTACATATTTTTTTAATTCTCCTGGCCAGCTGGACATCTCAATATCTTTTCCCATACCTCATCCAGCTCCCCCCATCTTGCTCCCCTGCCTTTCCCATCTAGGTCCCTCTCACCCACTGCCTTCCATGATTATTTTGTTCCTGAAGTAGGATCATAGCATCTACACCTGAGGCTTCGTCTTGTTAAGGTTCATATTGACTGTGGGTTGTATTGTGGGCATTCTGAGCTTTTGGGCTAATATCCACTTATCTCTTTTGATAATTTTTGGTTGAAAGTCTACTTTATTGGATATTAGAATATCTACTCCAGTTTGTTTCTTGGGACCAGTTTTATTGGGGAATTTAGTCCATTGATGTTTAGATTTTTAATGGTCAATGATTGTTGGTTTCTTTTATTTTTGTTTATAGAGATAGTATTATATTTCTGTGGTTCTTTTCTTTTGGGATTTTGCAAGATAATTACTTTCTTAGGTTTTCTTGAGTATAGTTCCCCACTTGTATTAGAATTTTCCTTCTAGTATCATCTGTAAGGCTGTATTAGTGAAAGAATAAATTTGAATATCTGGTTTTCTCCATCTAGGGTGATTGAGAGTTTTGCTGAATATAATACCATGGGCTGTTATTTATGTTCTCTTAGGGTCTGCATGACATCTGTCTAAGATATTCTGGCTTATAGTATCTCTGTTAGGAAGTCTGATATAATTCTGATGGGTCTGCATTTATATCTTACTTTGCCTTTTCTCCTTATTTATTTTAATATTCTTTCTTCATTCTGTACATTTAATGTTTTGATTATTATGTGATTATTTTCTGGTCCAATTTATTTGATGTTCTGTAGGCTTCTGGGATGTTTGTGGCCATCTCTTTAGGTTAGTGAAGTGTTATTTTATGATTTTGTTGAAGACATTTCTGGCCCTTTGAGCTGAGATTCTTCAATCTTCTATTCCTAGTATCCTTATGTTTGATCTTTTCATTGTGTTGTGCGTTTCCTGGATATTTTCATTTAAAATCTCTTTGCACTTTGTATTTTGTTTGATTATTGTGCTGATATCTTCTATGGTAACTTCTATGCCTGAGATTCTCTCTTCTATTTCTTTAATTCTTAATCTCGTTCCTAGATTTCCCACCTTCATGTTTGTCTTCATTTGTGATTTCTTCATGTTTCTATTTTTAAATCCTCAATTGTTTTACCTATTTGATTGTGCTGATTGTGCTTTAAAGGGTTTATGTGTTCCCTCTTTAAGCGCTTCTACTTGTTTATTTGCGTTCTCCTATATTTCTTTAAAGGAATTGAATTATGTCCCCTTTAAAGTCCTCTTTCATCTTCAGGAGATTTAGGTCAGAATTTTGCTTTACAGGTGCATTAGAGTATCCAGAATTGCTGTGGTTGAAGGGCTGGGTTCTGATAGTGCCAAGTGGTATTGGTTTCAGTTGCCTATATTCTTGCCTTTGCCCCTTACCATCTGGTTATCTCTAGTGTGAGCTGGCCTTGCTGATTCTGATGGGAGCCTTTTCCTCTTTGTGAAAGATGGAGCTCTATTACCTGGGTTAGAACAGGCCTTCTGGGAGACAAATAGTGCTATTTCTTGTTGGGAAGGGGGCTCTAGTATCCTAGTTAGTGTAGGCCTACTGTGACCCTAGCTAAGGCAGATCTGTGACCCTGGTTCTTGAAGACCTCCTGAGAGTTAGGCAGTCGGTGGGTGTGAGTTGGGGGCAGGGTGCTGGAGTGCCCAGTCTGCCAGGGGCAGAGTTATGAACTGAAAGAAAGATGTGTCCCTGACAGTTTGGATAATTTCTATGCCTGCTGAGCCCCATGGTGGTTCAATTTAAACCAGATATTGGGACTGGGGACAGAATTCTTACCTGTGAGCCTGGTTTTAACAACATTCTGAGAGTCAGGCTTTTTCTGAATGGGTGGGATGGTGTGGCTAGAGTGCCCACTTTGCCCAAAATGGAGTTGTGGAATGAAAGTTATTTTGGACTTCTTTATAAAAATTCAAGAGTCTGTAGATATGGGAATTTATATCAGAGTGTTCAATTTGATCCTATTTATTAAGCTGATTTAGGGAATTTTTTGTCAATACTATGATGTTTGTATTAATATTTCTTTAGTGCAGCATGAAATTGAGAATTATGATATTATCACTAGTTCTTTTAGTACTCAGATTTGTATTAGCTATTGTTTCTCTCTCTCTCTCTCTCTCTCTCTCTCTCTCTCTCTGTGTGTGTGTGTGTGTGTGTGTGTATGTGTGTGTGTGTGTGTGTGTGTGTGTGTGTGTGTGTGTGTGTGTGTGTTTGTGTTTGTGTGCACTCATATGAAATTAAAATTGTCTGTTGTGGAGTTTTGTGAAGAACTGTACTTTAGCATGGGTGAGTATTGCACTGTTTTTCTGGATTCCTTTTAATAGGATAGCCATCTTTACTATAATATTGATTTCATCTTTGAGTTTATTTCGTGTAATATACTTCTTTTGGATGGGATTTCTTCTTTTTATTCTAGAGATGTCAGTTATGGTGTGACTTTACCTTTATGAGATCTCACCATATATATGTGTGTGTGTGTATGTATGTATGTATGTATGTATGTATGTATGTATGTATGTATGTATTGCAGGCACATAGTACTTTGGACTGATAGTTGATATTTGAACTGCCTTCATTGTGAAAATTTGGGAATGTCGCTTATTTATTCTCATTCAATTCTAAAATATCTTTAACTTGTGTCTTAATTTATGTCTTGACATATTTTTTAATTCAGTAGTGGGCTGTTTGGTTTTCATGCGTTTGTACAGTTTTCATTGTTTCTGTTTTATCCCACAGCAGTCAGAAAGGATGCAGGGTGTTATTCAAATTTTCTTGTATCTGATGTGACTAGCTTTATTGCCAAGTGTATAGGCATGAGGTTCCACGAGGTGCTGAGAGAAAGAGATGATATTTTGAGCTCGTATGAAATGTTCACTAGATATTTGTTATGTCCATAAGGTTTATAATGTAATTTAGCTACAACAGTTCTCTGTGGTTTTTATCCAAATAATGGCTGTTGGTGAGAGTGTGGCATTGAAGTCTCACACTATCAATGTGTGAGAATCAATATGTAATTTAAGCTGTAGAAGCATTTCATTTTATAAACTTGACTTCCCTTGTGTTTGGTGCATAGATGTGAAGAATTGCAATGTCAGCTTGGTGGACTTTCTCTTTGATGATTATGCAGTATCTTTCTCTTTCTTTTCTGATTAACATTGGTTTGAAGTTTCTCATATATTTAAATGATTTCACCAACTGCCTACTTGGGTCCACTTGATGGAATATTTTATTTCATCCTTTTAGTCAAAGGTGATGTCTTTCTTGGAAATGAAGGCCTACTTCTTTGAAGAAACTCGAGCATAGATCCTGTTTTAGCACCGATTCTGTTAGTCTGTGTTGAGAGACATCAGTGAATTTTGTCTGTTGGTTCTTGTAATTTTGATGTTGTAGTTGTGAAAGGGATGGTGGTTGTGGAGGTATGTGTCTAAGTGCTTTTCCCCTCTATTAATATGCTCATATTATTTATTCCTTTTGTTTTCTTGGGTACAGTTACCCTCTCTTAGTTGGAATTTTCCCTAATTTTTAATCTTTTTATCGGATATTTCATATATTTAAATTTAAAATCTTATCCCCTTCCCAATTCCCCCACTCTCCAATCTCCCCTCAGCCTGCTTCTATGAGAATGCTCCCCCTACACCTACTCACTTCCACCTAACACCCTGGAATTCCCCTATATGGGGCATTGAGCCTTCACAGGGTCATGGGCCTCTCCTCTCAGTGATGCCTTATAAGGCCACCCTCTGCTACATATGTGGCTGGAGCCATGGGTCCCCTATGTGTACTCTTTCGTTGGTGGTTTAGTCCCTGGAAGCTCTGGTGGGTCTGATTTCTTGATATTGTTGCTCTCCCCATGGGGTTGCAAATGCTTTCAGCTTCTTCAGTCCTTTCTCTAAGTCTTTCATTGGGGTTTCTGTGTTCAGAGTGATGGTTGGCTGCAAGCATATTAATCTGTATCAGTAAGGCTCTGGCAGAGCCTCTCAGGAACATCCATAACAGGCTCCTGATAGCATTTACTCCTTGGCATCAGCAATAGTGACTGGGTAAGGTAGCTGTATATGGGATGGATGTTCAGGTGGGGAAGTCTCTGCATGGCCTTTCTTGGAGATTTCCTTCTAGTACCTTCTCTAAGGCTAGATTTGTAGATATATTTTGATTAAATATAGTGTTAATATGGAGTGTCTTATTTTCTCCTTCTATTGTGATTTTAGCCTTTTCTGGGTATGGCAGTTTTGGCTGGCATCTGTGGTTTCTTAGACTCTACAACAAATCTCTCTAGACCCATCTGGCTTTTAAAGTCTTCACTGAGAATTCATGTGAAATAATAATAGGTCTGCATTATGTGTTCCTTGGTCTTTTCCCTTGCTGCTTTTAATATTCTTTCTCCATTCTGTATGTTTAAAATTTTGGTTATTATGTGATAAAAATATTTTCTTTTTGGTCCAGACTCTTTGGTATTCCATATGCTTCTTCTACTTTATTAGAAATCTCATTGTTTGTGTAAGAAAAATTTTCTTCTTTTGGATCTGTGATTTTGTTGCTTCTCCTTCCTCTATTACTATTTTTCTTAGATTTGGTTTTTTTATGGTGTCTAGATTTTCTGCATGCTCATTTGCTATATACTTTTAGATTTACCCTTTTGTTTGATGGAAATATCCATCAAACATTCTTCTTTTCCCTCTTCTGTGCCTACAATTTCCTCTTCCATCCCCTGTATTCAGTTGTTGTGCATACTTTTCTTACATTTTTTTATTTCCCCATTTCCCTCAGTTTGTATTATTTTATTGATCATATTTACTTTCAGGTCTTAAACTGCTTTATTAATTTCTGGCCTTATTTGTTTGTGTTTTTTTTTAAAGATTTGTCCATTTTCTCCTTAATAACCTCTCTCATATTCATAAAGGTTGTTTGAAGGTCTTTTTCTTCTGCTTCAAGTAGGTTGCTAAATCCTCAGGGCATTGCTAGCTCTAGTAGACACATTTCTGCGGCTGTTATTGGTTATGTCCTCATGTTTTATATAACTATGTGGTTTGGAAAGATTTTAATTTGAAATATTGACACCTGGTCCTGTCTTTTGTAGGTGGGTCTTTGATTCCTAGGTTTCGTTTGCCTTTTCTGGTTCTTAGGAGAGTGTGGTGGCCATGTGTTCCTTGGTCAGAAAGTCTTGCCATTTGATGGGTATGTCAAAGGAGGGCTCTGGGAAAATATACCTCTGGGTATTATGATCAGACACTTAGAATGGGATTAGACAAGGGGACCCCAAAGAAGGAGCTAAAGAAAGAACTGAAGGAGCTGAAAGGGTTTGCAACCCCATGGGAAGAACAAAATTATCAACTAACCATACCATAGCTCTCAGAGACTAAAAGACCAACCAATGAGTTTGCATGGAGAGACCCATGGCTCCAGGTGCATATGCAGCAGAAGATATCATTCTCTGGCATCAATGGGAGAAGAGGCTCATTTTCCCTCTGTAGGGGAATTCCAATGTGCTGAGGTGGGAGAGGGTGTTTGGGAGAGGGAGCAACTTCATGGAGGCAATGGGAGGGGGAGAGATGAGTTGGTGGAAAGGGGATAACATCTAAAACATAAATAGAGAGAACATCAATAAAAAATAAAACAAAATAAAAGAATGAGATTGGCTAAGACTATTCCATGAAGGGGTTGTCTACAGAAGGAAGAGAAGCAGGATGTTCTACCAATTTCTCCTTAATAGGTGGTGTTGGAAGGTAAAATAATAGAATCAGTGGTGGGAAGGAGGGTTTAAATAGTATGTGTGAATTATCAGTTGGAGATGAGGTAGGTCAAAGCAGGTGATCATCTCTTGAAATTGGAGAATGACAGGAGAGGGGGTTAGATTAAGAGAAGAGGAGGTAAAGGTGAAGACATTCAGTCAGCTTACATGCTTGCCTGGCCAGAGTATCTGTCATTGTAATTTTTTAACCATTCTTGAATTAACATAATTTTGTATTTTTCTGTCCTAAGTTTTCAAACCCATGCTCTCACTGTTCCTGACTGGCATAGATGTTTTACCAGGCTTTCATTAACAGACTCATTTTACATGTGAATTGATTCTTTTATGTACAATGTATAGCTAAGCTCTACTGATAAGTGGTCTTGACTTGATATTACGGGACTAATGGATAACAGGCATCCTTCTAACATTTCCCCTGCCTAAGTCTGGTATTTAAGACAGTGAAAGCAAAATGATAAAGAGATCTTGGCTTAATGAAAAAGTCATATAAAGTCTAATGATTCATTTATTGACTGATTGATTTAGAGTATAAACTGTAAGGGAGTTAGCAGAATATTCACTGTCAACAAGTCACTAGTAGGACATTAGAAATCACATATGGCTTATATTAGAACAAAAGCAATAAGGCCTTGATCCTTCTTGGGTATGGGGCCCAGGATACAGTCCCTGAATGCATTAGAACATTGCATTTATTTATGAAATTTACTGCATTCTACATATTCTGGATAATTATATTATCTGACGGGATATATAATATGGACTGGCTTTCATGAAAAGGATCAATGAGTAAATCATGATGAGTGAGTAATAATCCCTAATTTCAAGGATCCTGAATTGTGTATTTATACAGAAAATTCACTTTTAGATCATGTCCTAATAACATTTAGATGAGCACAAAAGCTAAAATGTTCAATGGAACCACCTCTTACCTCTCTTGCACAATTCTTTTGTTGAAGAGGCCTCACCACAGCGATTTTACAAACATTCGTCCTCACTCTGGAATTTCAAAGGACATGTAAGCACACAAGACATTGTAAATGACAGTGTCCCGAGAGGAGATTCAGTCTTGGTTGTGTTTTAAGACTATAATCCCTTGGGACTTAAAGTTACACCTACCCTGTTTCCTGGCAGGCAATGAGCAGATATGAACTCTCCTACTTTCTAATTTGGCCTCAAGTAAGACTATTTAGGCAGAATAAGATGTTATCTGTGGACAGTGTTGCTTTAGGTATGGACAATCCATGACAGGCCATAATGAAAATAAGTGAACTTATAAGAACATTCATTGTTCTGGTGATGTAAAGAAGAGAAGTGCAGTACTAATCTAAGCGTTAGACTCATCACAGTATGAGTAGCCATACTTGGACTTTGCAATCACCTATGTCCTTAGCTGAGTAACTGAAGGTAGCTTAAGCTAATTGTCCCACACTTAATGGGAAGATAATAGAAATACTATCTCAGAGGACTGTGAAATAGATAGAGCACTGCAACACACATAAAGTTCTGCATAAAATCCTGCCACTTGGTATTCATTCAATAATGGCTAGCCATAGGTTTTTTTTTTTTTTTTTTTTTTTTTTTTTTTTTTTTTTTTTTCTTTTCTGGAAACTAGGTGATAATAAGTAGTGAATAGATTTGTAATGAAGATTACAAATTACACAATTTGTACTGAGAATCAATCATGCCCTGTGAACATATGATCACAAATTAGTGTCTCTTTGATTTTTTAAAAAAATTTTAATCAATATTACTCATGCCTCACAATGGGGTCATAAACTTGTTTAACACAGAGGGCTCATGTTCCTAATTTTATTTCCTGCGCTTTACTCAGTATTTGAAGTGAGACAAACTGAATGAATTTACAACACTAGGCTTTTTATTAAAATCACAATGTGCCAGAAAATTGACATCGTAAAAGGTGAATAAAGACCCAAAGAAAAGTGGCAAAGAAACTGCAGTAAGTAACAGAGGTGAAGCTTCCAAATGCTAATGGAGGGTCAAGATCTGGACTAAGATGACCAGCAAATTGTTTGGGCATAAAGTTAAGTGAAAACTTAAGATTTTTAAGGCTGAAGTAATTTTACACTTCTTAAAAACTTATCCAAATATTTCTAATATTTGAAATTGCATTGCTATGTCATTGAGAAGCAAAGGGTTTATTACTAATAGTCAATAGTGAGAGAATCATTTTGTGGGTTGTTTTACATAATGAATGTATTGAAATGTAAATTAAATAGGAACAGGGCATACATATATATTGTGTCTAGTATGGACTCATAGCTGCATAAATCAAGTGTTATTGCTAAGATAACGCCACACAACTTGAGGTATAAATTTAACAGGTAAAGACAACTTTTCTTTCATCTTTTCTAACAACTATATGGGTAGGAAGAGGCCTTGTGCTCATACCCTTGCTTTGAAACATTATTTCTTTTATTTAAGTGCCTATGATTCGAAATTACATTAAGTTATAATCGAGCAAATAACACTTGCTTCTGATGTCTAATAAAATGTCATTAAAGGTAAATGCTACTTTTCCACTAAAATTGGCATACAAGATTGAATAGGCACACAGTGGGCACATTTTGTGTTTGGGAATATATGTTCAGCTATGTGGAGTTAACGTGATCACTGTGACAGAAACGTAGCTCTCATGGCTCATTAAACCTAGAAAGTAGGAAAAATGAGAATAGCCTTTGCATATGTTTACAAGTGGCTGAACACTGGGGGAAAAATCTTTCCTGTAGAACAAAAGAAAAAGAATTTTTATTTCTTTACATAGAATTTCTGCTTTTAGACAAAAACTACATGATCTTCCAAGAGTTTGACAGTAAGATTCCAACTGTTGTGGAACATAATTTTTTGTATAATTAATAAAGTCACTAGCATCTTACTGTTTTCATTTTGTGTGGTTTTAATTCTCATTGTTTGTATGTAGCTTTGTTTTATTTTCATACATAATTCTTTAATATAAGATGACCCAAACTATATTTTCGGCACTCACTGCCCCCCAAAAAAATTCCCATGTTACAAATCTCATTACTATTTTTTATATTTTTCTTTACATTGTAAAATATCTTTTTATTGGATATTCTCTGTATTTACATTTCAGATGTTATCTATTTTCCCTCATCTCATCCCCTCGCCCTTCTCATTCATGTATTCATATTTCAGTTCATGATGTAACTCATAAATTCACTATGATGTTTTAGTCTCAGAAACATTGACCTTATTGATTTTTCTGCTACTGAACACGTATTTTCCTTTACTAAAACTCACCTGCATTAAAAGGATGTAAAATGATTATCATCAGGCTTGTAATATTTTGCCTTCTAAAGTTGTTTGCAATTTTTCTCAGCATAGATATGAATATAGATGACATAAATAGATATAAGTGATATAGATATAGCTATAGATGATATAGATATACAGATATGTGCATATAAATATGTATATAACCAACACAAGAAGTGTTAAGAAAGCTGCAGTCACTCACTGCTCTGCTAATAGGGAAGAAAGAGAAATGCTCTTAAAGATGCCCCACTTATTAATCAGAATATTATTACTCTCAATAACTTGCATAACAATGACTATACTTTGGCTTTATAAGGGATTCAAATATAACTATTATATTGTTTTAAAATAAAATCAAATTACAATTTTGGCTTAAATACAGAGGCATCCACTTTAGATTAAATCTATAAGAAATTAAAAGTATGGTGATTATTATTTTCAGCTGTACTATTATTCCATCAATTTTAGTTGAAAGTACTATATGGCATATAATGATTACTTCACTGCAAATACTAACTTTTTTCCATTGATAATTTACATTTACAGTGCAGAATAACTGAATTAAGCCTAATGCAGGTTTTCAACCATTTTTGAAAGTGACAAGGCATTCACTAATGAAGATTGCTAGGCATCTTAATGAGCAAAGTCATTGCTTATGACCCATAAGTAATTAGTGCGGGTCTATATCTTCTCTGTAAGTATGGTATTTTACCATCATGGATAATATTCCTCCTCTAGATTAATTCCTATATCCAATCCTAAGACAAATTATTTTTAAAAGGAGATAAAGGGATCATTTCAATTCTAAGTTGGGTTAAGTTGTACTGCACTGGATTGATTTTAAGAGTTAAGTTTTAATTTCTATCTTTTTTGTTGCAGTATACACAAACTGAATATTTGAAAATGCAGGTAAAGGCAAATCAGTTATGAAATGCCACAAAGATTCTCTGTATTACCCTTCCTTGGAATAAACTTTATGCATGATCAAGGAACTCTAATAGGCTTGTAAACAATCTACAAAGCACCTACAAGAGAACAATTTGCCTCTGTCTAGTCTTTGCATGTAACTTGTCTACTCTTATTCAGTTACAATTTTACTTTATTAAACAAAGTCTAAGGGTGTAATACAGGTCTACCTTGAAGGAAAGAAAGAGTACCTTTAACCTTCTGTTTTTAACTTGTCTTTCACACAATCCTACACTACAGACTGTAATTATCTCCCTTTCTTGGTCAAGCAGGAAAAAAAAATCAAATTTAAAACACACCCTTCAAAAACATGGAATAAAAAACTAAACAATATTATATATACTAATTAAATTCATTCTGCTTCTGACTTTTGACATTTTGTAGTTCTTTCATTAGGAGACAGAGATGTCTGTGCAATAGGGACTGGTGAGATGGGTCAGCCTATAAATGGCTCATTCCACAGATGTGAAAATCAGAGTTGAGGAGTAAGTATACATGTAAGTACCACATGAGTATGACTTTCTGCCCATAATCCTAGCACATGGAAAGATGAAGACAGGGAATCCTCAGAGAAAGGCATCTGGCTATATTACTCAAGTCAGGTTAACTATCATCTTTCCCATGTACAAACACCTGCACACATAGGTGTACTCACATATATGCGAATACAGATATATGCATAAACACACACACATACACACACACACACACACACACACACACACACACACACACACACACACGCACACCAAAGAGATTAAACTGATACTGTGGCTAAACATCTTCGTAAACTATCATGACTTCAGTAAATATAAAAAACAGCACTGGGAAAATGACTTTACAAGAAAATTTAAATTGGGTCATTACTGTGTGGGAGATTTGAACTTATGTGAATTTAACTACATGCACATTAGGAAACAAGGGATAAAATATGGATCTATTTAAGAAGTATAGTGATTTTATCCAGTATCCCACTCTAAGAGTTCACTGCACTCAAAAAAGCACCCCAAGATGCAAAGTCATATAGGTCTGGAAATTTCATCACAAGCATATACCAATTCAGGGAATAAATGCATGCAGAACATACTTGCAATTTTTCAGGTCATAAAAACAAGACAAGAAATTCAGATCAAATAAATAGAGAATAGGAGAGCCAGTAACAATACTGTCCTGCAGGAAGACAGGAAGGGACTGAGATGTTTAAGAAAGAAAAATCAGTAAACGAATAGTTTGGAAGAGGAGGGAGGAGTGAAAAGGGTGGGAATAAGAATTCACAGGAAAAGAAGGAGAAAATAAAAGAGGGAACTAGAAAAATTACTAGGAAATAATGATGAATTTGTCTGTGACCAGAGTACATAGAATTTTATATGTGTATCTGTATGGAAACACAAAGGATAATTAGAGCATATGCAGGCTCTCCTTTGTCATGGCTACCTAAATCAAGCCCAAATGGAAAGCACAATCTTACTATGAGGATGTAGTCTTTCAGTTGTGTGCTCATTTCGTTCTGACTTAATCACACTGTCAAAAAGAGTTGTTGTAGACCCAGAATCTAGCAGTTAACACATTTCTGATGTGGGTCCACAGTATTGTTATGGGGGACTGACAACCTGAATTGTGTGGCATAGGTACAAAGACAAAACATTAAAGAATTTCTTCAGAAATAGGAGTAGAAAATATCTACTCATGAAGAAAGGAAGTGATAAAAAATAAATGTTTGATGATGTGGTTGTATTCGAGTGCATCATGGAAAATTATAAAACTACAGGAAAAGATGGTGGACCAAATCTTTTAAATTATATTTGGATTTTTTTTTCTGTATAACACATTTTAGTTTAATTTCAATTATTTATATCCTTAACAATTTTTGATCTACTATACATATCCTCAGTATTTATTCTTCTGCCTGGGACTTAGTAAGTGACCAATTAAAATTAATTGAATGAATGACTGAAACAAAACTGCTACTCCTAATTAGACTTCTTAATTCAGGCTTCTATTTAAAGAAACCTCGCATTAATTTTTCTAGTGTAACTCTACGGTAGTAAGATTGCTTTTACAGGATCATTTTTGTCATTTCTCTGATGTGTGCAGCACCTTAAACCAAGCCTTAGGCTTTGGTGATAGAGTAGAAGACTTATCTGTTGATCGTTGTGGCGATACTACTCAAAGTAAGATATAGACTGTAAAACGAGATAAAAATGTGGAAGAATATTAGGAAAGAAGGAATTATAAACAACCTAGATTCCAGGCTGAGTGTAAAATTGGCATCACATAATTGTGGGAAAGATAAGGTATGGAAAAGCATTGACCCAGAAATACAAATTGTGAAGCTCAACTTGTCCAAATGAGATTGCACAGGGAGATCAGTGAGGTCTAGGAATGCAAGCTGTTATCCCTGGGAATCCTTAGCATTCCTGTACGTTTGTCTGAACATAGTAACAATTATTTCAAGAATGAGTTTCTTAGCAATTCCAATATGTTTCTTCTCTTGTCCCACAAGTGTTTCTGGTATCACTCAACTCTTGCTGCATCTGTGTGCTTTTGATTTTTATTTATTTCAATGACCATCCTCATATCTTAGAAAATAATCCTATTATAGTCCAAACTGCTAACTTTCTCTTTGCATGTCCTAAGCTGATTTTCTGCTATGCATTCTGGGCATAGTCCTATCTTCTTGGTTTCAGCTGCTATGTATGGGTCAGTAGCAACCAGCCCTGAGAAAGCAGTCTGTCATCAACACAGAAACCATCTTTAGCAGGCTTGACTTCTCTATATGTGTCTGTATAATTCATGTACTAATTAACTGATGACCTGAGGCCCTTTCCAAAGGGGTCATTTTGGTCCTTTGAAATAAACTGTAACATTCAGAAAAAATAACAACCTTAAATTACATATTTAAAACTATTTTTTAAAATGCTGCAACAATTATGGCAATAGCAGTTTATTCAAAAGAACATCAACAATATGAAACTCATAGGTGAAAATTTAATGAAAAGAATAATTGTTCTTTATTATCTGAGACAAGTAAAAAGGCAAACCTTTACCTTTAGGAAAATACGCCATTTTCCTTTCAATCTCACAGAATGCCCTAGAGATTAATATTTAAATTTTAGCCTAGGATAATTCTCTACATTTGGAGAATGTAGCATTTTAAAACTCCAGTTGCATTTAGTGATTTCATCACCAGCACACCCTGTGTAAAGAGTCCCTTGACTATGACATTCCTCCTGCTGAGACAGGATCATCCTGGGTCTTTAGAGAATAGCATTCACATTTCATTTTGCTACAGGGTACCCTTTGCCACTCCTTTTGATTGCTTTTCTCCTTCTAAAATAGTCAGGGCCCACCCACTCTATTCTCTGTACTTTAGAGTTTATAATGATTGGTTTCACCACTGTTATTTTAGACAATTACATTTATCATGAGAAATTAATCCTTGAGGGATCAGTGATGCGTGTTTTTCTACAGCCCACAAGAACAAAACTAGTATTCAGTATCCGCTTGATATAAAGTGACCCCATTTACTTTGTCATCCCCCTCTTGGCAATGATGGGGGAACCACAATCAGTTCACAGCCAGGAGCACAGCCACCACTTAATCCCAAGGAATCTCCACTCTTCTGCAGGTGCACTGTGCTCCTGTGGTAAAGGTGACCCGTCGCATAGCTACAGGCACATGCCCAACATTTGTCAAGCTGATGAGTCTGCCTCTGAAACAAGCTCTATGACTTACATTTGAGGAACAAAGGTAGAATTAGAAGTAAAGATGGCCTGTTCAGATAACTCACTATGAAACAAAAAGACCTGTGTTCAATCCTCAGGACCCATATAAAACACTCCTATCAGCAGTATGTGATGTTTACTCCTAAAACTAGGGAGTTGGTTTTAAGTAGATCTCCATGGTTCTTTGGCATCCTCATCTGATTTTTTTAAAAGAGTTTAGCCAATGAGAGTCTATGTCTCTGAAACAGCAAAGAGAGTACCTAAGTAAAAACACCATAGGCCTTCACACAGACACATAAACATATATGAGCACTCATCCACATGCATAGACACATGCAAACAGGCATAAACAGGAGCATGCACATTCATAGACACATGCACACAGTTACACACTGAAGGGAAGAAATACCTGTACAAAGAGTGGAGCAGGGACTGACAAAAAGGTCATCCAGAGACTGCCTCACCTGGGGATCCATCCCATACGCAGCCAGCAAAACCAGTCACCATTGCTATCGCCAAGAAGTGCTTGCTGTTGGGAACCTGATATGGATATCTCCTGAAAGGCTCTGCCAGAGACTTACTAATATAGAATAAGAGGCTTGCAGCTAACCATTGGACTGAGCACTGGGACCCAGTGGAGAAGTTAGAGAAAGGACTGAACAAGCTGAAGCTAGGGAGAACAAAGATATCAACCATTCAGAGCCCTCCCCCAAGTTCCCAGGGAATAAACCACCAACTAAAGAGTACACATAGAGGGACCCATGTCTCTATCCACATAAGTAGCAGAGGATGCAATCCTCTGCCATCAATAGGAGGAGACTCCCTTGATCCTGTGACGGCTCAATTTCCATAACATAGGGTAGCATGGGTGTTGAGGTCGGAGTGGGTGGGTAGGAGTGGGAGCATCTTCATAGAAACAGGGTGAGGGCAGAGTGGGGAGAGAGATTGGGAGATGGGGGAAAGGGGATAACATTTAAAATGTAAAGAAATAAAATATCCAATAAAAATTTTCACACACATCACAGAGAAGACTCGGGAATGAGATGTTTATCATTGAGAGCTCCCAGTTTTCTCTGTATGGGTACAATTCTTTTCATACCCGCTGCCCTGGAAGTGATTTTCAGTCTGTAGCTACTGTCCCATGTCATAGTCCACTGTACCATGAGACAGAGCCTGTACCTCTTATCTCTTGAAAATGTAATGAGAATGTGGACAGCAAACAATGTCACAGTGGAATGACCGACTGATACTCTTTAGCTAGGGGATTCTCACAATGCTGAGGCAATCAGATTCCCCAGAAAAGAGAAATTCCAGTCATAGACTTCCTCTTCCAGGTGCTCATGGACTGTTAGAAATATGCTGCATGATGTAAGCATCTGAAAATGAAAATTGAGTCACTCCTCCTTCTCAAGAGCTAAGTTTGAATCTGAGATCACTGTCTTTCCTAGGATCACAGTTTCTCAATACACTACTGAACTGGAGTGACTAATGAGTTATTTGAGGTCCCTCAGAGGCTTAGGCAAACACAAACATTTAACCTTTGTTTTGGTCAAGCTTTACCTGGAAGTATCTTAGGGTAGTTATTTGCATAATCTACTTGGATAAGTCTAAATACTATGTCTCTCATCATTAAATGTTATATTATTAATTCAATGCAACTTGAGTATTAGTAGGAGCTTGATCATCCTTTCTCTTGTGGGTATAATAAAAAGTCGCATCTTTTAAAAATGTCTGGTAAATAGTTCAAGGCTGATTCCAAAGAGTAGATGTTTAGCATATTAAAAAAAATTGCTTTAACAAGCAAAGATTGAGGAACTGTGCAACACATGTGTGGGAAACAATTTTCCTTAGTGCATCCTCTTTATATTGTTGAAAATCCAGTTGTCAAAGATGTGGCTGTCAGCCTGAGTTCACATATGAATCCACAAACTCAGTTATGGCTGAACAAGAAATACTTAAGATTATGTGAGCGTCAGGTTTTAAAGGTCACCAATTATGTAGTGTGCAGGCAGCTCATCCAGGAACTGTGAAGGTTACCTAAAACACAAGAGATGTCTGGGAAATGCATGCTTTAACTTTATGGAATTTTTAACTGATTAAAAACAATTGAATGCCCCATTTTAGACTTGCCTGCAGATCTGCAGCTATCCAATGTCCTGAGATCAACAGGTGTTTACTATTTTTCAGGATGGCAGGTGTACTCATAAAATTAAAAGAAGATGAGCATAGAGCATTGGGTTCATTAAGACTCTCAGAAACACATTCTGTGCATCTGTGAGTGTTTATCAGTGTGTCCCAAAAGCAGCCTGGGTAGGGCAAATACCAGACACCAACCAAAAGAGAGTCCATGAAAGTTTCTTCAAAATATGAACAACAACGAAAATACTACTTTATCTAAAATGCATCTATTTCTACAGGTTTTTTTTTTTTTAAATCTTCAATGGGGACATATACTCTTGCTTAAGGCAAAAAACGTAGCCTGTTTTATAAAAGCTTTAATAAAGGAAAGAAAAGTGTGGTAAATGTGTTGTTCATTTCACTTTATAATACTCAAGATGTGTTTTTATATTCTACTTCAAGTACCTTAGAGTATGTTTCACTTTATATTTTCTGTGTATCTCCTTTAATAGATTACTACTCTATTCTGCTTTACCCTGCTTATGAAAGAGAACAAAATACAATGTCTTAACCAGTAATATAATTGATTCAGAGTTGCTGCTAGCACAATGTTAGCTTCAGACAGATTCAAAACAGGATAAGCACAAATAAGCAAATATATAAATATATGAAAAATAAATATATTGATTTATGTCAAGGAATGTCATGTCATTGAAAAACTGATTCTCTGTTTAACATTCAGATCCTTATAAACTGTTTCTTGTCACTCTGAGGTGTCAGGATGAAATTAAAGCATCGCTTTGCAGACAGGGCTGTCTTGACTACAGAGTGGTTTATGAACTCCCAATAGCCTGACACAGTAGGACCCTAATTTGCAAAGAAACAACCTGAAAGCTCTTCTTCAAGTGCAGAAAGCACTGCCTTTTTTTGTTTATCTCACTGTATTTTATGTTGAGTGTTTGCCACTTGGAAGATTAGAAAACTCAAGGCATGTGGCTCTCAACAAGTCATCCTCTCATAGTGATCATTGGCAATGGTGGCAGTAACCGAGAAAATCCAAGAGCTTCCTTCTGATTTATTAAGGTTCCATTTGAAACCCAAACCGGAACTGGAAACTTCCCACAGCTTCATCTTACTATTCTAGAATTAAAGCAACAAGTTCTGTAATTTTTTTTTCAAACACATTCTTTTTAATCAAAAAAAAAAAAAAAACTTTAGTGAACACTTGTGAAACAATCAGACTTACTACAGAATTATAGGAAAATGTGAGGATCTTTTTTTTTTTTTAAATCCTTGTCACTTAACTAAATGAAGTATCCATTTCTGCAGAAGAATAGTCTGCAATTAAGATTTCTTTGGGGTTGTCTTTAAAATGGCTTTGTTTAAATTTAAATTCCCAGATGTCTTCACAGAAGACAGTAAAAACCTAAAACAAAGGTGTGAGCTGAGCTGTGTGCAACTTTTTAAATAGCAAACTTAGTAAAACTCATTAGCTGTAGCAATGAGCATATGCCAACAATGAAAATGACTTTGTGGTGCTGAAGAAGCTATGCATCTGCCTCCTATTGTAAAAGAACATTAATGTTGAACTTGGCTGGGTTACAAAAATTGGTGTATGAACAAATATTTATAGAATAACCTATTATATGTATACCAGAAAGCTCAAAGTTTTTATAAATATGATAGGCTTGAACAGCCATTCAAATAGACACATACTCTTTCTCTCTACCTGTTTTACCATTGTAGTATGGAAGCAGCCGTGGGCAATAGCCATACAGAGGAATGTAAACAGCTGTGTTTCAACAAAATATTATTTACAAAACCAGATGTGAGGGCTAAAATTGATTGCCCATTTGGCCGAGTTTAGAATCACCCAGGAGAGTCATCTCTCTGAGGGAATTCATAGATTGGATTAACCAAGATGGAAAGATCTACTCTACCTTTGGGTAATGCTATTCTGTGAACTGTGGTGCAGGACCGAGTAAATGAAATTCTCACTAGCATCTCTTGTTCTCTGATACCTGACTGTAAATGCAGTGACCCACTGACTTTCTATTCCTTTTACATTGTATTACTATGAAAGGCTATATCTTCAAACTGTGAACCAAAACAGTTTCTTCCTTAAGTTGCTTTAACCACAAATTTTGTCACAGCAGTGAGATAAATACCTAATATAGCCATTTACTGGCTGGGTTTGTTTGGAGCAGAGTGCTGGAGACCCCACAAGGAGATCTCTGGTTGCAGAAGGGGAATGGTTTCCATCACCTCTACTAGGTGCTTGGGTTCATCCGAGGGGGAGAGAGACTCTAGCAGGGAGGGGAAAACTGGTTCCTCCACTTCCACTGCTGGTGCTGCCCTGTCTCCATTTCTACTTCAGAAGAGTAGATCTTTCACCAAGTGGCTGTGTTACAGCTTTTCTGACAGAATCTCTCAGATAATGGAGTCATTCCTGCACACCTTTAATTTTTGACAGGCCCCACACATACAGTTTTGGGATGGCTTAGAGTGTGAGAACAGGTGCTTTTTATTGTCTTGGCCTGAGGGATTGAGAATACCTTATCTACGTATTTGGATGTGTGGTTCTGCTTCTGTCTTGAACCTTGAGGCTGTGGTCACATCCTCACCTGCAGAAGAGGGACTTGGGGCATAACTTACAGGACTCGGACCTAGCTACAGGGAACTGTGGGGTACTGTATCTGAGTGAGGGGGTCTAATCTCTTGGGAGACAAGGAAGTTCTTGCTGCCCCTTATGGTCCTGGGGCTTCTTCTAATATCAACAGAGAATCAGGGTACCCTTTACCCACAGATAAAGTCTATCCTTAATAGTTTCCTACTGATAAAATACTGGTCTAATAGTTCGTTAGTAGCTGAAGTCATTTTATTTTAAAGATAGTTCTATTATACTCAATGAGCTTATTAGCTAATAGAAACCATAAGTTTCTGTATATACGTAGTTATATGTTAAAAAAGAAAACAAAAGGAAATAAACAAACAAACAACAACAATAAAAACAACCTATGATGATACAGAAGAGCAATGCATTAAATCAGTTTTACTTCCTACATACCACATATAAGGATAAAGAGAACAAAATTTGTAGAAAGATATAAAAGATAAGAAATCAGAAAACATCAAACAGATCGAGTTCGCTTTACTTAATATCATAGAGGGACTATTTCTCTTTCTGTCGTTGCCTTGATCTGGACATGGGACACATTAACTCAATGACCAGAATTCAAAAGAATACAGATTACATGATCCAGGCTAGGGGAGGGGTGTTGTAGCTAAGACTAGGGAAGGAGAAATTAAGGTTGTTGTGAGTAGAACAAGGAAGTCAGCTGTTCTTCATAGATAAGCTGTTTTTAAAAGACTGGAGGGTCTGCTGTCCCTTTTTGTAACTACTGGGTGTCTGGGGTCAGAATCAGCTACTTTACTCTAGATTCCTAGACTGCTGAATTCATTTTCAGGCCTTGGCTTTGATTGGGGAAGGTATTTTGACCACATGTTATATTTTTTAATTTTTCCTAATATTTATTAGAGAAATTCTGCAATAAGATCTCAAATAAGATATATTTAATATTTAATCTAGATTCATTTTATACTATACTTAGAAGAAATCTCTGAGGTTGAATGTTTCTTCTAGCCGTGGATATCTAAACCTTTATCTATCTATATCTATATTTATATCTATATCCATATCCATATCCATATCTATATCATCTCAATCTCTATCACATAAATCTATATCTAATCAATATCATTTATATCTACATCTATATCTATATAACTATATTTTATATAACTATATTTCTACATATCTTTATATATGCCAGATGTGGGAAAGGCATCACAGGAGGAAGAGCAGGTTGTTCTGTGGGAATTTCTGATTCAGAAATAAGGTCCAGTGGAGAAGGAAACCTTCTGGAAAGAGTTCTGAGTGGACTAAGGTGAACTAGGGTACCGTATCTGTAACCCTGAAATGCCACCAAAGGTTGACATAACGGTTCGGTTTGCATTCAGACAGATGATTTTCACGTACCTTGCTGTTTTGTTAAAATGAACAGAAAAGGGCCAGGAAGAGCACAAACCCATCTAACAGCGTAGTTCAGAGACTTTCAAGAGAGTCCTGACCTCACAGAAGATAAAAGTGCACATTTGAGATAGATTTTGGGGAATAAATGATAGGATGCATTACATGGTCATGTTGTCAGTCTGCTTTCTAAATACTTTTATACTCTCAGACATGCACACCATCAGCCTTGCTCCCTGATGCTTTTTTTTGTACTGCACAGGGATTGATACTGAAATACATAAAATGGACTGAGACTAGGAAACTGAATATTCAACCCATAATGAGACATCTTTTTCAATACCTTACATTAAGGAGGCTCAGGGAGTACCAGGGAAGAGAAACTAAAATGCTATGAATTGAAAACTTCTGGACTTCATATGGTTATTATATGCATGAAATCATTCCAGCTGTGGTTATCTGAATAAGACCAGTCTAGCCAAAGTTCTCATATGGATGAAGGAGGTAGTCTTTATGACACAACTCTCAATGAAGAGCTACTGGCCAATTGATATTTGCCAGAGAAGGGAAATTAGTATATGTTGTTTTTTCTTTTGTTTTGCCTTGCTGTGCCCTGCCTTGCTTTGCTTTGTTTATTAATGTTTGGCTACTAGTAGTTTTCCTGTTGTCTAATGGATTAGCCTCACACACGCATATTTGGACTTAAACCATTGTCATAAAACAAAATAATAGAAGTTAGGGACAATTTGGAAGAGGAGGAAAAGGGGTAAATATGACTCCTTTGTTGTATTTATATGCAAAATTTTCAATAATTTATATACAGACATTCATATATGTACATACACATGTCACACACACATCCATACACACATACACATGCACGCACGTGCACACACACACACACACACACACACAGAGAGAGAGAGAGAGAGAGAGAGAGAGAGAGAGAGAGAGAGAAACAGACACAAAGAGACAGAGACAGAGATTTATATTCTCTTATCCAGCTTCCCACAAGTACGAACAATTGTTCAACTTCAAGTAAAAGTACTTTTAATCTATCTTCTCCATCTTACCCTAATTTTCTGACTGGGTTCCATAACTTTTTTTCCCTAGAAAACCTCTCTGAAGTGTTTCTTAAGCTACTTGTGTTGGAGCATCAGTGAATATTTCAGTGATCTGAGAATTTTCACTAGTGCTGAAAACAAGATCTACCTAAGTTCCATCAGGAGCAATCTCCATTGTTCTAGTCTTAGTGTGCCTTGTACAGAGAGATCAGGAAGAGGTATTCTGATGACATGAGAGATAAAACACTCCATTCTTCTTTAGAACACAAATTACTTTAAGCTAGAACTGCTTGGAATACTCCTCATTAGATCACATGAATAAAGTGTATGAAGCTCCAAATGAGGCTGGAAATTCCCAGCACTGAAAATAAAATCTGGACCCATAAGAGTTGCAAATTTTGCCTGGCTGGCTTTTTTGTTATATATCTTATCTTGTACTAAGTCAACACACTATATTAATATCTCCCCAAGAACAATCTGCCATGCCCATGTAGTCAGAGTATGCCTAGCATTAACTGCATCGTATAATACATGTCTGAATATAAAATGGCTTAACAGTTAGAACACCCTCTAAAGAGCTAACAGGCCTAATAATTGTAAACATAGTATTGACAGGTATTCTCTTCCCTCTTCCCCTCTCCTTTGCTAAAATGTTAGATAATATTCCTAAAGTTAGACCTTAAGATCTACTTTCTAGTTTGACAACTGGGTGCTTCCTGAGAGTAAACACCAAAGTACCAAAATCAAATTTCTTTACTTGGCTACACTGGCTAAATTGTTCAAATGGGATTTACTAACTCATCCTAGTACAGACTTGTCCCTTTTATCCTAAAAAGAACCTCTGTAGTAATACCTGATGATGCTTTTATTTGACCTAGTGGCAGCTCCTACCCAACCACTGCTTATCCCTCCAGGGTAATAGATCTTTTAGCTGAGAATTCGTTGTCTGGATGTGTTCAATGCCCATGCTGAGACATTCCTCTTGTCCTTTAATAATTGATGTTGTGTGGCCTTACCTGGGGAACATAATCCAAATAGGTATATTTGGCATACATTTATGCCTTCGAGGCACCATAAACAGTTTAGTCTTATATTTTTAGTTTTATAAGAAAATATATTTTAGTATTCAGTACTAAAAATGACAATCAAATACATATATGTAGAATGAGATAGAGGGGAGACAAATGCAATCAGTTCTCCAAATAAAACCAGAAAGAAATAGTTCTCCATTTTTTGTGAGAAGAATTAGAGTCCCAAGTTAGCTAAAACATAGTTGGCAACAGGAAACCATTTCTGGAATTTTTTTTCTCATTAATTTATGGATTTCACACCTAGTTGAAACTAAAGAGTTTAGTCCACAGACAAAATTGCTTAGTAGTCTGTTAAATATGAATAGTACACTTTAAAAATATCTGGGTAATTCAAATTAAAACCAAATCAGTATTACACAGAACATAAGGAAGCTAGAAGCATCATCAGGAGTAAGGGCAGAGACAGCCAACAAGACATTCAGCAAGCAGGATACAGGAGTGTCCTTGTTCTAAGTGATGAGCACAGTGAAGTGTGTGATGCTTAACGTGTGTATAAGAAGCAGTGGGTTATTCATAAAGGGTGTAGAAGAAGCAATGCACGATGCTTAAAGAGAACAGAATTATTATAGATATTACTATCATCACAATTATTTTTATGTCATTGTGTATTATTTATCATATACACTGCCAAAAGTTTTGCATTGAACATTACTTAATATACTCTTTAATACACCGCAGAATATCTATAAATTAAAAAATGATTGCCACTTATTTTCAAACAGATAATTACCATATCCTGAGCAGCTACTATGTATCAAGCACAATATTTGTTTATTTTTATTAAAGCTACATCCCAAGATTCTCAAAGATATGATTTTCATTTCTATGTCACATACAAATAACAAGATCAAAAGATTCCCCAAACCAGTGAATGGTGTAGCCAAAACTGTACTGTACCGATGACTGATATCCCTACCTTGTTCATCTAACTGTAAGGTGAATCAACAGCCCCACTGAATGCTTGCAATGTATGTAACATGGATAAATATAAGACTGATAATACTTCATTAATATTATAATATGTACTAATTATCTAGAGTATAGTCATTATTGGAAAGACTTTCTTATGAAGAGGAATAGAAAGGCATGCTCATCCTAAAACTCCGCCAGAATGTGGGATATGTAGATATATCTGAAAGCAAACAAACATGAAATCAGTATGAAAACACTTCTAAATCCATTTGTACTACAACAAGGTGTCTAAAAGACTAGTAATAAATGAAAGAAATGTGTTTCTTGCAGTTCTGGAAGCTGGGGAGCCCCAGATCCCGGTAGCAGTCTGCTCTGGCTTGAGATGGTTCTCCGGTGAGGAACCTGCTGTAGATGGCCTGTTTCCCCTGTTTTGCTTTGATATGGTGATAAATCAGAAACCTCAAAAGGGAACATTTTAAGGGTTACATCTCAACTATGAGTGTGTGACCTTGTGACTTACTTGTCAAAACCTGTCTTATTAATATCATTGTTTTAAGGCCAAGCAGTCATTGGATGCATTAAGGGAGACAGAAGTATTCAACCCAGTAGCACAGGGTGATGAAAGATAGGTTAGAAATATTCTACATTGGCCCCAAAAGCTTCATTTAATTTACCTGCTTAAATGTTATGGCTAGATTTATACATTCTAATCCCGATGTCTTTCCCAATATATTCTTATTTACTTGTCTTGATTTAAATTGGATAAGTGGATGACTTGGCATTCAACCTTGAAAGGGTTAGCAATCTTACACAAACAATAATTTCAAATAAGGAAGTAAATATTTCCAGTAAACTAACAGATAGCATATTTAAAGCCAAATACCAGGTTAACAAATATAATCATAGACCTTCTTTTAAAACCCAAATTGTGCTTCCGGCTTTGGCTTCAAGGGAACCGCGCCGACTTCAGGCTACGTGAAGGGTTTTACCCAAACATGGATATCAGACCAAATCACACGATTTATATCAACAACATGAATGACAAAATTAAAAAAGAAGAGTTGAAGAGATCTCTATACGCCCTTTTTTCTCAGTTTGGACAAGTGGTAGATATTGTGGCTCTAAAGACCATGAAGATGAGGGGGCAGGCTTTTGTTATATTTAAGGAACTGGGCTCATCCACAAATGCTTTGAGACAGTTACAAGGATTTCCATTTTATGGTAAACCAATGAGAATTCAGTACGCCAAAACAGATTCTGATATAATATCTAAAATGCGTGGTACCTTTGCTGACAAGGAAAAGAAAAAGGAAAAGAAGAAAGCTAAGACCATGGAACAGGCTGCAGCAGCTGCGAACAAGAAGCCTGGTCAGGGAACACCAAATACAGCTAATACCCAAGGAAATGCAGCACCAAATCCTCAGGTTCCTGATTACCCTCCAAACTATATCCTGTTCCTTAATAACTTACCAGAGGAGACGAATGAGATGATGTTATCCATGTTGTTCAACCAGTTCCCTGGTTTCAAGGAAGTTCGCTTGGTGCCAGGGAGACATGACATTGCATTTGTAGAATTTGAAAATGATGGACAGGCTGGAGCTGCCAGAGATGCTCTGCAAGGGTTTAAGATCACACCGTCTCATGCCATGAAGATCACCTATGCCAAGAAGTAACACGTGGGAGGCCAGTGTTAAAGGACTTGGTGTTATTTATAGTATGTTCTGATCACAGTCAGTCATTCTAAATGGTTGGAAGTGAAGGTGAAGTTTTGGGAAGAGAGTCACCTAATATTTTTTTTTATAGTTCTGGTGAACTATGAAATTTTGTACAATAAACTTTTATTTGTATTCTGAAAAAAAAAAATAAAAAATAAAACCCAAATTGTTTTATTCACGTATATTTCAGCGGTGATAGTATATGCTGCCCATATGCTCAAGTAGCATATTTCAGTCCAAACGAAGTTATGTTCTGGAATTAAAATCAATATGGAAGAATGCTTCTTTTCCTAAAGTATCATTATGTCATGAGAACAAAATTTAAACACCCGCTTTTTTTTATTTGTCTCGCATTTTAATTAACATTAATGTCTCCCATATATTAAATTATATTTAAAACTGTTAAACATAAGACAATAAAATAATTTCTCACCCGTGTAGCCACCATGAGAGTATTCATGACCACATACAGCAAGTCATCTGAGCTATTGACCTGCAGAAAACATGGATATATAACTCTTATCACATTAAATTAGTGCAGATCCAGACTGTGAGAAGCTAATTCTGGAGAGCCTCTTTCAAATTTTACCTGCTTTGAATCATAGAAGTTAGCTATAGGTTATCTAACAAATACATTTGTCGTATTTAAAAAAAAAAAAAACTTCCTTGAGGGTAGGTGTACTCTTGCACACCTTTAATCCCGGATATGAAGATATTTGTTTGAGGCCAATCTTGTCTACGTATTGAGTTGTAGGCCAGTAAGGGCTACAGAGTGATACCACGTCTCCAACAATAATCAAACAACCAAAAACCCACTGCTGCACTGTCTCCCCTCGTAGTAAGAAATCATGTGTTGCTATTTAAATTTAAATTAGAAATAAAATTAGGATTTCAATTTCTCAGTCGTACAGAACATTGAGCACGGGCTCAGTGACCCCCTGTGGTTGGGAACAAGAGCAGGGCAAGTGCGCTGAGCATGTGTCTTTCCTGAGTGATGACTCTAGGTCCGGCACTGAGCATGCGTCCTTCCTGAGTGATGATGCTAGGTCTGGCACTCAGCATGCGTCTTTCCTGAGTGAGATGACTCTAGGTCCACACTGATATGCGATGCAAAGTGACTTCTCTTTCATATGTATTTAGTGAGAAGGTATAAAGTGCTGTGTAACACCCTTACAGAAACATTTTAAAATTGTTAGAGTGCCAAGAGAGAAAAATCTATTTTAATAAGGAAAACAGGAAAAGTTTCATCAATAAAATTGTGGGCAATATTACAAAACCCACTATATAAGACTTTATGAAAACTGTGTTTAAAAAGCACAGCAGGCATGTACTCTGTACTATGTGCTCCCTTATTCTCAGGTACTGGGAAAGCTAATGGAAGAGGACTGCTTGTGATCAGTAGTTTGCAACAAACCTGGGTGCCATTTTAGGGTGAGGAAACCTGGTATTTGAATATTCATTGCTTAATTCAACTTACCATCACTATTTTGGGCAGTCACTAGTGGCAACTTGGTGAGTTAATTTCCTGTATTCCTTTCATCTTATCCCCTGTGGTGTCATTCATATCATTTCTGGGTGATTAACTCCAACTTCATCTGCAAGGTATGCCTCCCTTCTTAGAAACCTTGTCATAAGCCCAGCTTTCTTGCTACAAGAAGGACTTCCTGAAATGTGTTTGACACAGGTAGGGGGCTAGTGCTGAATCATTTCTCTTCCTGCTTGCTGTTCCTGGGTGATTACCAATTTAGCTCAGGACTAAAGAGACTTAGACAAAGGGAGTTTAGGATAGTTGTTTTATGATTATGGAAGACCATTTCTGGTGGTCTCTAGACCATCTGGTATGTGGATTGTGGCCCCAAACCAATGTGGTCCTTTCGATATCCTGGAGTTATCAGCTTGAAGATAGAAATACTGGAGTTGTACAAGAAAAGAGTCATAGAAAAATTGAATTAGACTCCAAGAAATTCATATACAAACCTGCACCACCACTGAATCCTTTGAGGAATTGTTTAAGTCAATTTGGAAATTTTATTTTCGATATCACAATAATAAAGTTATTCTGAGAGTCTTTGCTATTTGTATGCTTATCATCATTTTGAAAACAGGCACTAAATGACATCACTGTAGCAGAGGAAGGATCTAGCTTACTTTCTATTGGGGTAAAACCACAAGATCAACTAGCAACCTCAGAAAGAATAGATTTATTAGGCACCTGGTCCTGAATTGCAACACTTCATGAAAGGCCAAAAGTTCAGTGGCAGGAAGTGAAGCAGAGACATGGAGGAAGTATGTTTACCAGCTTGTTCACTGGGAGTTGATTAGCTACCTTTCCTGTATAACCCATGACATAGGTATGGAACCACCCTCAATGGACTGAGTTCTCTCACATCAAGTATCAGTTAAGGAATTGCCTCATAGACTCACCTACATGCCAAACTGACAGCAGTATTTTTTCATGGTTCTTTTTCCCCAAATGACCCTAGTTTTTGTTAAATTGACAAAAATTAAGCAGCACAATGTCCATACATGTATAGTATAACTGATTAGCGTAGGTGGGTTGTTGTAATGTTGGGATCTAGGACATTTCTGAATCCATTAATGCTGGCTCTGTGCTCTAAGAAGGACACTTGAAGGCAGAAGTAAGCTTGTGTATAGAATTAAGGTCTTTATTCATGTTAAAATTGCTGGTGAAAGCTGCTGTACTTATATTTGCATATTTATTAACATTCACTTTTTTTGGAATCTTAATCATTCAGATTACATGTCACTGGGTTCCATTGTCTTCTTTATGATCTTTCTATATATGCCTATACCATACTTTCTTTCCACACCCAACACTTAGCCCCCCTTCCTAGCCTTCTTATTCATACTCCCTCTACACCTCTTTTATAGTCAGATTTCACACCTTCTGTTTTTTTAAATGTTTTTTTTATTCGAAATTTTTGCTTTTACATGTGAGGGATCTGAAAGAATATGCAGGATATATTGAATATTGTAATAAACCCTGTATGTTAGGATAGCTCTCCAAGTGTGGGGTAACATGAAGGACTCACTTTCTCAGTGGGGCTTCCTTTTCTCTGCCTGATCTTATCTGGAGAGTATCTCTAAGTACAGTTACCTGATTTATGAACCTCTATAAATCTTCTTGCAAGCACTGCATGGTTCAGCACATAAGTTCGGCTCAGCCCTTCCTGCTGTATGATAATTAGATACTGTGCTATGACCAATCAGCCTTTCCCTCCTGTAATCCCCAGAACTGCCTGAGGCTTTTTCAAGTAGCCCAAGGACACAATAGAGTTTCAGTTTCTTCTCTCCTGATAAGAATCTGCCCTGCAGGTTCTTGGAATTCTTCTTCAAGTAAATAAAGTACTCAAACCCTATCCAATAATGAAGATACCTACCCTTGTCCATAGTGAATAAAGTTAAGCATCCTCACTGAAGTTGATCCAGAAGTCAATCTGTCTCTTTTTGTTGTTGTTCTCTTTGTCTTCTTGGGTCAGTGGCCAGCAGCCATCAGAGAGGGTCACAGATATTTACTTTTCAGTGTCTGGCAAGTTTATACATTTTTTAGATCTATATGTATTTTATTAAAGTAAATGCAACCAGCTGAGTTAGTTTAGTGTTACATGTGAGTATGTTTTCATAGCTGACCACTTGGTACTGGATAAACACTTAGGTGCCTCATTCTGTGAAAAGAGCAATTCTCCCTCTCTCAGAAGTCATTAGTTATCTTCAGCTTTTCATTATGGGGTTGTGCCCTATGAGATTTTTTTCTATCTACTCTATTCATGTTGCCCTGCTACCTCCTGTTGTCATTCAGGTCTTGTTGAGGCAGGCATATTGTTGACATGTTATAGATATAACCACTTTTTTATAGCTAGAAGTCATAACCACACTGGCCTCCCTTGTTCTCGGTCTCTTAGAATCTTCTTGCCCTCTTCCCTACAATACCCAACCAGGTTTAGGTATAGAGGTTGTATCGTAGATTTCCTAATTGATTGTGGACACCTCATAGTGAGGTGTTTCTGCATTTGGGCCAGTTTTAACTTTTCCATCATTTGAAAAAGGAAGCTTCTTTGTTGTATGTGGGTTTTTGTTATTTTGTTGGTCTCTGCTTTTTTTTTTTTTTTTTTTTTTTTTTTTTTTTTTTTTGCTTTTAATGATATCCTTTTTTTTTTTTTCTGGGATCAAATGGAAACTCAAGGAGTTTATTCTATTTCAGTTTTTTAATGTCTTTATCTATGTGCAGAGATTGATGTAGATTATTTTGAAGTTGGGGCCTGTTCATTTGGAGGCCAAAAGTCTGTATTAGATGTATTTCTTTATATAGTTATTACCTATTTTTCAAAACAAAGTTAATTGTGGAATTTGGAACTAATCACTGCAGCTATACTGCCTAACAGGTAAGCTCTAGGGATCAGCCCCATCCTATGTCTCCTACCTACCACCAAATCCAGGGAAGGCTTTAATAATACAGGAGTTGGGGTTCTGAACTCATCTTCCTATTTGCACAATTTGATGGTTAATTCTGATTGTTAGTCTGGTATAAAAGTTGATTGTATTGATAACAAAGTCCAGAGGGTTGTGCTACATGTTGTAGGAGAAACAGTCATGGTTCCCTTTGTTAGCTAATGGTGGAGAAGGTTCTAAGAACAAGGCACAAAATGCTGAACAATACACCATAAGGAACGCAGACACAGTTTCCCACTGGAGATTTTAAAATAAACTGCGAGACCCTATGCATTTTGTGTGTTTAATTTTTAAATGGACCCATGCAGCTACTCTATAGTATAAGGAAAATGTGCAGTAGTCAGTGCTTTCTCTGAACAAGCCTTCTTTCTATCTGCATTTCAGTGCTTCAGGGCTCAAACTGCTCCTGTGTAACTATGTAGAAAGATATGAAACAGAGATACATAAGTGGAAGTCTCCTATAAGGATTTTTCAAGGCTACACATATTTTTTTAAGAGACTGAGCACTGTGCAAAGAATTTGGAGATTGTTTGGGCTGCCGTTGTTACCTGATAAGATAGATATAAGTATAGAAAAGTGCTTATGGTGCTGGAGCACAAAGAGCAATCCCTTGGCTGTTTCCTATCATAGAGACACATCTTAGACTAGGGTATTAGCTACACACAGGGCCTTTTTCTATCCCATCAAACTATTAATCTACATTTTACTTCTTTCTGCTTAGTAGCTTAGGATCTTCTTGGAAAATCTCAGACAACTTAATAAGTTCAGTTATCTTTGTAAAATCAAAGCCAAGGCACTGTGTGACAGGACTGCCGTTTCAGTTGTCAATCAGTCGTGAGAGCAGAAAATGGTCTGCTAAGCAGACCACCTACCATGTTACATACCACCTATAGCCCAGCACAGCCCAGACTGCACACCAAGGGCCCAGAGAGACAGTCACCAAGCCCAGACCACTTTCTATTGCAAGCAAGCAAGCAAGCAAACAAACAAAAATTTGGTTAACTGAACCAAAAGGAAAAGGAGTATAAGAAATAAAACAATAAAGGATGAAAACAACACTCCCAGAATTGGTACTTGTCCTAAGAAATATTAACACAAGATGTATACCCATAGTCCTGAGAATCTTACTGCTTTTCTATATTTTGGGAATCAACTGTGTGCATCTGTCCCATCTTATTGATTTGTAAGTCATTGGCAAACTGTGAATCATGGTCTTCCTGCCCTCCAGGGATATCGGGCTGAAGTTAGAATGTACTTACAACATCTGGACTTTAAATTCCTTTTACAACTGTCTCTCTGGCTTTTTCTTCTGTCATGGACTCTTCCTATACTGGTAGTCATCCTCTTAAAATGACTTAGGTCACTGCCCTTATAGTCAGTTTCCCTTTTCCTAGTTGTTTCCCCTATTGCAGAGAAATTTTAATCCAGCAACATGGCTACTCTGGCAAAGGACCAAGTTCAAAGATCTTCTAGGTCTGTGTGATCCAGCTAGAATGCATTCAGGCAACTCACCTTTAATTACACTGGCTAGAAGATAGACATGCCTTTACTATATAAATTGAATTCCAGACAATCACTTCTAAGTGAGAGGCAGACAAAGTGGTGAATCAGAGAAAGAATTGACAGAATGCATCAGAGATAGATTATGCTCAACTTTCACAAAAACAGACAAAAAAAAAAAAAGAAGCTACTTAAGTGTGGTGGAGGGAGAGAGAGAGAGTTTAGTTTGGGCACTTGAGCTGAGTTAGTTTTGAACAGCTTCGTAGTTCTGTTTATGTAGCCAGTGCAGTTCAGCTTATAATGTTTAGAGGCAGTTTTTATAAACAAAGCAATTCAGTTTGAAGCAGAGAGAAGCCAATTTCAATAGACAGTTCAGAGAAAACTTTGAGACAGAACTACTGATTTAACCAACCCGCTAGAGTTTAGAAAAAGCTAGAAAAGGTGAGTTTATTCACGAGTAAGTCTCCAAGGTTAAAACATTCTCAGCCTAGGTTAGTTGACAGAGGCTGGGAGGTGAAACCTTCAAGATTCATACTTTATATGAACAGATGTTAGGTTTCAGACCTAGGCATAGAAATAGACAGAAATCCTCTGGGCACAGCCCAAAGCCGTGTACTTATAGAGCTGGAGTATGGCCCTCATCTTATAGCTCCTTTTAAGAAAATAAAACCAATATTTACACTCTATGTGTGCATGGCTGACTCTCCTCATTCCTTCTTGAAATAGGCTCCATTCTCTATGTATTTTGGACCCATGGAAAAATCCCTTCCCTTCTTTTATTGATGGATTAAACAATTCTTATTCCCATAGGATAAAATAAAATCTAGCTAATATTGCAACTGAAGGCCTCTAAGGACGATGTAATTTGTAGAAGGAAGAAACAATATCCACATAAGCTGTAATCTCCTTCCTGAATTCATAGAGGAAGCATTCGAAAGTGAATAGTAATATATAATCTGTCAAGTAACAGCATTTCTACATTTTTTTCTGCTAATATCATAACAGTTTTACCCAAGCTACAGAATGTCACCTGCCTGCAGGTAAAGATTTTCAACACTACATCATGCTTCTCCTAGTAGAGAGGAAGTAGTCATTGTCACACATGGAATGAAAGGATCTGAGGGTTTGGAAGCAATGTGAACTTTGAAACAGACTAACTGGGCAAAGAATATGAAACATAGAATTCAATGACTGAAAGGAAACAAAAGAATGGGATTGTGGTCAGTGTAACCTTAAAAGGGAAAGACAAATAAAATAAGAATTTTAAAAGATGTCAAATTAGCCAACCCTAGTGTGTCATAGGGAAAAAAAATAACTGAATACATGCTTTGAATGGAAAGCTATTTTGTATCAGTTTTGCAGAAGATAATATTACAAAAAATACTTAAGTCAAGAAACTTGCACAATGAAAATCTATTTCTAACTTCATAAACTCTCCAAAGAAGCTGTTGTCGGTTAACAAGTAGCCTTCCTCAGAATGATGGAGGGACAGGTTCCCTTCATCTTCTGAGTCCACATAGCCTGGGATCCTAAGATCCCATGTAGCCTGGAAGCATGAAAAAGAAGAAAGCCATGAGAGTACTTTAAAGTGCCAACCCAAAATATTCACACGCATTACTGATGCCCATGTTCTTCTGACAAAAAATTGGTCATTGCAAGGGATCCAAAGAAATATTATCCATAGATAATAATTTCCTGGGAGTCCATCTAAGTTACAGATGGAGACATGTAATAATGATGAGAGTGGTCCATCTCCTTCAGTGATGGTGAAGTGTGTTCAGCAAGGCAGTTTTCATTTCATTGTTGTTGATGTGTCACCTAGAACCACCAGATTACATCAAATGCTAAACATGTTCTCAATAATGAGATTTTATAAGAGGTGAAAATATTTGCACACAAATTAGGGAAATTTGGTGGCTTTAATTCCTTCAGATGTAGCCTCATAAATTCTGTAACAGAAAATAAAAAAGGCCAAAGAGATAATCCAATCAATAAAGGACTTATTATACAAGCATCAGAATCTGATTTTAACCTCCAGAACACACATAAGAATCTGGTGAGCACAGGAAATCCCTGCACTACTATATAGTAAGATGAGCAAAAAGTGTGAGTGTGCAGTAAAGAAGGAACTTGCCTCTACCAGATGGAAGCAGGGTGCTGGCTCTACCAAACCTGTCCTGCCCTCTGATCTCTTCTTAGATGCCATGGTATATAACACAAACACACACACACACACACACACACACACACACACACACACACACACACAAATACACTCAAGCATGCACAAATGCACACTCACTGGGTGAGAAAATGCTTTTTTTGTTATGAAAACAGATGTAAAAATGGAAAATTAGTCCTGTCTATGACTGTGCTATAAAAGATCAGACTATCTCTTCTAATGACTCTTGTTTTCTATTTTCAAAGGCATATTCCTTTATATGTCTTCTGTTTTCAGTAAAATGTTTGTAGTGACTGCCAGGTATGCAGGTACATTGTGTGAAATGGAGCCCCTAGAAACCAGTGCAGTTTGGGCAATTAACTGTGTCATTAAAACGTTATTTTTCTCATCTGTATTGTTTCTACAGATTTTAAGCTGGAGAGCATGTTTCACTTTCATTACCACATTAATGTAAGCTGTGGCTCATATTATTATTTTAGCAAAGATTGCAAGAAAAAAAGAGCGAGGGAAGAGGCACACAGGCATAAATTATTGAGTCAGCATGGACAAGGCTGGCCAAATGACTCAGTCTGGAAAGATGTGTGCCACCTGGAAAAGACATCCATGAGGCAGGGAGATAACCCATTCCCTTCAATCATTCTCTTGCACAGGACCTGGACTGGGTTTTGAACACCCACGTGGCAGCTCAGAGTAGTCTGTAATTCTAATTCCAGGGGGTGGAATGGGATGGCATTGGTTGGGGGGGGGGTAGTCCTCTTCTGGTCTCCACAGGAACTACATACACATGATACAGACACACACAGGCAAACACCCGTGCACATGAAATAATATTTTAAAAATATCAACATTTTTAAAAATAAAAATTCAAGTGAACTAATTAGAAAACAGATTGCTTGCCTCTCCAAAACTATATTTTTATTTGTTTTTTTAAAGATTGTTATTAGATCTTATTTTATTTTTTTAGTCTTTCCTGTTATATAAAGCATTTGGGATGAAACATGACCCTATAGCCAAACTGCATACACTTACACTCATTTAGAATATAACTTAACAAACATATGTTTAAAAAAACATTTAGAGCAAAATTAGACATATAAACTAGTAAAACACATTTTTGAAGTACATGGAAAATACAGTGGTATTCTGGACTACATACAAGTTTTAATATGAGCACAGATACTCCTATTTTGTTCATTAGCTTTCTATGATTATTTCTACTATTGAAATTATAGAAAATTATTCCAGGTCAGCTCCAGGGGAGTGATGTGTTAAGATCTACTATTGTCCAGGGCTCTTTGGAGACCTCAAAGCTTAGTAAGGCATTGGCTAGCCATCTGAAGAATAAATCATTTCTTCATGCATATGTGTGTGGCTGAGACTGTGGGATGGCACTATGTGTCAGGCCTCTCTGTGTTCTTTTAGATGCCACTGACTCAATCTCTGCAGGCAATGGACCATGTGATACTTATCTATCTTCTGCTTGGCTTCCTGCTTGATTCTTCTGATCAGGCATAGTGTTTCATTTCCAATATTACAGATGACAGAATAAAATGTGGAATGTGTCGCTGCAAATGTCAAAAGGTTCAGAGAAGAAAAGACAGCTCTACCTCTATGCATGAATTAAAATTTAAAAACCAATGTGCATTTCTGATTCTTTGTCCTTGTTTAAGTCCTGTCTATCTGACATCTGTCATCACCTGCACATGTCTTGGAATCATTTTCCTAGGATACTAAAAGAAAAAATAAGAAAGACAAAGAAAAGGCTGGCAGTGTTTAAATCATCTTTATCATCATTCTGTGGTTTCCAAAATGAACTGTTAGTATAATATACAATAATGGTTGTATTTGATAATTATCAATTTGAAAAATTAGATGGATTATGTTGCAACCATATAAAGAAACTTCCAACTCCTACATCAGGCAGCTGGTCCATAATTAGTAATGAATCCCTTGGGAAAAAGTACTCCTGCAATTGTCTCATAGGTATGTAATTTCCATTGAAAGATCATAATTAACTGTTGTCAAACTCTGATGCATAGTAACTAGTGTGATTTCAATGCATGCTATCAAACCTCTAAAAGAATTAAGTACTGACAAAAATATTCATATAGTGTTATGCCAAAATACCTTCAAAAATCTGTGTATGTATCCCTCTTTTTTAAATAAAGTTGTAGGAGAGAAAAAAATAAAAGAAAATGCAACTATCTATAATAATATAGATGACCCTGCACTTTAATAAGTGTAGCATTTGATCTAACCTGAGCTTACAGTCTGAATATCATTTCCCAAATAATTCCCATTCAGACAATGCCTTGTCCTGAAATTTGTATTCATTTAAAGGAGTGAAAATTAGAACCCTTGGGCTGGAGAGCTCGTTTGGTGGTAGAGAGTAGAGAACCCAAGTGTAAGTCCGGCTCCAATGGTGTCTGACACCTCACTGTCACTGGCAACTGATGCTTCACTCACATATCCATACACACACAGGTATAGACACACATACACATCATTTTAAAAATTAAAATGTAAAATCTTAGGGGGTCACACACCAGATGAAAAATAAATAAATCTTTTAAAATTAAAGCAAAATAGGTCATCATTTTAAACACAAAACAAAAATCATCTCTGTCTTGTTGACCTTCCTCCAATAATTTTCCTCATTAACTCTATACACACTTGACTTTTCAACCACATAAAACTTCTGTATCATAACTATATTTTCTGTTTTCAGGATAAGGCAGTATATGGACAGATATAACCATAATAAGCCATGTGCCCTTTGGAACATTGGAAAGTTTTTTCTTCTATCTGATTGCCTTGTGCAGCCTCCACATAAGGTCTTTTACGTTGTTGTATTGAATTTATTTTGTCCAGTTTGACTACTGTCTCTTAGAAGCATGTTGTTTATTGAATAGGAAACAGAGTAGGAGGTGTGGTTGTAGACTGTTGTACCATGCCCTGCCACACTGTTGGGGGAGCTTGAAGAGCATCCAGGAGTAGCCAGGGCAAAGTCCAAAGCAGAAAGTCCATCTGGTCTCCTCTCTGCTTACCCTAGCGCCTTCGACATGTTCAGCATAGAGTCAGAAACTGAGGGTCCACATTTTCCTCTGGGTGTCAAGTGTGTCAGGGTGAGAGGGGAAAGGCAGAACCATGAAAGGAGGGACATTATGAATGAATACCAAAGTATGTAGTTCCACAAGGAGAAGGCCTACCCCAGGAAGTTTAGGCATAGGTTTTTAAGGTGAAGGTCCAGCAGTGATCCTTAATGAAGAGATGATCCTTGGTTCATACTGGTTTACTTAATTGTGAGTGTGAATGCATGCACTTTATTCGGGGGGAACTAGGGATTAAATATCCTTTTCTGGAAGGAATGCCGAAGAAAGGATACTCACTGGCTGAATGCTTTGGGCCTATCAAGATATCTCATGATTTTGCTACATGACTGATTGCCATGGTCTCCTCCAGGAGGTGGTGTGGTTAACTACCTGCTCCAGAGCAGGTATAGAAATGGATAAGAAACAATGCTTTGAACCCTGCGGATCTCAAGTCTCAGAGACTTCTAGAGTCTGAGGTCACTAAACCTTAACATTTCTGTCTGGTGGCATGTCCCACTTTCTCTACAGTAGTTCTGGCAGAGGGGAAGGAGGTAGGGGTAGCAGGAATGAGTAGAAGGAGGGGAACTAGTTGGTAGGTATTGTATGAAGGAAGAGTCTATTTTCAAAAACAAAACAAAACAAAACAAAACAAACCAGCAACTTAAAAAAAAAATCAAAGGAAGATGGGGTATAATACACTTGTTTTCTCTCAAGCTGCCCAAGAAGGTGAAGAGAATGTTTTTAAATTCTACAGCAGGGAGTGGAGGTGCTGATTAACAACTTAAGAGTTAAAAGACTGACTCTTGAATATTACAAACAGTAAATATTCTCACTTGCAAGAAGTTTCCTTTGATAACTATTGAATTTCTGTTTGTTACAAGTAAAATGAGGTTACAAACATTTAGCAAATGGCACATGAACTATGTTAGTTTGTTCTTTATTTTTTTCTGATTCCCTTCTGATTTCCTCTCTGGTTTTATGTTTTTTTTTTTTTTTTTTTTTTAACCTGATGTACACTATTTTATACCTTGCTCTTTTTCTGTATATCTTTGATTATTTATTTATTTATTGTCTTTTAGAATGTTTCATTGCTTTATTTTTGTGTTGTTGTTTGCTTGTTTATTTATTTTGAGCAGCCAAAGCTGGTTTGGAATCTTACACTTTTGTGGTTTCTCTTATCCATCTTTCCTGTGATGAAGATGTAGTACAAGACCACAGAGACCTTGGTTGATGGTTCACAGCTATTTTCAGTATGATGAGATCCAGAATCTTGTCTGTAAACATGGAAGTGGGGGGAAGATCTTGGATGCTAACAGAGGTAGTGAGACTTACACACCATGAGTGACACCTGTCCTTTAGTAAGAAACCTGGATTTTATGAGAAAGTAAAAGCAAGCTGAACACAAGCATTCATCATTCTTCATGGTGTACGTCCTGATGTGGATGAAATGTTGCCAGCTGCTGTGAACCTTAGCTGCTGTGTCTTCTTCACCATTATGGGCTCTATATCTTGTGGAAGGCAAATTAAACCCTTTCTTTCTTACATTGCTGTTTTGAAAATCATTTTTTAAAAAAGAGAAAAAAGGAACAAAGATAGAGACAACAATATAGCCTGATGGGGTGGGGAGGGGAAGAATAAGAGGAGGAGAGGGAGGGTACAGGGGGAGATCGAGAATAATAGCTTTAGATAGACTAATGCCCTGTTGCTCTATGGCTGGAATTCACCATTTCTCTCCGTGGTGTGATTGAATATTTCCATGATCTCATTAAGCCCATTTCTGTGTATTTACATCATTTATATTGTATTTTGTCTTCATGAAAAGACCCAGCATCCTTTGATTCCCTCTGGTTCTCCCATTTTCCCCAACATTGGCTGACTGTGCAAGTCCTATAAATCAGTATTACTTTCTGACAAGTGTGCATGCCATCAGCTAAATGTAATGCTTTTGAAACACAAGCACAATTCATTTTAAGTAGGCATTTAATTTGAGTGGAATTTGCATTTGACAGCCCCAATTCATGTGTTCCAACATCTGAGTGAAACTGCCCTCTTTGAGCTCTAATGGAATGAATATAACGAAATTAACCTTTTGCCACAAAAACACACTATTGGAGACGAAAGCTTTCACACTGTTTTGAACCAGCTCTGTGTAGTTATAATAGACTTAGTACTCCCACATTAATTCACAGAGTGACAAAAGTGGTTATGAAAATAAAATGTAAACACCAGGCTTCCTTAATTATCCTGTGAAGTGCCATCACTAAGTGTGACAGTGACCTAGACCTTCAGCTCATTATTGCATTTAAAAGTATATATTAAGTAGTAATATCCCAGAAATTCACAAAGCACCTAAGCAAAAAAAAATTGGGGGGTTTGGTGGTGTTGATGCATGAAATTCTCCATCTTCCTTATTTTATACTTGAATTGTACTGCTCGTTATTACTACATCCTAAAAAATGTCTCTAGTAAAGTTAACTACCAGATATTCATAAATATGGCTTTTGTTCTTTGAAATTGGTAAAAACAATATATAGGATTAGGATATTTAACTTCTGAAGATTTAACAGTTTGTAAAATAATAATGGTGTTACAATATGATTCACCAAATACCAAGTGTTAAGAATGAACAAAACCTGTTTTAAAATTTTGAGTACTTCTTTCAAAAAAAAAATCTTGATTAGACATTTTCTTAAAAAGTATATTATTCATCACTACGTCAGAGATAGGGCCTGTCATAGTACACACTGTCCCTGATGAGCTCTTCAGCTGAGCTGAGGGTGTTCTTGAAGGTCTCATCTTGTCTCAACATTCCAGTGCTGAAGCATCATGCTTGGAATGAAGGAATGAATAAAGGTGGAGCTTGGGGCTTCCTTCATGCTAAAAACACAATTTAGCAGTTGGGTTGCACCCCTACACCTGCAAAATTTTACAAATACTGGTCTGTATTCCAACATTTCTCTGATGAGCTTACATTACCAACAGTCAGTCAGCAATTTTTTTATATGAAGTTAATTTTTATTGAAGAATAAAATCTCAGAGAACTCTCTAGTTGAGAATAGCTATAGAAGAAAATAGTGCTTATATTGTAAAGGTGAATATTGTTGCTATAGTGGTCCATATTTAGAAAATTTCAAATGCCTTAATAGAAACTTCTGACCCTTGGCACCACCCTTTGGAGGAGCTGAAATGATAGGTGTAGGAGGCCATGCAGTTTTTGTTTTTTTTATGTCTAATAATGTTGAAGATGCTTGGAGTCTGTGACCCATGGAACTCAAGTGGCTAGAAAGCTAACTGATCACTCTCACTATGAAGTTGTTAATGTGTTAATGTGTTGCTAAGAAATAAATAGATTCTCAGAACAGCTTGTAGAGAACAATTGCATTGATGCCAAATGGTCCAGGGCTGGGAAATTCTATTCACTAGCTCAGGAGTCTGCTACAAGTTGGGTTTTAGCATTCTATATAGGAGGTGCAATTCATTTCCTATGAGGTAAGTATATTAGATACTACCTATACATTTTTAACAAGATTCCTGGACGTTAATAGATTAAGGTGATTAAATTAAACGTCTTGGTTCTGAGCAGAGGAGTTGATATAAAAACAAAAACAAGAGCTGGAGAGATGACTCAGTCCTGAGTTCAATTCTCAGCAACCACCTGGTGGCTCACAACCATTTGTAATGGGAATCTGACATCCTCTTCTGGTGTGTTTGAAAACAGTGACAGTATACTCACACACATGAAATAAATAAATTTAAAAAGCTAAAACTATATACATATATATATGTATGTATGTATGTATCAAACTTTATAAACTGTGAGCTAATAATAAAAAAAACCCAAATGTTTTGCTCTCTTGGTATTTTTAAATTGTACATTTTGTAATAGTATTTTGTTTAAAATTTGTTGTGGATGACTTTTTTACTTATTTTATTTTACCACTACTATTACAAAATGCAATCAATCAATATTTATTGTACCTACTTTCATTCTGTCTTGGAAAATAAAAGTTACCACATTTTATTGTAAAACCAAGTTAAAATAACAGTACTTACCTCTAACCATGTCAAATTCCTGACTGAAAAATTTTCAGCACCACATTATGTCAGTACCGTTATTATCAATGATATTTTTGCACTAATTGAAATTATGACTTGGAGTCACTTGATTCCCTGCCTTATCATATCATCCTCATAAAAGGATTAGTATGTCACTGAGAAATTGTGATAACATTATTAAGGAAAGTCACTGAGGAATTATGTGTACTTTGTACTTCTCAAGAACATTCCTCAAGATAAATTTCTGGAATTTTTCTAATAATCCACAGAAAGCTCTCAGAACAAACTGGAAAGTTATTTTGAGTGTGTTGACCTTTTGTTTCTTTGATAAAGTTCTTTTGGTCTCAGTTTAGTCACACAGATAAGCAGTAAATACTGACATCTTCTTCTACCAGTGAAATGAATACAGGAACTTAGGTTAGATAACCTTCTGTTGAAGAATGCCATGGTGACAGGTATGGAAAAGCCCTCAAGTTCTGATTCTTTCCCTGATGCTATACGTAATACTTGTCTCAGAATCTCCATGCCCTTCTTCACAATAGGCCTCTCATTTTCTGAAATTATATATTTTTACTTTTGTGATATTGTATTGATTACCACTAAGCATCTATTGCCACTCTATGATGGGAGTTTTGCTTGCCACAGCAACATGTATCTGGAGATAAGAGGACAAGTCTCTGCTGGGAAGATGGTAAATGTCACAGCAGTGATCTTGTAGTGGGAAAAGGACAATTCTCAGGAGCTGGTTCTCTCCTTCCACCTCCAAATGTGTATTAGGTATTGAACACAAATCTCCAGCATTAGAGAACAAGGGCTAGACTCACTGAGTTATCAAACAGATGTAGCATGCAGTGTTTCCTTATATATGTGATGTGATGTGTGTGTGTGTGTGTGTGTGTGTGTGTGTGTGTTGGGAAGGCAGTAGTAACTAGAGATTGAATAGTCATGGCAAGTGTTCTCCCTCTTCCACAGAACTACAACTGCTCACCTCTGAAATTCTATTATTCATCATTTATTTCAATTAATTTTTAAGCAAATGAGTCAATAAATTTAACACGTTTCTCTTTAGTTTATTCTAATGAATCATATGTTAAGAATCTGTGGGATAATAGAAGTTTAAATGTACAAAAATAAAATCCATAGTTACCCTCAGTGAATAATGCTTATGTGATATATCATAATTTTGAGTGTTGGAATTCAGATTATGATGAGGAACATTTGCAAAAGCTGGATGAAATGGCTTTTGATTACTGCTCAGAATAGGAAAATTGGTGTGATATTTACATATAGATTAGAATATGTATTTCATCTTATTCTGAGATCATAGTTATCTACCACTTGGGTTCCATTTTCAACAGATTTGAGGAAAAAAAGAATACATGAAATTATTTCTGGATGATGTGTAAGACAGATAACTTGGGAGATTTTGTAAGGCATGAACTCATTGTTTGTTAGGATTCAAGAGCATGCTTCTGAGTTCTGTAATGTTTCATATTTAAAACTTTTTTGAACAGCATTATTGACTTTTTGGTTGGATGTTTACAAAAGAAGCAGTTACAGTTATCATTGAGCTGATGAACAGGTTCAACATTCCTCAAACTTGAAGGTACTCATCTAAATCCTGAGCCAGTTCATTTGAACACAGGATTAATACACATGCCAAAGAGAATTTAGCTAAAAGGAAATCTTATCAGGACACACATAAAGACTCTTAGACCATTTGAGTTTCCTAACAAAGTAATAAGAGCAATAGTGGTACTTGTGCAGCTAGAAGGATTTGGACTGACTTCTCTGGATAGATAACACAGCATCTCCACCCACCATTAGGAACTCATTTCGTCTGATGAGCCCCATGTTTTCCTGAAGCCAACTAGGTGTTTATATAAATACATCTGTATTTCTTTTTATGTCAAAAGTGAGTATACTATATTTATAATGTTTCCATGTTTCATTCTTTCCATTTCAACTTCTTTCTCCCTATCATTCTTTGTGGATTCATGTCTTCTTCCATAATTAATAGTGTTACATATTATTACTCTATAGTCCCTCTCTCTCTCTCTCTCTCTCTCTCTCTCTCTCTCTCTCTCTCTCTCTCTCTCACTCACACACACACACACACACACACACACACATACACACACACTATTAGTCCACACAATATTAGCCCCCATTTGTGATATATATATATGTGTGTGTGTGTGTGTGTGTGTGTGTGTGTGTGTGTCTTTAGGGATTGCTGCTCAGGATTGAATAACATATCAGCGTGCTTGTTCTTGGAGAAAAATCAATTCTGCCCTCCTAAGAATTCATTGACTTACTATATACAGCTCTTTATCTAGTGGAAGGTACTTCTGGAATTTCCCCATCAAGACTGGCAGATCAACTGGTATTGTTATCATATAGGCATTAATCAGACAGTAATATTGATGAGGTATCATGGGTGCTGTATTCATGTTCTTTTCAGATACACTCTAGCTGTAGGTTTCCTTTACAAGTACCTAAATAAAAGTTACCCTCATTGGTGGTCTTAAAGGTGTTATGAATACTGTCGTAAACCAAAATTCCATTAAAATTTCTGCTGTAGGCCTCTTGACCACTGCAGAAACCGAAATTGGCTAAATTTATGGTATCAGGCATCAGTTCGTTTCTATCTACCAAGCCTTGAGTACAAGGTAACTTTTGGTTACACTAGGATATGTCACTATTGCACTGTTGAAAATGTTTTGCTGCACCTCCTTTATTGTTGCTGTTTGCAGGTTTAACAGGTGGGGGGTGGCTATTGATTTTGTTCCCTTGGCACTTTCTATTGCACTTGCATACTATGGGCTCTGGACCTCATGGGGGAAGCTTACAGGTCAGTACCAGTTCAATTCCTCCAAATTGTGTGCTGTTGGCTGTTTCTATTGTGCACAAAAACTCATCTCTTTTCTGACTTCTCAGATTCACCCCTCCTCCATTCTTCTCTTTCTGGCTCTGGTTCCTCTGGCTGTGGCAGAAATTGTGCTGGTTTATCATGTCCCAAGAATTTTTTTCACCATCAAGTGACTGGATTTGACTTTTGGTTGGAGGTCAGTTTATTGAGATCCAACTCTCTCTGTCTCTCTGTCTCTGTCTCTCTCTCTTTGTCACTCTCTCTCTCTCTTTCTCTGTCTCGCTCTCTTCTCTCTCTCTGTCTCTCTTCTATCTCTCTCTGTCTCTCTGTCTTTCTCTTTCCTCTCTCTCACTCTCTCTCTGTCTCTATCCTCTCTCTCTTGCTCCTGCCCTCCCTAAAGACAGAGAATTGGAATTATAACAATGTTCGACCCAATACATTCTTACAAACTCTTAAGTGGCTTAATGAAGAGCTTTCAAACTTGGATGTATATTACCTACTTGACCTGCAGGGATGGAACTTGGATTTATTTTTTTTTAATTTTATGTGCATGTGTATTAGGGGATGGTGTAGTACACTTGGCAGAGCACATGTAGAATTTAAGGAATGATCTACCATATGGGTCACACAGATCAAACTCTGGTCATCATCCCTGGCAGAGGCTTTTCAGATATGTTCACCCATCTTGCCTGTCTGGACCTGCAATTTTGAGTCTACTTTGATCATTGGTAAATATAGACTATAACATTAGAAGTGATTTTGGTAAAATTTATGGCCTTTAGCTAGGAAATTTTAAAAAAGTTGAATATTCCCTTCAGAATGAATAAAGAGCTATTTTAAAACAGAATGAGAACTAGTGCAGAATCGAAGGATTTGGGGAGAAACGGGCACCACATGTCATGTACATTCAGTGTTTATGGGAACTCCATCTTTGTACTCTACAAGCAAGTTTCTAGTATTATATGAAAGGGGCTAATAGTTGATATCTGACCGTGATTACCCCAATTGTGTATACATCTCACATGTGTTATTTAAAATAACATTAATTTATAAAGTTGGTATTAAAAACTGGCTCATAATAGAAAAGATAATTAAATTTAATTATAAAATGAAGGACATCTGTTACAGACTTAGTATTTCAATGCCAATAAATATAGAGTTCAGAACAGGTACAAACACACAGAGAGAGATGACTTCATAAGACTCCCTGAAGTGGTAACATACCAAGGTCACACCACCATGACCAGAATGTTACTGCCCAGCAAAAAGCACCTTGAAACTCAATAAGACTTTTGAAGGTTGTTAAGAAACACATAAGGTAAAAGCAGAAAAACATTCATCAAATTCAGGGTTTGTATTAAATTTTAAAAGTAATATGGGAGTAGATTTAGAAATTTGCGGAGACATAAGTTTCTCTAGAGACTTACCTAAGCTTTCTTTTGTTTAAGAGGAAAATTGCAAGATAATGGTAAAAATTATTCAGGTTTGTTCACAGGAACAATTGGACCCATATTGAATCAGGAAAAAATGCTGAGATGGTTGAACAGCCAAATTCTGAGCGATCATATTTCTTCATTTCCCATGTTGTTATGGTGATTTGTGCATTCAGAGCCTAACAATGTGGATGGCAGGAAGGATAAGTGATTGTGCATTATGGAGTGGTTATATGAGAGTTCATGAGGAAGATATTACCACCACAGAATAAATGCATTGTTGCTGCTGGAATGATGATAGCTGTGTTTTTCTCTCTCTCCCCCTCTCCTTCTCTCTCTCTCTCTGTCTCTCTCTGTCTCTCTGTCTCTCTGTCTCACTCTCTGTCTCTCTCTCTCTCTCTCTCTCTCTCTCTCTCTCTCTCTCTCTCTCTCTCTCTCGCTCTCTCTCTCTGTCTGTCTGTCTGTCTTTTTTTCCCCCTACTTGGCAAACATAATTCATTTCAAGGTTTTGGTGTTACATCAAGCAAAAGACTCCAATTGAGAAATGGTACTGCTTTATGCACACACAACTCAAAAGTATTTCTTCTATGAATTGATATTATGGAAGGGCTGTGCAGTGCAAACACTCAGTGTAGTCTTTCAGACAGGCCTAGTTACTTCCAGGAATGATTTTATGTATGCACTGCTGTGTATAGTCCTCTTAAAAGATGCAAAAAGCCAAGTGACATTTTGCTTCTAATGCTTAGGAGATATGTCTTTCCCAGATGTTTTGTAAAGAGAACAAAGAGTGATTTTATATACTTGCTTGTCCCTAATCCCAGGTCAAATATATAACATCATGCAGAAAACCAAACAAAACATAAAGCCTGATGCCATCCTGGGAACTTTTAGTAGAATTTCTATGATTTGGTCCAAAGTGGGCCAAACACAATGATGACATAGATCCTTCAGTAAATCCATGCCACACCTTTCAGGCTTGAAATTTCAATATAATTAACATTAATATTTTCTTGCTTTTTAAGAGAAGTATTTCTCAAATGGTTACAAGTCATTAATTAAATTATAAATCTAATTTTTATATCATTTAAATTATACTTTTAATTATACAATAATTAAATTTCCACATTCTGTCTTCTGCTAGCCTGTACTTTTGCAGAATTATTTTATGCATATGGTCTTTGGCTGCATGTTTGTAAATTCCAAAAGCCAAACTACAGCTTAAAATACCCTGGAAATGGACATACATACGGGTACAGGATGACATGCATGTGCTTGAAATGAATCCTAGATTCTCTGCTACAGCATAATGATCTGTGAATACCAAAAATTGCCACAAGGCTATTATCATAGCAATTGGATTATTAATGATTTGAGGTCCAGGTGTACCACACTTTGAGAGGGTGCTATATGTTTATTTTTTTTTCCCTAAGAAGGACTGAGGGTTTCTTTCTTTCCTTTTTTGGAGGGGCTTTGTTTTTCTTGAATTCAAATAGTCTATGAGTTGTTTCTGGGGTTTTCAAAGCTTTCTGGGGTTAGTATCCAATTGTCAATTACTGCAAATTATTTCTGTTCTTTTGTGACTGGGTTATCTCACTCAGGATGATATTCTGTAGATGCATCCATTTTCTTAGGAATTTCATAGTCATTGTTTCTGATAGCTGAGTAGTACTCCCTTGTGTAAATGTACCAAAAATTTTGTATCCATTCATCTACTGAAGGACATCTGGGTTCTTTTCAGCTTCTGGCTATTATAATTAGAGCTGCTATGAACATTGTGGTGCATGTGTCTTTGTTGTAAGTTGGAGAGTCTCTGGGGTAAATACCCAGAAGTGGAATAACTGGGTCCTCAGGTAGTACTATGTCTATTTTTCTGAGGAACCGCCAGACTGATTTCCAGAGTGGTTGTATCAGTTTACAACCCCACCAACAGTGGAGAAGTGTTCCTTTTTCTCCTCATTCTCGCAAGCATCTGCTGTCATCTGAATTTATGATCTTAGCCATTTTGACTAGTGTGAGGTGGAATCGCAGGGTTGTTTTGATTTGCATTTCCCTGATGACTAATAATGTCCAACACTTCCTTAGACGCTTCTCAGCCATTTGATATTCCTCAATTAAGAACTTTTTGTTTAGCTCTGTAGCCCATTTGTTAATAGGATTGTTGGATTCTCTGGTGTCTAACTTCTTGAGTTGTTTGTATACCTTGGATATTAGATCTCTATCAGATGGGAGGTTGGTAAAGATCTTTTCCCAATCTGTTGGCTGTTGTTTTGTTTTTCTGACAGGGCTTTAGCCTTAGAAAATTTTTTACAATCTCATTAAGTCCCATTTATCTATTGTTGACCTTAGAGCAGGAGCCATTGGTATTCTGTTCAGGAAATGTTCCCCTGTGCCTATGTGTTCTAAGGTTTTCCCTACTTTCTCTTTTCATTGTTTCAGTGTATCTGGTTTAATGTAGAGATCTTAGTTAGAGTCATGCCAAAGTATTTCATATTGTTTATGACTATTGTGATAAATATATTTTCCCTAATTTCTTTCTCGGCATGTTTTTCATTTGAGTAGAGGAAGGCTACTGATTTTTTTGAGTTAATTTTATGTCCAGCCACTTTGCTGAACTTGTTTATCAGCTGTAGAAGTTCTCTGGTGGAATTGTTGGAGTCAGTTACTTACACTATCATGTCATTTGCAAACAGTGATATTTTTACTTCTTCTTTTCCGATTTGGATCCCTTTGATTTCCTTTGCATGTTTAATTTCTCTGGCCAGGACTTCCAGTACTATGTTGAATAGGTAGGGGGAGAGTGGGCACCCTTGTCTAGTCCCTGATTTTAGTGGGATTGCTTCAAGTTTCTCACTGTTAAGTTTGATTTTGGCTATTGGTTTGCTGTATGTTGCTTTAATTATGTTTAGGTATGGGCCTTGGATTCCTGTTCTTTCAAAGACTTTTATCATGAAGGGCTGTTGAATTTTGTCAAAGGCTTTTTCAGCATCTAGTGAGATAACCATGTGTTTTTTTTTTTTTTTTTTTTTTCTTGAGATTGTTTATATGGTGGTTTACTTTGATGGATTTCCATATATTAAACCATTCCTGAATTCCATGGATGAAGCCTACTTGATCATGGTGAATGATTGTTTTAATGTATTCTTGGATATGTTTGCAAGAATTTTGTTGAGTATTTTTGCATCAATGTTCATAAGTGAGATTGGTCTGAAGTTCTCTTTTATTGTAGGTTGAAGTTCTCTTTTTGTGGTTTAAGAATGAGGGTTACTGTGGCCTCGAAAAATGAGTTAGGTAGTGTTCCATCTGACTCCATTTTGTGGAATAGTTTGGAGATTATTGGTATTATGTCATCAATAAGTATCTGACAGAATTCTGCATTGAACCCATCCAGACCTGGATTTTTTTTTGTTTGATTGGGAGGCTTTTGATCACTGCTTCTATTTCTTTAGGTGTTATGTGTTTATTTAGATGGTTTACTTTGTCCTGGTTTAATTTCAGTATCTGTTATCTTTCTAGGAATTTATCTATTTCTTTTGTAGTAGGATCTGATGATTTCTTGAATTTCCTCAGTTTCAGTTATTATGCCTCCACTTTCCTTTTTGCTTTTGTTAATTTGGATACTCTCTCTTTGCCCTCTAGTTAGTCTGGCTAAGGGTTTATCAATCTTGTTAATTTTCTCAAAGAATTAGCTCTTGGTTTTGTTGATTCTTTGAATGGTTCTTTTTGTTCCTATTTGGTCAGTTTCTGCTCTGAGTTTGATTATTCCTTGCCTTCTACTCCACTTGGGTGTATCTGCTTCCTTTTCTTTTAGATCTTTGAACTGTGCTGTCAAGTTGCTAGTGTATGCTCTCTCCAGTTTCTTTTTGGAATCACTCAGAGCTATGAGTTTTCCTCTCAGTACTACTTTCATTGCATCCCATACATATGGGTATATTGTGTTTTCATTTTCATTAAATTCTAGAAAATCCTTTATTTCTTTCTTTATTTCTACTTTGATCCCACTATTGTTTAATAGAGCATTGTTTAGTTTCCATGTGTATATGGGTTTTTTTTGTCTTTGTTGTTATTAAAGATCTGCCTTAGATCGTGTTGATCTGATAGGATGCTTGGGAGTATTTCAATTTTCTTATATGTATTGAGGCTTGTTTTGTGACTGATTATATGGTCAGTTTTGGAAAAGGTGACATGAGTTTCTGAGAAGAAGTTGTATTCTGTTGTTTTAGGATAAAATTTTCTGTAGATGTCTATTAATTCCAATTCGTTCATAATCTCTGCTAGTTTCACTGTGTCTTTGTTCAGTTTCTGCTTCCATGATCTGTCCAATGATGGGAGTGGTGTGCTGAGAACTCCCACTATTATTGTGTTGGGTGCAGTGTATTTTTTGAACTTTAGTAGGGTTTCTTTTATGAATATGGGTGCTCTTGTATTTGGACAATATATGTTCAGGTTTGAGAGTTCCTTCTGATAAAATTTCCCTGTAATGAGTAAAAAGTGTCCTTCCTTATCTTTTTTGATGACTTTTGGTTGAAAATCTACTTTATTAGATATTAGAATGGCTACTCTAACTTGTTTCTTATGTCCATTTGCTTCTTATGTGGCTAATCTACTGTATATTACTTATATTGCCAACATGTGCTGTAGTCATAATTAATGTTAATCAGACAATGAGTTTTAGACATATTTATGTACACAAATTTCCTACCGACAACAATACTAAATAGAAATAGACCAAAAAATTTATTTTGGTTTGCATTAGCCCATATCAAGTTACAACAACAAAATACTGAATGCAAGATATGTTGATGTGAAAATAGAGAATATTTTATAGCTCACAGTTTTGGAAGCAGAAGTCTTAAAATTGGTTGGTTTGATGTATGCAGTTTCAGATGGACACCTAATGGCATGTGCCATCGCTGTGTGGGTGTATGCATAAAGATCACAGGCAGCACAGAATGCCAGAGGAACCAAGAACAGGTCAAGTTTGTTCTTGCATAACAACGCTGAGAGGACTAACCAGGTTCCCCAAACTGCAACCTCAGTTTCTTTCCTGTGTGATTCCTCCAGTGACACCATGTGTCCCTGATTCCATCTCTTCATGATTCTGGGAATCATGCCACCAATGCATCAGCCCATGTAAGATACATACAAACCACAGGAAGTAAGAAAGCAGACCGTAGTTACAAACAGTGAATCTTAAAAACAAAACAAAACAAACAAACAAACAAACAAACCAAAAACTTGCCCTATTTGTCCTGTTTTAATCAGAAACCATAGTGGTGATCTTATTATTGTAGCTCCTACTACAAGAAAGATAATGCCATATCTTTCCCTTTTCAAGAAAAAAAACTCCACGAATTGCTGAAGCAAAACTGTCTTGGCTCAGGGTTTGAAACTTGTGATGGAGGCCCTATTAGAAAGACCTTGTTTCCCTTTCTAAGTGGGATTGAAGCATCTACACTTTGGCTTTCATTCTTAAATTCCATATGGCCTATGAGTTGTATCATGAATATTTTCAGCTATTTTTGACTAATATCCACTTACTATTGAACACATGTCATGTATGTCCTTTATGGTCTAGGTTACTTCAATCACCATGACATTATCTTGTTCCATCCTTTTGCCTGCAAAAGTCAAAAGGTCCTCATTTTAGTAGCCATGTGGTATTCTGTTGTGTAAATGTACCACATTTTCGGTACCACATTATCTTGCTGAAGAATATCTGAATGCCTTATCTGGCATCAGTGGGAGGGGAAATGCTTTGTCATGTGGATGTGTGATGTACTAGAGAAGCTGAATGCGATAGGGGTGAGGCTGGAGTGGGTGGGTGGGAGAACACCCTCTTAGATGCACCGGGGATGGGGATGGGAAAGCGGGCCATGGAGGGAAGACTGAAAAAGGGAACAAAATTTGAAATGTACATAAATAAAATAATTAAGAACAAAAAAAAAAACAAAAGGAAAACCCCTGTTTCCCTTTCAAATTTGTACTTTTAAGGCTTTAATGAATTCTTGAGTATAATTTTGAGGTAATTATGAAACATTTTTTTAGCTGAGTAAAATTTAAAGTTTATACTGAAAGCTCCAGGAAATTCGGAAATGCACATTTTTCAAATACTGGGAATCTTTTCTGTCAAATGAGTAAGTCACGTGTTTCATGTGTATCTGGTGTTTCTCTATGAAACTGTCTTTTTTCCATACCAAGGACAATATTAATGGTTATTTAGTTTCCATTGTCTTCAAGTACTCAGTTGTGAAACATAATTTTACACTTATGATTTTGTGTGTACTCTTCTCATCTATGAATGTTAATGGATTATCTTTCCCTTGTGAATAATATGTAGTTTATTTTATATGAATAATTTTATTGATTTTTGATTAATTCTAGTATTTTTAGGTATGTCATTGGTTTGGTTACTTAAAACATAAATAACTTCTTATATTACATATAATAGAAAAATAAATTTGAGCTGGATTACTGTGAAGATTAGTGGAAAATATCTACCATAGCACAGACAAATCTAATTTGTGCTTATTGTAAAAGTAAAGGTTAGTGCAGAAGAGAGGGCTCAGCAGTTGTTTTGCAGAAAACATGGGTTCAATTCTGAGCATCTATCTTCATTTCCAAGGGATTCAGAGCTTCACTGCTCTCTTCTAGCCATACACAAGCCATGTACATGGTGCATAGATAAATATGCAAGCAAAATACAATCATTCATATTTAACAACAACAATGACAATATTTTAAAACAAGGATTAAATTTTCTCTCTCATTGTATCCATCTCCCTATGTCTCTAACACTTCTTTATTTCCACTTTAGAAAATTTTATTTACCCACATCATTATACATGGTTTATGAACTCAAAGAGTACTACAATTTGCATCACTAGCCCTGACTTCTTTACTAATCCTACAGCTTATGCTTAAAGTCACAGTGATCAAGGGCCTCTAGCATCTTCCCTGCCTCATGAGGGATTGTTTTAAGAATGCACATTTGGGGTTGTTCCTCAAAGAAACTGGATGGGGCTTGAATAAGCTTGAATTAACAAGTAAGAACCAGCAGGAAACCAGTGAAAGAACAAAAAAGCAAAAGAACTTAGAAGAACTAGTAACTTTATGGAAAAATCATAAATATAATTAATATTTCAATTATGATCCCAAAGTAATATATCTGTTAACAAGAATGAACATTAAATATTTTACTTTTATATATGCATATATATATATATATATATTATACTTTATACACATTTTACATTTTATGCACATATATTTTGCATATGCATGCAAATGTGTGTGTGCACATGTATGTGTGTAGGCATGTGTGTCATGTACATGCTCATAGAGGACAGAAGAGTGTATGATCTTCTGAGTTATATGTGTAAACTGCTTGATGTGAGTGCTGACCACTATCCTCCAAGGGTCTTTAAGAGCAGGATGTGTTTCTAGTTTTCTGGCACAGGATCACATATTTTATCTCAGATTTCCTGAGTCTCTTCTGGTTCTCAGTGGCCTCATCACAAAGTAATCTATGTGACACAAAAGTATAATTCAGTTTGCCATGTATTGGGATTATAGAATAGAAATATAAAAACTAAACAATAAAATAATACTTGTATTCTGAACACATTCATGTTCTTTCCCATCTAATGGTTAGTTTATCTAAACTAAGTCTTTGGTGTTTATGGGAAGAATGCAGTTCTTGGGGTCCATGATTCACTGAAAACTGCTACCCCAGACTGTGTACAAGACCAAAGAGCTTTTGTTCTTAGAAATCCAGCATGAATGGGTCTACCATTCATTGGGATGGAAGACAGAGATGTGAGCTTTGCAGCCTGTAAGTGGGTGATGGTTACCTTTCTTTCCCTTGATTAGTTTGTTCTATCTCCAGGGTTATGTGTACCTTTCTGATTGGTTAAGGCTCCGGGGAATTTTGTGAATTTTCCAGATCTATTGCTGAATAACAACTATAGTTGACTCTGGCTAGGTGGTGGGGCAGCTCCTGATTGGATGCCCATGAGGGGTGAGTTTTTTAACTTGGAGTTGACTTGTTTTGGGCTTCTTCAACACTGGGAAACAGAAACTCAAGTATAGTCTTCCAAAGATTTAGTGTAGCCTGTCATGCAACTTGTTTCTCTCATCACCTCAAAAGGGTATTTTAGACAATAATATGATGTCATCTTATCAAGTTATCTACACAAATTCATTTAATAATTTATCATCTAATATAAAGTTAATATAATAAAATTACCTTTTATTAGATTTAACTTATTTTATTTATTTTTATTTACTTTTGTGTATCCTGGGAGGCCAAAGGAAGGTATTTGATGCACTGCAGCAGGAGTGATGGGTATTATTAGGGAGCTGCCTAATGAACATGCTGGGAATGGAATTTGAATTTGGGTCATTTTTCAGAGAATAATGCACTCTTAACCTCTTAGTAATATCCACATTTCTTGAAAATCATCTCTTGGTGTGACTCAAACTAAGCAAGTGAAGGACCTGTTTGACAAGAGCTTCAAATCTCTAAAGAAGGAAATTGAGGAAGATCTGAGAAAATGGAAAGATCTCACATGCTCATGGATTAGAAGGATAAACGTTGGAAAACTGGCCATCTTACCAAAAGCAGTCTACAGATTTAATGCAATCCCCATCAAAATTCCAACCCAATTCTTCATAGAGTTGGAAAGATCAATGTGCAATTTCATCTGGAATAACAAAAGACCTAGAATAGAGAAATCCATCCTTAACAACAAGAAAACATCTACAGGAATCAGTATCCCTGATCTCAAGCTATATTACAAGGCAATTGTGCTAAAAAATGCATGTTACTGGTACAGAAATAGGCATGTGGATCAATTGAATAGAATCAAAGATTCAGAAATGAACCCTGACATGTATGGTCACCTGATTTTGGACAAAGGAGCAGTAAACATTCAATGGAAAAACGACAGCCTCTTCAATAAATGGTGTTGGTTCAACTGACACTCAGCATGCAGAAGAATGAAAATAAACCCTTTCTTATCTCCTTGTACAAAGCTCAAGTGAAAGCAGATCAAAGATCTCCACATTATACCAGGTACACTGAAACTATTAGAAGAGAAACTAGAGAAAACCTAAGAACACATAGGCACAGGGAAAAATTTCCTTTACAGAACACAAATGGCTCCTGCTCTAAAGTCAAATATCGACAAATGGGACTTAATGAGATAATGAGATTGCAAAGTTTCTCTAAGGCTAAGGACACTGGCAAAAAAAAAAAAGGGTGGGGGAGATCTCTAACAACCCCACATGTGATAGAGGTCTAATATCCAAGATATACAAAGAACTCAAGAAGTTAGACACCCAAGAATCAAACAACCCTATTAAAAATGGAATACAGAGCTAAACAAAAAGTTTTCAATTGAGGAATATCAAATGGCCGAGAAGCATCTAAGGAAGTGCTCTCGACATCCTTAGTCATCAGAGAAATGCAAATCAAAACAACCCTGAGATTCCACCTCACACTAGTCAGAATGGCTAAGATCATAAATTCAGATGACAGCAGATGCTGGCAAGGATGTGGAGAAAGAGGAAAACTTCTCCACTGCTAGTGGAATGGTAAACTGGTACAGTCACTCTGGAACTCAGTCTGGCGATTACTCAGAAAAATGGACATAGTACTACCTCAAGACCCAGTTATTCCACTTCTGGGCATATACCCCAGAGATGCTCTAACATACAAGAAAGACACATGCACCACCATGTTCATAGCAGCCCTATTTATAATAACCAGAAGCTGGAAAGAACCCAGATGTCCTTCAGTAGATGAATGGATAAAAAAAATTGTGATATATTTACACAATGGAGTCCTACTTAGCTATCAGAAACAATGACTTTATGAAATTCTTAAGAAAAATTGATGCATCTAGAGAATATCATCCTAAGTGAGGTAACCCAGTCACCAAAGAACAGACATAATATGCAGTCACTGATAATTGCATACTAATACCAGAAAGCTCTGAATACCCAAGAAACAACTCACAGACTATATGACGTTCAAGAAAAACAAAGGTCAAAAAAAAAAAAAAAAAGTAAAGAAAAAAGGAAATGAAAAACCATTATGGTTAATCTTGACACACCAAAAAAAACCTTGACTATTTCCAGGTTACACCTCGTTTTTCATGTAACTAGTAAGATTTTAATGCACACTATCAAACCTCTAAAAAAAAAATGAAGTTGTGACAAAAATGTATTCATATACGTTTATGCAAAAATGCTTAAAATCTGTACAATTATCTTTGTTTTTTAAAATAAAGTTGTTCAATTAAAAAAAAAGAAAATCATCTCTTAAGCTTTTTCTACAAATTAAATAGAAATGACTAAGCTGTATATAATTAATCTGATAAAGCTAATGAAATTCAATAATTTGAGTGATAATGTAAATTTAACTTACATAAATATTAGATATCTTAAAATATTTGATGACATTTAGTTTTACTCTATAATTTAAGCACCTCGTGAACTATCTTCATCACATTAACAATGGATAGAACATAGCTCATTCTCACTGAGGAAATTTCAGAAAATAGTTATTATCTTCAGAGGATTTAGAGAAAATAGAGAATACTCTAATAAAATAAATGTGCTTCTCTCCACATCATCTATTGAAAGAAAATAATTGCACATTCACTTTCTTGTTCCTTATTAAAACTAATTAAGTTGAAAGGTGCCTATTAAACCTTTTAATGGATATCAAGGTCAACCCAATATTACCCACTAAAAGTAATACTTAATTTTAGGTGGCTACACTGTTTAAATAGGCCTGATTATGGGGCCCCTTTACTTTCTACTGTCCATATTTACTTAGTGTCCCTCAGAAAAGAATTCTAAACTTCCATTCCTGTTAACAAGTAGGAAGGAATGGGACATGCTATCCTGGTTATAAGCTTCAGGTAAACTGAAGAAAGTGAGAGGAAAGATGAGGACTGGTTGGCATCCTAGAACTTGGATGATTGCTGACAACCATTCTGCCAAAACTGTTACAGAGGATCTGATGCTCTCTTGTGGTCTCTGAGGTTCTTGGATGCACATGGTCCATGTCAAAGTAGGCAAACACACACAACAAATAAATACATCTTCATTAGATCCTAAAAAACAGTGGAAACTACCCTAAAAATTTAGGAGCTTAGAGAAGTATGAACAGAGGTAAACAAACATAGTAAATACATTTTAGCATGTATTCGTTGGTATTTTGGTGTATGTTCACTGTACTGTTTGGTTTCATAAAGAAAACTTTTTCATGTACATAACCTAATTTGACAATGAGCATCCCTTCCAGTCATCTCCCTTAATCCAACCCACCTTTCTCCCATCTTATTGTTTTTCCTGCCTTCTCTAAATCTCCCATTAAGTTTAGTGTTAGAATTCATAGTGGTTTCCTAGTCTCAAGTGATTACAACTACAGGGGACACATTTTATTTTCATTAATTGTAAGCTTCTCAGCTGGGTATTTGGTAATTAAACTGATAATGTAAAAATTGAGCAAACAACCTAAGCTATACTAACATCTGATCCACGTGTATACACCATATATTTAGTATTTTGCTCTGTGTTAATACAGAAGAGTTGTCAGTGTTAGGTAAGGTTACAGTACTTTGAGAAATGTCTTCAGTTTGTGTTAAACAATGAAAAATTTCAAAAGTAGAGTAATTTTGGGTTCCTAAATTAAAATAATCCGTTTTTCTAGATTCTTGCCCTCCTGCCCTATTGCCTCTCAGAACTGACTGGCCAAGGAAGATGTCTAATGATGTTTCCCCTCTCCCCTGACTTCAGCTACCTTTAAAGGCAGCACTGGCTGGAGGAGCCATTTTCAGTTCCCTTTCCTCTTTCCCTCATCTTCCCTGTAACTGAAGTGCCCTGATGTAAGTCCCCAGTTCTCCTCAGGTTTCTTCACCAATAAATCCTGTATATCACAAAGCCACCTCTCTTCTCTCAGTCCTTTCTTCCTAATGCACAGTGGAAACTAGAACTAGCATGTGTGTACCATCTTAATAAAGAAAATAATTCCCAAGAGCAAGTGAGATAACTTCAAGCTTCTAAGGGCAATGATTCTGAGATAGGCAAATGTGTGGGAAGCTAATGATAGAGACTGGGTGGCTACAAGGTTTGCTTACAGTGACTCATTCTCATTTTCCCTTTGTATCTAGTAATAAAGTTAATGTCTTCCTGACACAGTGATCAGAAAATGGTGAATAGAAAGGGAAATATCATCACAAAAGAAGTTATTATGTGTTTAAAGCATACATAAGAGGAGGACTTTCTTTCATTAGTCTTCAGCTCCAAATAATATTTAAGCTCCCGTAAACTATTTGAGAGGATACATTATTCTATAATTTTTGTATAAAATGGGGAAAATATTTAAATAAATTGTAAAAATCTAGATTATATGTATATAGAAAAATATGCATATATACATATATATACATTTTATAAATATATAAAAATATATTATATTACTTGTTACATTTTACATATTATGCATTAGACATTGCATATTGTATATTACATATTATATATTATATTAGTAAACAAATGTATAGGCATACACAAACAACAGTATGACATTTTCAGAACAAAAATCTGTCTCTACACTCTGTGAAAGCTAATACTACAGGGATTGATTGCTGAGAAGAAAGTGCATTCTTTTGTTTTAGGATGAAATATTCTATAGATGTCTGTTCAAACCATTTGGTTCATAACTTCTATTAGTTTTACTGTGTCTCTGTTCAGTTTCTACTTCCATGAACTGTTCATTGATGAGCGTAGGGTGTTGAAGTCTCCCACTATTATTATGTGTGATGTATTATATGCTCTGAGTTTAGTAGATTTTCTTTTATAAATGTGGATGTTCTTGTATTTGGAGAATAGATGATCAAGATTGAGAGTTTTCCTTGATAGATTTATTTTCTTTATGAGTAAAAAGTGTTTTGATGACTTTTGGTTAAAAATCTATTTTATTTGCTATTAGTATGGCTACTCCAGATTGTTTCTTGGGACCATTTGCTTGGAAAATTTTTCCCAACCTTTTACTCTGAGGTAGTACCTGTCTTTGTTGGGAAGATAGGTTTCCTGTATACAGCAAAATGCTGGATCCTGTTTATCCAGTCAGATAATATATTTTTATTGGAAAATATAGTCCATTGATGTTGAGCTATTAACGACTAGTTATTGATGTTTCCTGCTATTTTGTTGTTACAGGTAGAGATATGTTTGTGTGCTTTTCTTTTTTGGTGTTTGTTGCAAGAGGATCAGTTTCTTGATTTTCCTAGGGTGAAGTTTCCCTCTTTGTGGTCGAGTTTTCCATCTATTATCCTTTATAGAGCTGGATTTGTAGACAGATATTGTGTAAAATTTTTTTCCTGGAATATCTTAGTTTCTCCATCTGTGGTGATTTAGATTTTTATTGGATATAATAACCTGTGCTGATAATTTTGTTCCCTTAGGGTCTATATGATGTCAGTCCAGGATCTTCTATCTTTCATAGTCTCTATTGAAAAATCTGGTGTAATTCTGATCAGTCTGCCTTTATATGTTACCTATCCTTTTTCTCTTACTGCTTTTAGTATTTTTTCTTTGTTTTGAGCATTTGTTGTTTTGACTATTATGTGTCAGGAACAATTTCTTCTCTAGTCCAGTCTATTGGGTTTATGTAGGCTTCTTGTATATTCATAATCATCTCATTTTTAGATTTGGAAAGTTTGGGTCTATACTTTTCTTGAAGATATTTCCTGGGCCTTTCAGTTGGTATTCTTCGCCCTTCTCTACACCTATTATCCTTAGGTTTGGTCTTCTCATTGTTTTCTGGGTTTCCTGGATGTTTTGTGTTAGAATCTTTTTGATTTTTTGCATTTTCTCTGACTGTTGTGCCAATGATTTCTATGGTACCTTCTGTTTCTGAGATTTTCTCCTCCATCTCTTGTATTCTATTGGTCATTCTAGCATCTATGACTCCCCATGTCTTTCCTAGGATTTCCAACTTCATGGATATCTCCTTTGGTTTTTTTCTTCATTGTTTCTATTGCTGTTTTAAGTTCCCTCACCTGGTTGTTTATGCTTTCCTGTAACTCTCTGTAAGTGATTTTTTTTTAATGTGTGTGTGAGTTGCTTCTTTAAGGGCTTCAACTTGTTTGCGTGCATTCTCCTAAATTTCCTGTACTTCTTCAAGTGTGTTATGTTCTTCTCAAAGATCTCCATCATCAATTAAAATATGATTTTAAATCTAAATCTTTTTTTCTGGTGAGTTGGGATATCTACTATTTGTGGTATTGCAAGAACTGGATTCTGATGTTGCCAGGATATCTTAGTTTCTGTTTCTTAGAGTCTTGTGTTTGCCTCTTGCCATCTTGTTACAGGTAATGCTAGGACATCTTGTCTCTTACTGGAGCTCATCTCGCTTGTGGGTCTGTGGTCCCATGGTCTCCAGAGGGAGATTGTTTCTGGGTGTTCCATTCACGGGTAGGCTGTGAATTCCAATGGCAGATCCCAGTTCTGAAGTTCCTGGGTCAGTTTTGGCCTTGGGCCAGAATTGTGCACTCCCAGGCAGTAATGCTGCCTGCAACCTTGAGAGTTCTGGGTGGCATCTCCTGGGTGCCCTCCGAGGCAGTACTTATGCTTGGATTGCAAGATTTCTGGGCAGCCTCTCCCGGGGTGAACAGTGGGTAAAGAAGTTGACTCATCCTTCCACTTAGGACAGAGAGTGCTCCTGAAGCTCTTCCAAGCTTCCTGTGACCTGTGGGTGAGTAGGCTACTGGCCCTCATGATACTGGGCAGGGTCTCCCAAAAAGACTTTTTACTGGGAATAAATCTGAATCTTAAAGTAAAACACGCTAAGAATATAAACCAAGTTACACATGGAAGCTTAATATAATCTCAATCATTAGAGCTATTTTTCTCTTTTTTATTTTCATTTTTTTTTTGGCTTTGGTTTATTTTATTTTGTTGTAATATATTTGTGTTAACAACCTTTCTATCTTATATACTATCCATAATCATTATTCCTCCTTCAACTTCTTCAGTAAAATAATGTGTCATTATGACAATGGTTCTTAACATCCCAAATGCTGTGATGACCTCAATTATATAAAAATATTTTAGTGGCTACTTCACAACTGTAATTTTGATACTGCTATAAATAACAATATCAACATCTATTTTCAGATGATCTGAGGGGAACAATATGAAAGGGACATTTAGCTTCAAAAGGGGTCATGACTCTCAGTTAGAAACCAGTACACTATGAGTTTTAAAATGAGATTAGTAAGTACTTGGTCTGTACTTTGTTGCTATCAGACACCAAATCTTTTAGTTTCTGAAAATCTAAAAAAAGATCACTAGTAGTAGTTTTTATAACAAGTGCTTTCTGGTGGTCTTCTTGTAGTAGCTGACTCATACAGCTGTGTCTCACTCATATAAAATTTCCACATTTCCTTAGATCTCTCAGGATGATGTGGAGGAAGAAATAAATACTTAATCTAGGAGGCAGAGCTAATGTAGAAATGGAAGAAGGCACAATGACATAGCCATTGTCCATGCTGTAAGTCTTTAGGACTTCTTCAACTCCTCATATGTGACTTACCAGAGAGGAATGGGAGTATATTATAGGATGGAATGTGTTCTAATAACCATCAATTCCCTGTTTATTATACTTCTAAAGTGCCAGATTTTTTAAAAAACACAACATCAGACTAAGAAGAATTCATATTAAAAAAAATCAAACTATGCAACTATTATCAAAATTGGAGCTTATCCTGCTGTAAAGAAGACAGAAGACAGATTTTCTAGTCCAATGTGTCCTTACCTTGGCTGCAGAGGTTTTTTTTTTTTTTTTCTGAATTAATGGTTCTCCTTCAAGAAGATGTCACTTGTAGCCAGTGCATTTTAAAGCTGTGATATTCTTGAATCAGTTCAATGGCATGGAAGAAAATATATTTGAATGTGAGTTGCTTCAGATAAAACACAAGGCTTTGTTTTAGTGAATAGAAATAGACCATAGAACAACTTAGCTCAACATCTAGAAGAATGTCTAGGAATCCGTTTCAGGGTATTAATGAAAGACCTAAACTAAAGCAACATCCCTAATCTTCCTGTAGTCAATTTCAGAAAATGAAATAAAGAAGACATAGGCTTGAAATTGAGGTGCAAATTTTCATTGCAGTACTCAAGTACAAAGACGATGGCATTTGACAAAAATTACTTTCAAGTGATCCAGAGACAAATAAAAGTTTCTTTGTTTATACTTACAGATTTTGTGTAAAATTAAAATGATCTTGAAATACATAGATTTAACTACTGCGGAATTTTGATTCTCTCTTTTCAACCTCTGTAAAAAGGTTTTATGGTGATCTGAAGAACAGTTAAATGCAAATATTAACAAGTAAACACATGATGTGGAACTACATTGTGAAGATAAATTAATATATTAATTTTAAAACTTCAAAAAACAGTTTAAAATTGGAGATCTGGCCCATTAAGTTAGAATACTGGCTTCTCTTTCAGAGGACCTGACCTAATTCTCTGTACATGCGTGCATGCACACAAACACACACAAACAAACACAAACACATACACACACACATGCAGCATGAGCAGCTCACATCTGCCTGTAATTCCAGGATTTCTGCTACCATTCTCTGACCTCTTTTGCACTGAATGCATAAGGTGTGCAGACTTGCAAGATATCCATAAATGTAAAGGATTTTTAAAACACTCAAACTATTTTAGCAAAAAACAACTATTAAAGAATATGTAGAACAAAATTATTAATAAGTTTTCTATTTAGTGCTCTTAATCTAATTGTTTATGGCAGTTAATGGAGTGGTTAGAGTTGATTTTTGAAATTATGTTTCCTTTTCCCCCTTGGGTTTCTTAAGTTACATTTTATTCTGATATTTTCAAAATGGTATTCTTTTATTTTGTTTTTATGAAAGTATCTCAAGTACTCCAAATTGTTCTCAAAGCTGTAGTATTTCTGAATATGACCTTGAACTCTGCGTCCTGATCCTCTTGCTTTCCCTAAGTTAGTGTTGGGTAACAGCTAGGAAAGACCTCTACCAGTTTCACTGATCCTATTTCTTTTTTTCCCATTTATTTATTTATTCTATCACTTTATGTCTGAGTGCAGTCTGCCCCTGTCCCTCCCTCACACACCACCTCCCCCATTCCTCTCTCCCATCTCCTCTAATAAGAAAGAGACTCCCCACCTGGGTACCAAACCACCCTTGCATATTAAGTCACTGCAGGACTAAGGACATCCTCTCTCACTGAGGCCAGAAAAGAGAGTCTAGTTAGGGAAACCCTATTTCAGGGTAAGCCCCTTCTCCAGTTGTTGGGGGACCCACATGAAGACCGGGTACCTGAATCTAACTCCAGAGATCTTGCTCTCTTTTGAAAAGACCTGGGTGAAGGAAGGTATGGGAAGGGCAAAGGAGGGCAGAAACATGCATGAGGAAAAAAAGGAGAGAAGCCTAGAGGGCCAGGGGAATGAAGGGAAATATCCAGCAGGAGGTGGGCGGTAGGCAGTGGGGATGGATCTCTAGAAAGTCCCAGAGACCTGAGGTATGAGAGGCTCACAGGACTCAATGAAGGTGAACTCAGCTGAAATGCCCAACATTGGAGCCTGAAGAGACTAGCTCTAGTAGATAGGCAGGGCCCCCAGTGAAGGGAAGGGGTCAGCAACTCACTTTCAACATTTTGAGTTTGATTTTAACAATTTCATAAATCTATAAAATTCACTCTCTAATCTTTTTCACAGATATATTATTCCTGTTTCCTTCTTACTGACATCTCTCACTCCATTGTGGCTAACAACTTGATAGACTGAGAAACTCTATTTTATACCTACAGCATCCTCTTGAAGTAAATATTTAAAAAAGGCTTATCTTTTAAAATTTTATTTTATAAAATATTATTATAGCTCACAAAATTTGTTACATAATCATATATGATGAATACACCACTATTTTTTCTAAAACGGACTAAGGCTTCCACATTGTGGCCTCTCTTCTTTTTGAGGTTCATAAGGTCTGTGAGTTGTTTCTTGGGTATTCAGAGCTTTCTGGGGCTAGTATCCAATTATCAGTGACTGCAGACCATGTGTGTTCTTTTGTGACTGGGTTACCTCGCTCAGGATGATATTATCTAGTTCTATCCATTTGTACAGAAATTTTGTAAAGTCATTGTTTCTAGTATCTGAGTAGTACTCCATTGTGTAAATGTACCACAATTTCTGTATTCATTCATTGACTGAAGGACATCTGGGTTCTTTCCAGCTTCTGGCTATTATAAATAAGGCTGCTATGGACATGGTGTCCTTATTATATGTTGGAGCATCTCTGGGGTATATGCCCAGAAGTGGAATAACTGGATCTTCAGGTAGGACTATGTCCAATTTTCTGAGGAACCGCCAAACTGATTTCCAGAGTGGTTGTACCAGGTTACAACCCCACCAACAGTGGAGGAGTGTTCTTTCTCTGCATCCTCACCGTCATTTGCTGTTATCTGAGTTTTTGATCTTAGTCATTCTAACTGGTGTGAGGTGAAATCTCAGCGCTGTTTTGATTTACATTTCTCTGATGACTAGGGATGTTGAGAATTTTTTTTTTTTCTCAATCTCATTTTATTTTGATTCACAGCAATTTACGGACACTTACTTTCTTATGCATGATTTTATTTTTCTTTTTTTTAATATTTTTTAGTCAGTACTTGATTTTTTTAAAGGTTTGATAGTATGCATTGAAAACTTAATAGTTACAATGAGCATAAAGTACATGTAAAACAAAATGTAACATGGAAATAGTCAAAGTTTTCTTGTTGTATAAAGATATTTTTGTTTTGTTTTGTTTTGTTTTCTTTATTTCTTGGACTTCACACAGTCTGTGAGTTGTTTCTGGGGCAGTGCGAGCCTCTGGGCTTAGCATCCCAATATCAGTGACTACATATTATGTCTGTTCTTTTGTGACTGGGTTATCTCACTCAGAATGATATTCTCTAGATGCAGCCGTTTTCTTAAGAATTTGGTCAAGTCATTGTTTCTGGTGGCTGAGTAGTATTCCATTGTGTAAATGTACCACAATTTTTGTATCCATTCATTTTTTGAAGGACATCTGGGTTCTTTTCAGCTTCTGGCTATTATAAATAGAGCTGCTATGAACATTGTGGTGCATATATCTTTGTTGTGTACTAAGGTGTCTCTGGGGTATATGCCCAGAAGTGGAATAGCTGGGTCTTCAGGTAGTATTATGTCCAATTTTCTGAGGTATCGCCAGACTGATTTCCAGAGTGGTTGTATTAGTTTGCAACCCCACCAACAGTGGAGAAGGGTTCCTCTTTCTTTAGGTGCTTTTCAGCCCCTCGGTCTTACTCCGAGGGCTGATGATTATAGTACGCAGCTGCACACATGGACTCTCTCTGTCCAAGACCCCACTCTCGTCTCACTCTGTCTGCATGACTCCCTTCCCTGATGGTTTACTTTGCTTGCTCTACTCTTCAGTCCAGAGGTGTTTCTTTACCTGAAATTCCAATACAAACACAACTCTAAGGCCTGATAGCTTCTCTTACAAGTTCATATATTCACTTCTCAATTCATAGACCCTCTACACAATAAAATTACATCAAAATACAAAGACACAAACTGAACTTCTATATGAGAATTAGACCTATAAAATCATTAAAAGTTCTTAGCTACTTAACGCCAATAAAGTTCACCTGGATCCAGTTCATCTTTCTTGACCTCCATCTTGGAACTTCTTCCTCTGTGCTCCCCTGTCCTCTGACCTCCAACCCTCTCTAGACCTCCTTTACCCTGCCCATTCACCAGCTCCTACCTTTATTTTACTAATTAAAATGGGAAGGTTCTGATGAAGTCACCTTCTTGAGTATGTGACTAGGCACCCCTTTTTGGGGAAGTGGAATTAATATTAAAATACAAACTGCTTCATGACTACCTACAGCATTCAGTACCCCTGCCTGACTTGCATGTAGGCTGAGTTCATTAACAATGAAGGTCCCAAGTAATTAGCAACAAAAAGAAGAATAGAATATCTATTAATAATGTCCATTCTTCTGTAGTAGATCCTTATAGTTTCTGTATTTCTTTGCTTCAAATGTTTATTAATATGCATACTCTTAGGTTATTCTCTGTTGACTGCTCTAATTGAGATGCCTGACAAATTAATACACAATTTTACATTATTTATGACAAATACACCTTTACAAATCATTACTTTAAAATGCCACATAAAATAATTTTTTAGCAATTGAAGAGAGGGCTTAATGGTTAAGAGCACTGTCTGCTCTTCCAAAAGACCAAAGTTCAGTTTTTAGCAGCAAAATTTCAGCTCACTATCTTCCATAACTCTAAGTCCCTGACAATCTGACAGTTTCTCCTGGCTTCCAGAGGCACTGTATACATGTGGTACTCAGACATTCTTTGCAGAAAAATACCTGTTTCCATAAATTAAAATATTTTCAAAGTTCTTTGTAAACATTAAAGTGTTTATTTCTTAGAACATTTCAGTGCATCTGGTAACTTTCTTGAGGTATTGCTGGCCAGTAGATTTTTTTTCTTGTCTATTGACTTCCTACAAAATTTATAACTCAAATGCCAAAGCAATAGTTGATGTAGTTTAATTCGTCTCATTTTGAGTATAATGAACTTTAGAGATGTTTTGGTCTGTAGGCACACTGTCAGGACACTCTGGCCTCCCTTAGTAAATTGGACCTATAAGGATTGCTGGAACAACTGAGGAAATATGAGCCTCTTGACTCATTTCCCACAATCTTAGTTTAAACCATATTTTGTTCTTTTGCCTTTAGATCCAACAGGTAATGATTTCTCAATCAGGATTTGCAATGTTGACATCAACCAAAAGACTGAATTTTATTTCTAAAAATGATCAACTTGAAAACACCGTGCCCTCTAACATCAAAAATCATTTTCTTTAGCAAGAAGTGCCAGCAATAATACAATCTCCCCTGGTGTGATGGGATGAAGAGGACCTCAGTTCTCTCCTTTTAATGAATAGGTTGGGATAATTCTGGAGTTCCTAATTATACATTTTATCACAAATTGGGCTTAAGTCATTAAGTCTCCTTTGTACCAGCATATTTGTATCCTATGTCCCTCTGGTTTTTGAACCCTGCATTCTTTTGTATTTAAAATGTGTGAGAAAAGAAAAACAGAAGCACTGAAGAATAAAAGTCTTGAAGCCTTATAGATCAACTTAATGTCTACAGTTCTCAAACTTAAATACAAACTTACCCACAACCTACTTCTTCATGTATGGCTCCATAGTAAGAGCTTTGAGAGCACACTTTGAATCTTGCCAACTTCCCTTCAAAGGCAAAACAGAATGGATGTGATAATAAATCGGAGTCCACTCCACACCTGCTCTAACTGAATGTTAGAGGCATTGACTTTATTTTTACTGTGCTATGCTCACCTCCACTGAACAATGGAAAGCCTGAAACTTGCTATCTGGACCCCAGCAGTTTGATAGCTATGACATTTCAAAACCTTGTTCACACTTCTATACAAACTTTAGCAAACATGACTTCTCATGCTGGAGACAGGAAAAGCTGTGTGCAATAAAGTTTTTAATCAATAGTCCTTACTTGTCCAAGTGTTGTTTGAAGGTCAGACACCTTTAGTTCTGAGTTTCATGTCCATGTTTTTATGAAATTAACAAGTTGAGATACACCTGAGAGATGTCTAGTATAAAAAGCTGTTCTTTGGAGATTGGAATCCTCCAACCCTTTCCCCATTACAGAGAAGGTTAAGGATGATGTGCAAAATAATAGATCTTAAAACTATACAATGATTTTAGTGGTTTGAATGGCTGCAAAGACACTATCCCCCTTTTTCTTTGGGATTTTCAGTAATAATGCTTTGCATATGAAGGGCTTATAGCTGGTCCTTGAAGGTGTATTGATAGATAGTCCAATCTTAAAGTATTTTCTCATGGATTTGCCAAAGTTTCTAAAAATCAGTTTTCAACTTTGATATTATAAAACATTTCATATCTGAAGACATCTTTGTCACTTTATTTCTTCTCTCTTTTTTTTTTTGTTTTTAGTACTTATTTACTTATTTAATATAAGTGAGTACACTGTAGCTTTCTTCAGATACACTAGAAGAGGGCATTATATCTAATTACAGATGGTTGTGAACCATTATGTGGTTGCTGGGATTTGAACTTAGGACCTCTGGAAGAGCAGTCAGTACTCTTGACCACTGAGTCCCCTGAAGACATCTTTGAATAGTGCAGTTATTATGTTTAAAAGAAAACTCAAATATCTAAAATATGCACTAGTCTGCAACATGTCTGCCTGGTTTGCCACAGAAAATAGGATTTAAGCAACAGCACAACAGACAGATTATCATAGATCCACTAGAAATAACTGAAAAAGTTAGCCATCTACAAACACTACACAACAGGATAAGTCTGATGCTATAATATATGAATGTCACATGTCCTGCTTAGGGACAAGCTGGTGTTGAAAAAGGGGCAGGAAAGATCTCATTTGGGATTCAAATGTGACACTAACAAGACTGTTCTTATGTACAAGAAGTTTATAAAATTAGTTAACAGTCCATGGACAGTTGGCCATATTCACAGCAATACAATGAGGACCCTGCCGAAAGTCCAGCCCCTGTGTATTTCCAATGTCAGTGGCTGGTGTTTTGATGAGATTCCAGGTCCAGGAAGCAGAGTACAAGATCCCTTCTGTTTTCATTGGTTATTTTATTTATTTACATTTTGAATGTTTCCCCCTTTTCAGATCCCCCCACAAGCCCTATATCTCCCCCTACCTCACCCCCTGCCTCTATGAGTGTTCTCTCTCACCAACCCAACTACTCCTGCCTCAACAGACCAGCATTCCTCTATCCTGGTTCATCACCCTTCCACAGGACCAAGATGCTTTCCTCCCAGTGATGCCAGATAAGGAAATCCTTTGCTACATATCCAGTTTGAGCCATGGGTACCCCCTGTGTACTCTTTGGTTAGTGGTTTAGTCATCGGAAGTATTGGGGTTCTGGTTGGTTGATATTGATATTCTTCCTGAAGCTGCAAATTCCTTCAGCTCCTACAGTCCTTGCCCTAACTTCCTTATTGTAGTTCCTGCACTCAATCCAATGTTTGGCTGTGTACATCTGTATCTATATTGGTATGGTTCTGGCAGAGCCCCCCAGGGGACAATTATATCAGGCTCCTGTCAGTAAGCCCCTTTTGGCATCAGCAATATTGTCTGGGTTTGGTGTCAGCAGAAGGGATGGATCCCTAGGTGGGACAATTTATGTATGACTTTTCCTTCAGTTTCAGCTCTACTCTTTGTCCCTGCATTTCCTTTTGACCAGAGGAAATCTAGATTAATATTTTTGAGGTAGATAGGTGGCTCCATCCCTCTACTGGGGGCCATGGCACTCTACTGGTTATGGTCTCCATAGGTTCTATCTCCCCCTTGTTGTTTATTTTGGCTAAAGTCCTCCCTGTTGGGTGTTGGGAACCTCTTGAGTTCCTGGCATCTGGGACTTTCTAGTGGCTATCTCCAGTACCCCTTCCCCACTGCTACACACCTACTTTGAAATTTCTGACCCTCTGTACTTCTCTTTCATCTCCTCCCAAATCTGAACAAGGTTTCTTCTTACATATCTCAGCAGAAGGTTGGTGTTCCAGTAAGAGGCAGAAACAAAGCTATTTTTTTATTCTTGGCAGGCAAGAGTAGGGGAGAGAAATCTGTGGCAAGAATATGCAATATGAGGGGACTGAGGAGGGCACACTTAGTTTAGGTGTAACCATTAAAGTGGTCGAGGGATATATGGTGACTCTGATGACCCAGGAAGCTGGAAACTTGAAATCTATAAACTTTTTTGGGGAAATGAAAGTGGAACAAGGCTTTTTCCTAGAACCTGGGCTTTTATGGAACTTACCAGAAGAAAGCAGCTACTTCTGGAATTGTGATCCAAAGTAACATCTGGGTTGGATTCAGACAGGTGTACTAGTTCTTAGGATTCTCAAGAAAACCTAGAAAGATTACACTTATTTTTCTCTGAGTAATATAACCTAGAGTATACTATAAAAAAACCAATTAATGGATTTGAAGCCATCATTTCCAGCACTATAATTAAGACTATATCATACTTTAAAGGCGCTATCTTTCTTCCTCTCATCCTCTATTTCCACTTTACCACATCTCCTGTCTTTCCTCTCACCTGCACCCTCCCCTTCTTCCTCTTTATCACTGCTTATATCAGACAATATCTTTATACATTATTACATGCCAGTGGACTAGAAAGCCTAGTAATTCTTGCCATTTCTTCTCTAATGTTAAATCAATGTATATTGTTGTGAAACACCTTTTCATGTACATTCTGTGCTGAGAATTTTCGTCCTATTTATTGTAATTATTTTATTGTGATACCTTTTACTCTTCGTGTTAAAACTGCTTATTTTGAATGAAAAATGTTGAAATGCTCACATACTTTATATGTTAAGTGACCGAAATGATTTCAACTACAAATTAGGTTTGAATAAATTAAAAATTTTAGGATTCCCAATTTAATTTTATTTTTAAATGAGATTTAAATTTTTCGCTGTATATTTTTTATGATTTTTACATTTCATTATATTGTGTTATGTGAGAGTATATTCATACAAACATATATTACTATATGTTTACTTTTATTTTCTATGCATAATTCCCCCAAGGAAAATTTTTGATAATATTAAAGATCTAACAAACTTAAAAAAAAAACAAACAAAACATTTTTTCTTAAAATTCTTTTTTACGTTCACTTTCATTGATTCTTTGTGGTTTTTACATTATGCACCCCAATCCCACTTATCTCCCCATCGTCCTCTTTGCTCTTGCAAAATGTCCCCCCCCAAATAAAATAAAAAGAGTAAAATAAGCAACTCACTGTGGAAGCTATATAGTGTGTCATAAGGTGTTTCACAGTGTACCTTTTTTGCCCATACCTTCTTATTTACAAGTGTGCATTACAATGAGTCATTGGTCTAATTTAAGGCCTCTGATTTCTGTTATATTAGTAATACTGAGGCTTCACTGGAGTTCTTTTGGATATCCTATTGGTACCCTGTATCATGGAGATCCTGCAGCTTTGGCTCTGCAGGATCCACACCTTTATATGTGTGCCAGAAGTTCATAGATGGGGTAGATGTTGGGGTAGACAAACTCAAACCTCTGGATCAGGGCCTGGGCTGCGGTAACTGAGGTGGTCAGTTCTCCCCATCCCCCACCACCACTAGGGCAAGCTCTCCAGCAATGCCCTGGGTAGTTCACCCAGTGATGGAACTGGCACGTGGCAGGGCCAGCTGTCCCCTGCTCATGCCCTCACTGCAAACTCTGAAGCCAGAGCCATATCTACCGGATTGCCAAGCAAGGTACAGGTCTGTGCTCCAAGTGCTACGGGTGCTGATACTGGAACAGTGCCTGCGCTCCAGATTTCATGACTGCCGAAGCCAGCTTTCCAAAAATGCCTCACATGCTCTGCACAGCCCTCGGTCATTAGCATAGCCACCGGCAGCAGCTCAGAACAGGGATATCTGTCCAGCATTTGGTGGTAACATATCTGCTTGGCTTCAGAGCTATGGACCATATAAGGCCCCGGGCATCACCATGGTCTCAGTTAACATCACTAGATACTAATATCAGACTATTTCTTCAGTCTCAGGTTTACTTCTCTTCACCGTGTCTATAACTTTCTGCTTCACTTCTATCTTTGCACCCCTTCGTTGTTCATCTTAGTGGCACCTGGGGCCTCTGGGTATCTGGGTTCATCTTAAGAGAGCTATGCCACACCCATGCCATATTTCACTGGGCCGGGTTGTTTATGGTGTGATCTGCCCTAAGATACTGGACTGGGGTTTGTCTTACGCTTGACTGGCCATTTCAGGCAGCACCATGCCTGCCTAAAATATTTTTTTATCACATATTTTCAGACATAAATTTAAATGTGTTTTTAAAAGCATGATTCTTTTATAAGTAAATAGTAAGAAAGCATATATTATTTGTTTAAACATTAGTGTGGAGATCAGCAGAAATCTAGAGCTGATTTTAAGCATAAACAGAGAGAACTGAAGAGATGTCTCGTTGTGTGAGAGCACTGGCTGCTTGCTCTTCCAGGGGACCTAGATTCAATTCCCAGGACCCACATGGAAGCTTATAATGTCAGTATTTCCAGACCCAGGGATCTCACATCCTCTTCTCACTGCTGTGGTGGCAGTATGTGCAGAGTACACTGTTATACATACAGAAAAGTAGTCACACACATAAAATAAAAGTAAATAAACCTTGTTAATAATTTTAAAGTAAATATATGGAAGAAGATTCTATATGGTCAGTAAAATAAGAAAGTTAACATTGGCTTGTTAAGTTAGATGAGAAACTGTCCAATGTTCTGCCAGGCAGCTCATTTCTAACCGGCAAAGACTATTACCCAACTGTTCCTGTGTTAGGCCCTCCATGTCTGCATCGGACCACATTACTTCAGGGTACACAACAAGTAATTATTGACTTGTTTGAAATTAGTGCTGGTTTTTAATACTTCCTACATAGTCCACTAGAGATTTAACTAGAGGGCAGTTACCTTATTACAGGTTCTTTTGTCTTATTTTACATGTCTGAGTGCTTTACATGTATCAGTGCTTTACATGTATGCATGCATTCGTGTATGTATGCATATATGTATATATTTATGTACATATGTATGTATGTAAACTAAATTGCATAGGCTAGATACCAATGGAGGCCAGAAAATGGTTTAGGATATGCAGAAATTGGAGTTACATATAGTTGTGAGCCACCATGTGGGTTTTAGGAATTAGCACTAGATCCTCTACCAGAAGAGCAAGGGATCTTAACCACTGAGCTATCTCCCACCCATGAGGGGACAGAAACGACGTGAAAAGCACTCACAGAAAGCAACCAAATGTCTTCCTCAGACATACTTTATTCAGAGATATTAATGATTGGAAAATCATTAGAAATTTATTCATAGTTACATCTGAGGAGGAAAATGTATTACTTCAAATAATGTCTGTGAAAACCCTTGATATTATAAATTGAAGGTCACAATCAATTTCAAGAATTCTGTCTTAGAAACTGCCTGAGCTGAGTAAACAAATTGCCATCTGTGTAGATATCAAGATACTAAAGCAAAGAAATAAGACTGTGCTTCCCCAAACAGGATGGGGAGAAAGGCTTGTTTGATATGCAGATCCATAGCCAACCCCTTCTACAAAGGACCAAATGAGTGTCTTAAGCTATAGTCAAAAAGTGGAATATTAACTCCTTGTAGTTAATTTATATAAATATCTGTTGAAGACAAGTTATATGTGCTTCATCTTTTGAATAACTCAATATTATTGCAATCTGTCTAAGCAGAGTTACCTCTAAGTAGAAAAAAATGCATAATAAAAATAGGGCACTTGGCAAGATATGATCATTCGTGTTTTTAATCCCAGGTTTCAAGAGGGAGAGGCAGGCAAGTATCTGTGAATTCAAAGCCAGTCCAGTTGATATAGTGAGTTCCAGGACAACTCGGGCTATATGGTAAGACACTGTCATAAAATAATTAGATAAATACAAAACACCTTCATCAAGGGATAGAGCAAAGCGAATGCAAATCTTTATCAACTTCTATAATAGCTTGTTTGTTAAGAACTACTAAGCAATCATTCACATTACAAAAGCACATATTAAATTCTTCATGGTACTTAAAATATGCCAGTATGTTTTTTATTCATTCACTGCTTTAAGTGAGTGTCCAAACCTACTTCTAAATGTACCTGTTCTCTGAGAGCATGTTTCCCCCCTGGGGTTATATTCTATGATTCTAACAGTCAATAAAGGAATATATCATTTGACTGAATGTTAGGCATGTCTGTGACAACTCTAAAGTCCCAAAAATTGCAAATACAATTAAAATCATTTACATAAAGGCCAAAAAAAAAAAAAAAAAAAAGCTGAACCCACCACTAATAAGTACACAACTTGGATAATTTTATACATATTTTCTATAGTAGAATTTAATAAAATATTAAATTTCAAATGTATCTGATATAATACTAAAGATGCCAGTATTATAGAACTCCTGTGACATTAGCATCATCTTTTTATTTACCAATATATTGTTACCTTATTTTACACACAAGGACCTTCTCTATAACAAGGAAAGCAAAAGCTAGGATTTGAAGAAATATAAGTAAATAAGATTCATCTTTGCTTGATCTGGCATAAATATAACACAAACGTAAGTAAAGTGTGTCAAGTGTGAAGTGCAAAGCAAAACATGTTAGAACATGTTAATAAGTTTCATGAAAGGCAAGAAACGTATTAGTTCTAGTTTAAATGGTGTCTAAAATGAGCTAGTAGCTTATTTAAATTCATAAGAATTGCAAATGTTTAAGTTGCAGGGACCATGAATATCATAGATAAAATGAAAAAAATGACTAAGTGAAGGATATGATATTAATAATAATTATACATGGAAGAGCATGGGGTGGACGAAACACAGTGCTTAAGGGATGGTGATGATCACAGGATACATTTTTCACACATTCTTTATTCAGTACTCACAGAAAGCTCTTACATAATTATATATAGCTAGAGATATATTTCATTATGGACTTGGCAAAAGAGAAAAACAAATGAGAGGGAGGGAGGGAGGGAGAGAGGGAAGAAAGGATGGGAGGCTTGAGAAACTGAGTTCGGATCCCTGGAACCCACATAAAAATGTCAAGCTAGCACTTGAAACCCAATTGATGAGGTCCAGGTAGAGACAGGTGGATCCCTGAAGTTCACTGGCCAGCAAGTCTAGCCATGATGATGAGCTTCAGAATCACTGACAGGTTATGTCTCAATGCATAGCAGTGGTGAAAATTGAGGAGTAATATCCAACATTGCCCTCTGGCCTCTACACCCACATGTACAATTTCATTACACCTCATGCACATGTGTATACCTAGACTAATAAGTACACAACACACACATAACACACACACAGCAACATGCAAGAAAACCACAGAATAAACCTAAATGAATTTACATGTAAATGTTAGCATGAACAGTTTTTAAAGATTTATATCATCTATTTTACAATAATGTTCTGTTACTTTGTAGACTTGACTGAAACCATAAGAAACTGGACTTCAAATGCCTAATTAGGATCATGATAGTAATAGAATAAAAAAGTGGAGTTGCTAATGCTGACTTTCCTGAAATGACAGGCGCTGACACTCAATGGCATTGACTCAGTGAATAACTGCTTTATTGGACCACTGGACATATCTCAGAACCACTTGGTTGGGCTTCCTGATAGATGGAGCTCTAGTTTATTAGAGTTCATCCACTTAAGTTTGTCATCTGGAGATTTTAGGAAGACAGTCTATCTGATACACAATATCAATAATGTTATACCCTCGCTGTATATGTGTTCCATATATCCAAATAGGATAAAGTTTCTGATGTTCCACCTTAATTGTACTGTGGTCTATATATCCAAAGAGGCTGGTCCAGTGGGAATGAAAAGAACACATGACTTAGTACATTCCTCGTTCCCCATAGCACCAGATTTTCTAAACAAGGTTGCCATTAAAATATTGTTTTACGCTGTGCCAGAGTGAAAGAAAGGAGGGAACTACCTTCCAAAAGCTTGTACTCTGGTGGTGTTAGCCAAAGTTCCATAAGTAAAGTCATATGATTATCTAAGAAGTTGATACATGCTTTTTTATTCTTAATCTTAGCCAAACCTTAAACAACACCTATATTTTAAACCATGTTGTTGTAGTACATATTTAATCTTAGGTATTTCTACCCTGACTTTTATCATTTAGTTCACAGATAAAAGACAGATAACTTATATATTTATAATATGCCTTTAAAGCATTAGAGCAGGGCAGATCTCTATCATCTAGGCAACTGTGTCTATTTTCCTACCAATTACCCCCAAATTATAACTTGCCATGTTTTGTCTGAGCATCTCTTAACTCCAATTGGTCAGTCCCTGTAGCTATGTTTTCACCACTTACCTACCCCACAGCATCATCTCGCTTCACCTTCTTCTCTTCTCATGATCTCTGTCTCAGACCCACAAGGCTAAGAAACAACACCTACTGCTATTCTGCCCAGCTACAGGCTGTCAGCATCTTTATTCAAACAGTAGTTTTAAATTAAGGAGAAAGCCCACGTAGCATAGCTTGGTGCTCATTCCTGAGGCAACCAGGGGCAATATTAGTAGAGGAAAAATTCAAACCTTAACAATATGGCAGTGGAATGCCTTTACATGAGTGATTTCTGAAGTCATTACAGCTATGTCAAATGTCTTGTTTTTTTGCAGGTGAACACATTACAGCTCACAGTGAAGTGGGGTCCATAAAAGTGCATTCAGGGTTCATTAACTCCTGACGCTCCTAAAGCATAAAAAACTCTCTTATACTATGCCTATTAGCCCATCAGTATAATTAACTTTGCAATATATATATATATATATATGTATATGTATATATATATATGCAATGCCTATTAGCCCATCAGTATAATTAACTTTGTAATATATATATATATATATTATATATATATATGTATGTATGTATGTATATATATGCACATATATATACATATATATAACATATATATATTATATATTATTATCTATATTGATATCTATACAATGTGTGTTTTGTATACTATATTTGCATAATACAGGTATATACACACATGCATATTTATTTGCTAAATTGTCTTTTTAAACTTTTTATCTCTCAATATTGCTTATAGTAGACAAAATCAAATAATTCTTCGTGACCTCCAGTATCAAAAAATCTGACAACAATTTGCTTTCATCAAACACACCTTAGGTTTCAGCATACAGAATAAAAAGTCCTTCATATTGATTTACAAATGAATATATGCTGCTGTGTACCTGTGTTTTCCCATCTATAATTGAAGTTCATGTTATTCAGATTGCTCTTGACTGAAAGATTCTACAGTCTCCTAACCTTTGGTGTTTCCTCTGAGAGTCCTATCAAGTCTTGGCGATTCTCTTTTTCTTTGTTGCAGTTCGCTGCATAGAACAATAGTTCCATAGTATCTTACTATATAGAGATGAAGTTTCAAATTATATTTTCTTTTTCTGCTTTTACTGTAAGAGCAGAGTAAGGTACTCCCTGCCAGCCATAATCTACAGTGACATCTAGATCTTCCCTCAGCATTAACAAGTCTACAATGTCAGAAATGAACATTTAAAGACCTGTCTTCCAAACATCCAGAAGTTACTCTGAATGCGTCACATGAAATATATTCACACTTTTATTGCAAAACTCCTCAGCAAGCTAAGCTTTTGCTCTACATAAATGTTTTAGTCTATAATTATATATACATACATATATAATTGATTAATATTTTTATTACTCTATGTGTCAAAAAGATGTCTCAAGGTTATTTTATTAACCCATTTCTTTTAATTTTATTTTCTATTCTTCAAGAATTTCATGAACATGACATATTTGTGATTATCCATCACTCTCACCCTCTTCTTCCTCTCGTCTTCATGTTCTTTCTTTCCATAATTTTCTACTTTATTAAATATAACTTACTGAGTCTGATTAGTGATGTCTATATGTGCACAGTGCAAGAGAGTTTAGACAAGAGTAGACATGGTAGGGCTGCAGATTAATCTGTGGCAGAACATAAGCCTAGCATGTTCAACACCCTGGTTTAAACGTTCACACTCAATGGAAAAGAGAATTATACAATAAACTTATTATATTCAGAATAGCACATTTATAAGAAGTGTAGCATTATTTAATCATTTTGTGCAGCTTTTCTTTTTGTTCTTTTACATTGAAAACCTGTCCAAGGACATTCACTTTCTCAGGAAAGTACATTATTTTTATTCATTAGATAGCACAATGATGGCCATTTTGCATGGGACTACACTATAGACTTATTTTTATGGTAGAGTATAAAAACTAGTTAAACATTGACATTGATCACTAATACGATCCATTCAAGTTGCAGAAAGTAGTTTAAATAAATGCTTTATATGACTGGATGCTGTCATACAAAATGCTCCCTTCTTCATTTCTACATTAATACTGGCATAATGAAGTATTGCTTCTCATTATTATCTTAGCATGGCATTCAATGTTAGGGCACATCATCCACTAATGGAGGAGTGCTAGATTTTGTATGTTTCACTTCACTAATTGTGTCTACCTTTGATTAGAAATTTTACCTTATTGGAAAGAAATATACATCATGAAGATCTCAGCATTGCAAGAAACCATTTATGACATTTAGAATTTCATATTTTTTACTAAAGTTTTATTTTTTAATTCATTGTTGATCAGTCTGACTTTAGGAGAAACACTGATAAGAGCTTTCATGCAACCTTAGGTATAATTACTCCTTTGGCTTCTTGTGGCACTAGAAAGCATCATTGCATCTAAGATGTCTACACTGATTGTTAAGGATGCACAGAATGTTTACAATTGCAAGGATTCTGCATGCTGCTGAATGATGCCTTCTGTTTTGCTTTCGTCCCTTCTCCTTCTGAACCTCTAGCAACCAGTTGTAGTCATGAGGCTGAGCATCTATTCATTCCCAAGTCTGCTTAGGTAGGTGCTGTTATATCCCTGCTTGCTTCTTACACTCACTCATTATGACTTATAGATTTCTATACTCCCTAGGTATTATTTCCTTAGGAGCTGCCTTCTCAGAAAACCTGTATTCATCAGTAGAGACACAATGGGCCCTCATGCTGCCTACTATTGGTTTAACCATTGAAGCCATTCTTGGAAAATATTAACCTCACGAATTGTTTTCATATATTGCACAAAATGCTTTGTTTCCTAGTGTGTGTATCTATGAGACTTAGCTGGAGAGAAGCTACCATCTTTCTCCCCTCTTTATTTCCCAAATGTTACATTATATCTGACTTCCCATTTCAATTTGTATTGTCTTATTAATAACAACCATAGTCTTTTGGCATAGTTTGTTTATCTTCTTTCTGTGCCTCATATAACACTTAGGTTGCAATGTCTAAACCAGTAAAACTCAGAAGCTATTTGTACTGGATAGGCTTTTGCTTTGTTTTGTTTGTGTTTGTTTTATTAATCTAACACAGGTACAGTCATTTGAAAGAGAGAACTTCACTTGAAAAAATGCCTCTATGAGACCAGTCTGTAGGTAAGACTAAAAGGACTATGTTTTATTAATAACTGGGATTAACCAACTGTGTGTAGTTCCACCATTTGGCAGGAAGCCCTAGATAGCACGAACATGTGTGCTAAGAGAGCATAAGAAGAAAGCAGTAGGAAGCAGTGTTCCTCTATGTCCTCTGCTTCAGTTCCTGCTCCCAGGTTTCCACTTCCAGGTTCTACCTCCAAGGTTTGGTCTTAAAGTCTTACTCTGTCTTCCTTGGAAGGAGGACTACAAACTGTAAGAAGAAATAAATCATTTCTCCTTCGAGTTGTTTTTGATCATAGTATTTCATCATAGCAGTTGAAAGACTAACCATGACACTAAAACATTAGAGGAGAAAGAAAATACTGCACCAAAATGGTATGAATCAAATTCTTCAGTCAAACAAAACTAGATCTCTCTAAGCACATTTTAACAGTTTGTAATGTTAGGTTAAATATCAGAAGAATATGACATTCAAATGATGGATGCAACTTCCATAATACAATTGCTGTCGTGTCAATAGTTATTATAAACTATGAATCACAAACCTTACACATACCAGCCAACTGAGCAAACAAAATGAGTTTAACATAAAAACTAGATAAATTGAGATGAACTTGGGGAGGGCACCCTTGTTACCTGTGAGATTGTGGGAGAAAAATCAAGTCATCCATGTCAGACTGTGCTACAAAACAATACATATAACAACAAGAACAACAAGAATAACAATAATAGAAACAACATTTTAAAATTGAGAAACTTTGTGGTTCAATAACAAGACCATTACCGTATCTGGTTCCTGGCTTTGATGATTAAACAGTAATTGATGAGCATTATAAACTTCAAAAAAAATCGGTCTATATTATTTGTGTGACTGCTTTGTGGCTCTAAAACTATTTCAAATACAAAGGAGAAAGATGAAACATACTGGCTTCTATTTGACTTAAAACCTCTACTTCACCAGTGTGCATGTATGTGTAGAAATGGCACGTAAACAGCTAAGGTGACTCAGTATAAGTGCTCACTTGGTACATTTTTAGGACTTGAACGTGTAATTTCAATCTTGATTTCTATAAAAAAGTATTGTAATTTGTAGGTGTCTTTGTAAAAAAAGGTAAATACATCCTTACTGAGTAGAAATATATGGCTTTGAGATTACTACGGTCTAAACTTTACAAATAAAAGAGCACAGAGCACATATTTATGTTTGCATACTAATAGCATACAATGAAATTTAAGATCTAAAACAGATAAGCTAGAAATGTTATGTTTGTTCATTGTGTAAATTTTAAAATATTTGTAAAAATTTTATAATTACATTTTTATAATATATGAAATATTTGTCTCATATTTACAATGACTTTAAATATGGAGATCAATATATAATCTCAGATAGCATTTGCTTTACAGTTTTGCTGTCATTTTCTCTGTTAGAAGTTTAATTTGGTTTTCTTTTTATCACCTCCCAGTATGATGTCAGCATGGCTATTTTCCAATTGCTTACGTAATACATTTTACAAAGATTTATTTAATAAAGTAGACCTGATTAGCATGATTTTAGTCTAATCCAGTAGTTACCAAGACTTGGTTGTTTTCACCGTCAGTTATTCAAAGGCCTGATTCCAAACAGCTCTCAGGCTCTTTTGTTTTGTTTTGTTTTCTTGAAGAATCTTTCTATGTGCTTAGCTAGCAAAACCCATTGCTTCCTAGCTTTATCTCAGACCTAAACAATTTTGTATCATTTATCACACCTGCTTGTTTCTGGAACTTTACACAAAGAGTAACACAGGATTGTGGTGAACAGCACTTTAGCTGATCTTTACATCAGAGGACTGATGTATTTGCCTTTATTTTGTTGTTCTATTTCCCTTCTTAGATGAGGAAAATGTGCTCCAAACTTAAAATGAGGGTCATCTATTTGTACTTACAAATTATTCAGCTCAAAAAGAAAATAAACCTTTTCATAGTCACAGAAGAGCATGCGCCCATTAAGTATAAGAATATCAACCACATTGCTAAAGAGATGCTTAGTCTTCTACTCATCAAAATGAAAGCATTAGAAGTGTGAATAAAAATAAGGAATTTCTGAAAACTGAAAGCTGCATTTGGGTACTTGTTTCAGGTCAGACTTAAGCTAACATTGGTATTTCCGTGGGGCACCAATAAAACAAATATGTTTGTTCAGCTAAGTCAATTTTGCTAATTTGTTAAGAAGAATCTGTTAAGTGAATCATTTAACGTCCTATAAACATAACAAAGGGTGATAATTGTGCAAATTATTCTTCCTAACCGATTGAGTTGGCAACATGTAAACAAAGGCAAGTATCTATACTTTGGATGAAGTAATTAAGTTCATGCAAACTGAGACTTTAATTTAGAAAGATTTCTCTTGTAGTATTCATCCTGGCTTGAGACCAGATGGAGAGGGAGGGCCAGAGAGCTGTAAAAGGATAAAAAATGATTTGACAAATGCAGTGGCCTCTCAAATAGGAAGCTGGTCTTGCAAATTGGTAGCACCCATCAAAGTAAAGTGACCGAGGCAGAGGAGAAGCCTCATGTGTCATAAGATCTCAGTATAGGAAGCTAGGAGTATGGAAATGTAAGAAAACGTTGGAAGGACATAGGAGAAGAAGGAGGCTTTGGAAATCTGCCAAGAGAAGATCTTTGCTTATGCTTTGATTATAGGCTTGAAACCCACCAGAATATCCATGTCATATACAGTCACCAAACCCAGACAATATTGTGAATGCCAAGAAATGCATGCTGACAGGAGCCTGATAAAGTTTTCTCCTGAGATGTTTTTTTTGAGCCTTAAATATACACAGGCAGATGCTTGCAGCCAATCATTGCATGGAGAATTGAGTCCCCAATATACAAGTTAGAGAAAGAACTGAAGGAGCTGAATGGGTTTGCAACCCCATAGGAAGAACAACAATATCAACCAACCAGACCCCACCCATACCCCAGAGCTCCCAGGAACTAAACCACCAACAAAAGAGTAGGCATGGAGGGATCCATGGCTCCAGCTGCTTATGTAGCAGAGGATGGTATTGTCAGGGATCAATGGGAGGAGAGACCCTTGGTCCCTTGAAGACTCAATACCTCCATGTAGACTGGACTGGTTGGTTTTTTGCCAACTTGATGCAAGCTGAAGATATCACAGAGAAAGAAGCTTTAATTGAAGAAATGCCTCCATGAGATGCAGCTGTAAGTCTTTTTCTCAACTCATGATAAAGAGGGGAGAGCCCAGCCCATTGTGGGTGGTGCTATCCCTGGGCTTGTGGTCTTAGGTTCTGTAAGAAAGCTAGTTGAGCAAGCCAGGGGAAGCAAGCCAGTAAGTAACATCCCTCTATGGCCTCCAGATCAGCTCCTGCTTCCTGACCTGCTTGAGTTCCAGTCCTGACTTCCTTTGATGATAAATAGCAATGTGGAAGTATAAGCTGAATAAAACCCTTTCCTTCCCAACTTGCATCTTGGTAATGATATTTTGTTCAGGGATGGAAACCCTGACTAAGACATAGGGGAATTCCATGGCAGGGAGCTGGGAAAGTGTGGATTAGTGGGTGGGTGGGTGGGGGAATACCCTCATAGAGACAGTGGGAAGGGGCATGGGATATGGCAACTCTGTAGAGGAAACCAGGAAAGGAGATAATATTTAAAATGTAAATAAAGAAAATATGAAAAGAAAGAAAGAAAGGAAGAAAGAAAGAAAGAAAGAAAGAAAGAAAGAAAGAAAGAAAGAAAAAAAGGAGAGAAGGAAAAAAAGGCTTCTGGCATCCTCAAATAAAGATGTGGTATAGAATGCTGAAAATGCTGGCCCACTTTGCAAATGTCAACTTGGGGTTACAGATAGAGCTATAGGCATCGATCTCCAATATTTTTGTTTTAAGGTAAGGGATCCTTGATAGAAATAGGGAAGATCTACATGGTCAGTAGGCAAGCACTATGTTATCCTTGTCCTGGAATCTAAGTGAGATCACTACTTGAAGGATGAAAAATATCAAGTTTTCCAATGAGTCATCTTTTTACAGTTTTCAAAGGAGGCAGGCATTTAAAATAATCACTATTGGAGAATAGTGATAGGAGAAAAAAGATGGCCAGAGAGCTGCATATGAAGTCATTTGAGAGATTAAGATAAGTTATGTGTTATAATCTAGTGCATTAAAACAGTTAAAGAAATTTAGTTGGGATTAATAGATATACCTATAATGAATGACACTTGGTTTTTCTTTTACTCATCTTTTTGAGACAGAGGTTCTTTTAAGGAAAGAAAATACATGAGAATGGGGACAATGACAAGCAAGAAAGATAAAAGATGTGGAAAGATGGAAGAGAGTTCAAGTAGGAATCACTTAATAGATAGTGGAAGGGGAACAGGTAGGAGCCAATTGTAGCTGTCTGACTTAATTTATCCACTTATTAGTTGACACATGTTGTCAACTGCGCATCTAAAGCTGATAAACAAGTCTATATGCATGCTTTTATGTAAACAAAATTATACTCTATTCTTCACTACTATAACGACTGATTGTGCTCATGTAGCTTCCAAACTGTTTGCCATGTGGACTGTAACTATTTACAATTCTAACATACATGCACAAGGAGTTCATTAAAAATTGTTTCCATAGTCCTTTGATGTTTTGACGAATGTGTTCATAATTTTTACTTAATAAAGTTTAGTAACCCTAATGCCAGTATTACTGAAATTTTAAGTTGAATTAATCTAATGACTAATGATGCTTAAAGGCCATAAACAGACTTGAAAAGTTAGAAAAGTAAAGTGGGATGAAACATTAGGGAAGTTGAGATACTATAAAATTAAGGGAATTCTAGATAGATGAATTTTCAACTAAGTATATTCTGAGAACTCTGGGGGATAAAATTGAGAAAGAATAATTAAAATGATTTCACTTTTGATAAAGGGCAAGGAAAGATATAACCGTTGAACACATTTAAGCTTTGGATAATGGTAATGACAACTTAACCGATGAAGAAAGAAGGTTCATAGAGGTGGCTAACTAAGTAGAATGTTCAAGAAATCTAAACCTAAAAAAAGAGACTGTTTTCTCATTAATTTGTGTTTTCCACCATGAAAATCAATAAGAATATGGAAAAGGGGTTAAATGGTTAAAAGCACTCTGTGCTTTTGGAGCCAGGTTCAGTTCCCAGCACTTATGAGATAGCTAAAAAATATTTTAAAATTGAATTCCAAGGGATCCTACAGGATCACAGCATGTATGTGGTACACAGACACATAAATTCAGGCCAAACAATCATGCACATAGGTTTTAAAAATCACAAGGGTAAGACTCACATTGAATGAGAATACTGAGTAGCCCAAGACATTTTTCTGTAAATATTTTCAGCAGAAAACAGTAGAGAACTAACACTCATAAAAATGAAAGAAGATAACTTAAATATTATGTAAGGGGTTTTCCTTCCCCGACCCCATAAAATTATGTTTAAATAGATGATAAAGTATTAGTTTCTGCGGCACCAGGAAATAATTTTTGCCTTACTGGGTATCTCTAAAACTATTACTGAATATTAATCAGTAATAGTTTATAATAGAATATAAAAATGGCAAATTGTATGTTTATAGTAAATAGAATATATATTTTATTACATTGAAAAGGCTCTTACAAATGTTCACCAGCAGTGCATTTAGCATTAGAAGTGTTGACATTTAATAGCATAAAACTATCCAAATGAATAATTTTATGTTTTAGAATACAAAAAGTTAAAAAGAGTAATTGAGCTAGTTATTATTAATTCTCATATTAAACAACACTTGAACCTTTTCCTGTTTGCGTGCTAATGACAATGTTAGGTTGTCCATATAAAAGATGTATTACAATATCTTTCCAATGAGTGTGTTCTTGTATTCATGGCATTAACCCTAACCATAAACTCAAGGAAAGCTAAATCATACTCTAAGAACAAGATCTGTCACCTCGCTGAGATGCTCAAGACTTGTTCAGTTGTGAACAGAACAAACTGCATGTAAGGACATATGAGAAACAGAAGGGAGTAGAATTCTTGCATTGCATATTTTGGCTAAAGTGTAAAACTGTGTTTACTGGATACATTTTGGCCTTTTCTATAGGGCTTCACAGTGAGAAGATTGAATGAATCCCTTTTGCAGTTATTAGCTATTTGTTTATACCAGTAATTGAACACTGTGTTTTCACTGCAGAATCATTTCTTTTGTAGGAGAATTTTTGATATTTTATTGTGCTTAGTATCAGGAGAGGAAGACTTTAAGAAACTGGTTGGATTTTATGTAAAAAGTTAAGCTGAATCCTTACTCTGACTTTATGTGTTTACTATAGAAGGAAACTCATTTTACACTTTAGCTCAACCAGAGAGGTGACAATGGATGTTAAAACTACACATAGACACAACTAAAGTACACAGGCATGCACACACACACACACACACACACACACACACACACACACACACACACACACACACACATAGGCTTAGTTGCTGGTTTTTAATGTATTTGAAAATAGCATATAAATGTTTTAACCAAAGAGTATAAAAAGTTATTTGGAACTTAAAAGTACTTCTTCTAATATCCACCGTAACAAGGTCCACCTTTCCTTATATACTATGACGCTATTCTATCATCTTTCAATTGGAAATTATTTATCAACTCCTGTCTTTACATGAATAAATTAGCAGTTTTGGTGCTTACTTTTGCTCTGCTTGACACAGCTTTATGTGCACTGTGAAATGTTCATGTTTCCTCTTGGTTATACAGTAAAATACTACTCAGCAAAACAACTGAAGTTTGAATACTTAGACTGTACATGGAAATATTACCAATGTAGCCCTGCATGTAAGGAACCATGGGTAAGTCCTTAGTCCTACATTCAAAAAAGGCAAATTAATTATGTGAAGTAAATTTTTAAAAAATTAAAGAACTTGCACATAATACTGAGAAAATTAAAAGAAAGAGGTACATTCAAATGAAGTCAAGACTAGTAATTCCCAAAGAACGTATTACCACTCACAGGCCAGTAGAACTCTATAACCTTAGTCTCACATTTTCTTTGGGTCATGAGCCAAATGTGTGTTTTTGGAAAACTTCAAGTGACTCTCCTATATGAACTTACAAGGTTTGATAGATGGGAGAGCTAATTTTTGTTTTACTGCTAATGTGTATCCTTTGAATTTTGCATGACCATTTTCATTTCTACATGTGATTTCTAGGTATTTTGAATAATTATAATGACAACCTCATAACTCTGGAAAATTTTTATTCATTACCCTGGTGTCTCATTGCAACAGAACAGCATGATTTTTCAGAGAAATATCAATAAAGCATATGTCTTATTACCTATAAATAGAGAATAGAAATAACAATGATGTATATGTAAGTGGCTAGGAATTGGGGCACACAGGTTTTTATTCATTCATTTCACAAAGAAGTAAATGGGTAGCTGTTGATGATTGGCACCTGGACTTGAGGAATCAAATACAGATGGACTAAAAAGATATAGAATTCTATGAGGAGGCTTTAGTATAGCTGGGATTTGAGAAGTGCAGTAAGGAATTTACCTATAGTCAGAAAGTACTTTCAGGATGTGTGTGACCACCTGGATTAAAAGCAATCAGTTGAGATTCTAGGTTAAGAGGCCAGAAAAAGTGGGTAAGTAGTTCAACACACAAAGAGTGACATTCTATATACCTGCCTTTTCAAGCAAAATCTTGGGAAGTTATAATGATGCTACAAAATGGCAATTCCATCTTTAAAAAATATGTTAAAATTCCTAACATCCTTACTATAAATTGTTAGCATGAGAAAATAAAAATTATGAAGATAATTAGAAGGAACATGATTGCAAAGATTATGGTTTGTAATATCAGAGTCACGAATAGACACTCTTTCTACTGGAGTGGTTTACCCACTGGCAGACTATTGCCCACGTTAGGAAACACATGTGTTTGATGTTATTGCTTTTCTCCCGTTTTTCTCCTAATCCCCTGTTAATTGCTATCAGTAACATTAAAAGATCTATCTATGTCAATTTACACAAAGGTGAAGGGTTGTAGGCTCTATATTAATTAAGAAAATCTTTAAGACCCAACATCTAATCCAATTGCACATGTAATGTTTTTTTTGTTATGAACCAAATTGATTTACTTTTTTTTATGAACCAAATTGATTTATTTATTTATTTTACTTTATTTTAAAAAACAAAGATAAATGTACAAATTTTCAGCAATTTGCATAAAAGTATGCAAATATATTTTTAATGTTGTAATTAAGTATTTGTGGGTACATATACATACACATATGTATATATGTAACAATAATATAGGAAAAGATACCATTAATTTGAGGGGATAGGAGATAGACTAGGAGGGGCTGTAGGGAGGAAAGGGGGATGTGATACAGTTCTGTTTTAATTGAAATATACTCTTTTTTTTTCATTGAACTTCACACAGTCTGTGAGTTGTTTCTGGGGTGTTCAGAGCTTTCTGGTGTTAGTATCCTATTATCAGTGACTGCATATTATGTCTGTTCTTTTGTGACTGGGTTGTCTCACTCAGGATGATATTCTCTAGATGCATTTTCTTAAGAATTTCGTTAAGTCGTTGTTTCTGATAGCCGAGTAGTATTCCATTGTGTAAATATAACACATTTTTGTATCCATTCATCTACTGAAGGACATCTGGGATCTTTCCAGCTTCTGGTTATTATAAATAGAGCTGCAATGAACATTGTGGTGCATGTATCTTTGTTGTATGTTGGGGTGTCTCTGGGGTAAATGCCCAGAAGTGGAATAACTGGGTCTTCAAGTAGTACTATGTCCAGTTTTCTGAGGAATCGCCAGACTGATTTCCAGAGTGGTTGTATCAGTTTACAACCCCACCAGCAGTAGAGAAGTGTTCCTCTTTCTCCACATCCTCGCCAGCATCTGTTGTCATCTGAGTTTTGGATCTTGGCCAATCTGACTAGTGTGAGGTGGAATCTCAGGGTTGTTTTGATTTGAATTTCCCTGATGGCTAAGGATGCTGAGCAATTCCTTAGATGTTTCTCAGCCATTTGATAATCCTCGATTGAGAATTTTTTTTAAGTCTGTACCCCAGTTTTAATAGGGTCGTTTAATTCTTGGTGTCTAGCTTTTTGAGTTCTTTGTATACCTTGGATATTAGGCCTTTGTCTGATGTGGTAATTGTTTTTAATGTAAGGTCATTTGAAAATAAAAAAAAAAACTAGAAGTTTTAACGTGGACTAAATATACTTATTTTATTTATAAAATGTGTTACAAGTCATATCTCACACCCCATGGTAGAGCACGTGAGAGGAACTACTGGATAACTCATCCCACAAAGAGAATTGTAAATTACATGCTTCAATAGTTTAAAACTCTTTCTTTAAAATTAACTGACTTTTAAGTGCCAAGTAGCCACAAAAGTCTTCACAATGTCTTTAGATGATCCTAAGTTTCAGTTCCTCTCTGAGGGCAGCACAGGCATGTCCATGTTCAGAGTTTCTCTGGATAATGGCAGCATAGTTCATTGCTCATAGTTCATTCCACCCTGAGCTAAGCATGCATCCATCCCTGTTCTGCTTTTAACATCCCCAGAAAGGGAAAAGTAAAATCCAGCAAGGAGACAAGCTGGTAAAATGTATCCACCACATGGGTCAACTGTGGTCTATTCCTTATTTATTTTATTACAGTATGGAATACAAAAAAGATTAGATTATAGACTATACATGTGCTATTAAAGCACAGAGAACATGAGACAGAGAAGCATGTAGAATATGAAACCTAGAATATTTATTATCTAGTACTTTATAGGAATGTTTGCATACCATCATGAACAATCTGACTTGCTATTTGAGTCACAGAAATAATTGGTGTACATGGAAAATATTTAATTATTAAAAACTTCAATACTATTGATCATTTTAAAGTTAATTTTGGAGAGGATACACATGTATCTGAGAAATTATCTTCTCTATCTTTGTGCAGTTTATAAGATTGTCAGTCTAAGAATAACAGAAAAATTCAGTATTATATTATATTGATATTTAGTGATTATAAAGCATTGTGAGTTATATGACTGCTGCATTAACCAAAATAATAATAATAACAAAGACATTCCACCATGAGCAGAAGTACAAATCACAAACAACAGTAGAAAAGCAATACTAAAAACTTATAACCAACAGGTTAGTATAGACTGACTTTTTAATTTTAGTCTGTAAATGACAAATTTGTCTGATTTATTTCAAGTCTCCAGGAAATTTTCATTATTATAGACAATTCAGATGAAAGTTGAAGTTTAAATGGTATTATTTTATAGTACAAAGTTTCCAATTCCATCCCAATTTTCAACTATTAAAGTGTCCTCCCAATTTTAATGTTTTCTTTTGTAAAAATTAGTCTTTGTCTTTTTACTTTCATTTTCACACTTATAAAAAAATTACAATCCTCAGAGAAAAAAATGAATTCAAAGGACATAAATACTGTTCCTGGCCAATGGCAATTTAATCACAGAGAGAATCAAACTTTAATGGGCAATCTTCATTTTAGTCAGCAGTGCCACTGAGATTTTCATTGTTTATGTCCAAGCTGTGGAGGAGATATTCGAGCTAACGGTCACAATGGAAGCATGTTTGATAAAAGTGATTTCATAAAGTAAATATTGATCATGTAAATAATTTGTAGATGCAAAAGTAAAAAGTAAAATAGACTAGCATAATAGATCATGTGGCAGACAGGATAGACACCAATTATATAATGAAAGGACTGGGGACAGAAATTTTCAGACTTCCAATCCTGTATTCAAAAAAATAATATGAAAATAAATTGTATTATGTCTAAGTGGAAAGAGTACTTTTTTTCTTTCTAAAAATATAACTTTCAAATAAAACAAGTGAATACATGAGCTTCTGACTTTGCCCTGTTTTCCCATGCTAAGGCATCACACAGACAGTAGTCATACTCTCTGTGAGTCCAAATGTTGCTAGGGAAGATAGCATACTTAGCAAAATTAGTTGCAGAATATATGCGTTTTAAGTACTAATGTGTTTTATAAATATTGGGTTTTTATTTTTAATTCCTGGCTGTACAGCACTCTGTTTTCCTGTGTTTTTAAAATTCTACCATATCTAGACATATTTATGACCTTGAATGACTTACAGTATAAATGCTTATACTTACCCCTCTCTGTGATGTTTAAAACTTAAGGTGTCTGCATGAGCAAACAGCTCACTGTTTCTATGGGTATATGTATTTATGGTGCCTTTTCTTTGGCTTTTTGTTTTCTGTTAATTTGTTTTGTCAAATTCTGTTATGTTTATTTTATTATTTTTTTTAGATGCCTGTTTATTTTTACTAAAAAGGAGAAAGAAAAAACCTGGATTGTGGTAGCTGAGGAGGTGGGGAGGGTTGGAGCGGAGTTGTGGGAATGCAAATCATAATCAAAATATATTGTATGGAAAAAAATTCTTTTCAATAAATAAAGAGAAGAAAAAAAAAAACAAAATGGCAATTAAGTTAGTGTTTTAAATTTCAAAGCATACTTGGTTATGAGAAGAAGCACTGTTACATTGTAGTGAGTCTAGTAGGAACCTTTGTATTAATTAATAATTTTTCATAACTACTAAAGGTACCTTTAGGAAATGTTACACTATACATTGGTGAGGTAGTCATCCTATATCTCTGAATAATTTCAACAGCCTTTGTTTGATGTTTACTACTCACATGCAGCATCTGTAGACTGCATTCTCCATATTTCTGATGTCTTCTGGTTAGTCAGTACTCTTCCAGTTGCTTGGAAAAGAAACTGAAGGACATGTCAGAGAACCAAACCACTAGCTTACTGTCAGGTGATTCACAGCTACCACTGTAAAATGACAACAGAGCCTAATGGTCTTTGCGAAGAGGTATAAGTGTGCAAAATGATTTGTAGTTACTTTAGCTTGTATCCCAATTAAAATGATATTTCTTTATCCCATATGTTTGTTACTGAGTTGATTTTTAAAGGTTTTTAAATGCTTTTTTTTTCTTTCATTGAAGGCTTTTCCAGGAAACGTCAATTCTGACAGTGTGGTTCGGCATGATCTGCAGCACGCAGTAGTTGCTCGCTATGTAAGAATTGTGCCCCTGGATTGGAACGGAGAAGGTCACATAGGGTTGCGTGCAGAAGTCTACGGCTGCTCATACTGTGAGTTTCAAGTGTCTAGTCCGTATTTTTGAATCATCTTCACTGAAATAGCAAAAATTTTTTAAATGTTCCTTACACTCTTTAAAAATTATGATGTATATATATATATATATATATATATATATATATATATATATATATATATATATATATGTATATGTGCGTGTCTCTGTGTGTGTGTGCATGTTGTTTTCGCTATTTCAGGAGATAAATATTTAACAAATATATACTTGTAAGACTGCATTAACTGAGGACTGAGAGAGTGAATACTGCCTAAAGTACACTAAGTCTGTTCTCAGCACCACATAACTAGGTGTGGTGTTTAATGCCTATAATCTGAGGCATGTAAATACCCGAAAATCAGAAATGCAGCATTATCTTCATATACATAGTGAGTTTGTGACAATCCTGAACAAATGTGTATGAGACCTGTGTCAAATAGGTTATTTTAAAAGGAATTACGAAAATCAACGAGTTACAATGTATATTGCTCAGCATACCAAAGCATTGAAAATTATTAATTAAACTGAACTCTTGTGAATGACTTAAAAAGAGATGACCTGCTAAAGTCCACCCTTATGGCTCTTGGGGAAGGAGGAAGGTCCATTTTGAAGGTGACATTGGGACTTTCATCTCTCCTTTCACTTGTCATTAAAAGTCAACAAGTAAAATTCTTAAGATTTCTAAAATGTATTTATGTGTGTGTTTCTGTGTGTGTGTGTGTGTGTGTGTGTGTGTGTGTGCGTGCATGCGCACACGCATGTAAACATGTGTGTATGTTCAGATGGTCCTGCCTGCTGACCTGCACCACTGGGTTTTGTTAACATTTATATTTTGTGTTTTAGTATTTTAATTTTCACTGTAAAGAGTTCCTTTTTATTTAATTGTGTTTTAACCCCAACCTTTTAAAAAAAAGTTTATAACTATGTCACACCTAGTTCTAGTAATTTCAATATGTCAATTTGGGCAGTGGATAGCTGCTATCTGTTTTTGGTTTTGTTTTTTTGTTTTTGTTTTTGTTTTTGTTTTTGTTTTTTTTCTTCTGCCTACAATACAGTATGTCACCTCTTGCCCAAGGTGTTCTCAACAAGAGTGTCAGCAGTGCTTAAAAGTATAGCAGTGTTCCTAAATAAACGTATGGCAGCATTCACAAGTACTGATTTTTACTTGGCAATGTTTATCTATGATCAAGTTTAATTTATAAATTAGACATGGTTAGAGATTTCAAGTATTAATGAAGCAGAACAACAAAACAATATTTTGAAATTAAATGTAATTAAACCCTAATGTTTCTTTGCACTTCTGGAATTTAATATTGAATATTTTTGGAACATAGTTGAATGTGGGACAGTAAAACAATAAAATCAAAAAAGCAGATAAAGAATAAATAACAAAGATATTTCTCTTTCTCCTCTGCCCTCTTTTCTTCCTTTCTTAATAACTTAAATCCTCTTTACCAAATGTCTTACATCCTTATTTACCTGTATTTCTTTTTTTAAATTTTATTTTGAAACACAAAGATAAAGAAAAAAATTAAATATTTTTGCATAAATGTATACAAATACAATTGTGTCAGTGTTTGGCTTTTTTTTTTCTCTTTTTTTAAAGGTTTGATACTCTGCATTAAGGTCTTACTTAATTAATTACTTAATTAATTACTTAATTAATGAACAAAAAGTACATGTAAAACAGGATGTAACCCGGAATTAGTCAATGTGTTCTTGGTGTGTAAAGATTGAGCATGATGGGGTTTTTTTGTTTGTTTTGTTTTGTTTTGTTTTGTTTTGTTTTTTCTTGAACTTCACACAGTCCCTGAGTTGTTTCTGGGTCAGTCCAATCCTCTGGGGTTAGCATCCCACTATCAGTGACTGCATATTATGTCCGTTCATTTGTGACTGGGTTATCTCACTCAGGATGATAATCTCTAGATGCAACCATTTTCTTAAGAATTTGGTTAAGTCATTGTTTCTGATAGCTGAGTAGTATTCTGTTGTGTAAATGTACCACAATTTTTATATCCATTCATCTACTGAAGGATATCTGGGTTCTTTCCAGCTTCTGGATATTATAAATAGAGCTGCTATGAACATTGTGGTGCATGTATCTTTGTTGTATATTAAAGTGTCTCTGGGGTATATGCCCAGAAATGGAACAGCTGGGTTTTCAGGTAGTACTATGTCCGTTCTTCTGAGGTATCACAAGACTGATTTCCAGAGTGGTTGTATCAGTTTACAACCCCACAAACAGTGGAGAATTGTTCCTCTTTCTCTGCTACCTCGCCAGCATGTGCTGTCATCTGAGGTTTGGAATTTGCCCAATCTGACTGGTGTGAGGTGTAATCTCAGGGTTGTTTTGATTTGCATTTCCCTGATGGCTAAGGATGTTGAGCACTTCCTTAGATGTTTCTTAGCCATTCTATATTCCTCAATTGAGAACGTTTTCTTTAGCTCTGTACCCCATTTTTTAATAAGGTTGTTTGATTCTCTGGTGTCTAGCTTTTTGAGATCTTTGTATACCTTGACTATTAGGGCTCTATCTGATGTGGAGCTGGTAAAGATCTTTTCCCATTCTGTTGGCTTCCATTTTGTTTTCTTGACAATGTCCTTAGTCTTACAGAAACTTTGCAATCTCATTAAGTCCCATTTGTTTATCTTTGACCTTAGAGCTTGAGCCACTCTCCTGTGCCTATGTGTTCTAACGTTTTCCGGACTTTCTCATCTAATAGTTTCAGTGTATCTGGTTTAATGTGGAGATCTTTGATCCACTTACACTTGAGCTTTGTACAAGGAGATAAGAAAGGGTCTATTTTCATTCTTTTGCATGCTGAGTGCCAGTTTGACCAGAACCATTTGTTGAATAGGCTATTCTTTTTCCAATGAATGTTTATGGCTCCTTTGTCAAAAATCAGGTGACCATATTCGTGAGGGCTCATTTCTGGATCTTCTATTCTATTACATTGATCTACCTGCCTATTTCTGTACCAGTACCATGCATTTTTAAGCACAATTGCCTTGTAATATAGCTTGAGGTCAGGGATAGTGATTCCCGCAGATGTTTTCTTGTTGTTGAGGATAGATTTCTCTATTCTAGGTCTTTTGTTATTCCAGATGAAATTGCACATTGATCTTTCCAACTCAATGAAGAACTGGGTTGGAATTTTGATGGGGATTGCATTGAATCTGTAGATTGCTTTTGTAGGATGTCCATTTTTTAAAATGTTGATCCTTCCAGTCAATGAGCATTGGAGATCTTTCCATTTTCTGAGATATTCCTTGATTTCCGTTTTTAGAAGTTTGAAGTTTTTGTCATACAGGTCCTTCACTTGCTTAGTTAGAGTCACACCAAGGTATTTCATAGTTTTTGCGACTATTGTGAAGGGTATCTTTTCCCTCATTTCTTTCTCAACATGTTTTTCCTTTGAATATAGGAAGGTTACTGATTTGTTTGAGTTAATTTGGATCCATCCACTTTGCTGAAATTGTTTATCAGCTGTAGGAGTTCTCTGGTGGAATTTGAGGGGTCACTTAATTACACTATCTAGTCATCTGCAAAGAGTGATGATTTTACCTCTTCCTTTCCGATTTGTATCCCCTTGATCTTCTTTTGCTGTCTAATTGCTCCAGCCAGGCCTTCCAGTACTATGTTGAACATGTAGGGGGAGAGTGGGCAGCCTTGTGGAGTCCCTGATTTTAGTGGGATTGCTTCAAGTTTCCCACCATTAAGTTTGATGTTAGCTGTTGGTTTGCTCTATATTGATTTTTTTATGTTTAGGTATGGACCTTGAATTCCTGTTCTTTCCAGGACTTTTAACATGAAGGGGTGTTGAATTTTGTCAAATGCTTTCTCAGCATCTAGTGAGATGACCATGTGATCTTTTTTCTTTGAGTTTGTTTATATGGTGGATTACATTGATGGATTTCCTTATATTAAACCATCCCTGCATCCCAGGGATGAAGCCTACTTAGTCATGGTGAATGATCATTTTGATGTATTCCTGGATTCGGTTTGCAAGGATTTTGTTGAGTGTTTTTACATCACTGTTCATAAGTGAGATTGTTCTGAAGTTCTCTTTCCTTGTAGGGACTTTTAGTGGTTTAGGAACGAGGGTTATTATAGCCTCAAAAAAATGAATTATGTAGTATTCCATCTGATTCTACCTTGTGGAATAATTTGGAGAGTATTGGTGTTATGTCTGCAAAAATATCTGATAAAATTCTGCACTGAACCTGTCTGAACCTGGGCTTTTTTTGGTTGAGAAGCTTTTGATGACTTCTTCTATTTCTTTAGGTGTTATGGTATTATTTAGATGGTTTACCTGCTCCTGGTTTAACTTTAGGATCTTGTATCTCTCTAAACATTTGTCCATTTCCTCCAGATTTTCCAACTTTGTGGAGTATAGGATTTTGTAGTAGGATCTGATTCTTTCTTGAATTTCCTCAGTTTCAGTTGTTATGTCTCCACTTTCCTTTCTGATTTTGTTAATTTGTATACTCTCTCTTTGCCCTCTAGTTAGTATGGTTAGGGGTTTATCAATCTTGTTGATTTTCTCAAAGAACCAGTTCTTGGTTTTGTAGATTCTTTAACTGGTTCTTTTTATTTCTATTTGGTCTATTTCTGCCCTAATTTTGATTATTTCTTGCCTTCTACTCTTTTAGGGTGTATCTGCTTCCTATTGTTCTAGAGCTTTTAGCTGTGCTGTCAAGTTGCTGATGTATGCTCTCTCTAGTTACTTTTTTGAAGCCCTTAGGGCTATGAGTTTTCCTCTCAGCACTGCTTTATTTGCATCCCATAGGTTTGGTTATGTTGTGTTTTTGTTTTCATTGAATTCTAGAAAATTTTTAATTTCTTTCTTTATTTCTTCTTTGACCCTGCTATCATTTTTAAGAGCATTGTTTAGTTTTCATGTGTATGTGGGCTTTTTGTTTTCTTTGTTGTTGTTAAAGACCAGTCGTTGATTATGGTGATCTGAGAGGATGCATGGGAGTATTTCAATCTTTTTATATCGATGGAGGCTCGTTCTGTGTCCAATTATGTGGTCATTTTTCGAGAAGGTGCCATGGGGTGGTGAGAAAAAGGTGTATTCTTTTACTTTAGGATGATATGTTCTGTAGATATCTATTAATTCCAGTTGGTTCATAGTCTCTGCTACTTTTACAGTGTCCTTGTTCAGTTTCTGTTTCCATGATCTGTCCATTGGAGAGAGTGGAGTATTAAAGTCTCCCACTGTTATTGTGTGGGGTGAAATGTATTTTTTGAGCTTTAGTAGGGTTTCTTTTATGAATGAGGGTGCTTTTATATTTGGAGCATATATGTTTAGGATTAATAGTTCCTCCTGACAGATTTTCCCATTAATGAGTAAAAAGTGTCCTTCCTTATCTTTTTTGATATCTTTTAGTTGGAAATATACTTTATTGGATATTAGAATAGCCACTCTACCTTGCTTCTTGGGCACATTTGCTTGGAAGTTTTTTCCCAACCTTTTGCTCTGAGATAGTGTCTGTCGTTGTCTCTGAGATGAGTTTCCTGTATGCAGCAAAATGCTGGATTTTGTTTATGTATCCAGTCTGATAGCCTATGTCTCTTTATTGGGGAGTTGAGTCCATTTATGTTAATAGATATCAAGGAATAGTGGTTGCTTTTTCCTGCTCTTATTGCTTTTGTAGGTTGAGTTGTGTCTGTGTCTCTTTCTTCTTTTGGTTTTCTTGCTTAGGAGTTTTCTTGTTTTTACTAGGATGTAGTTCCCCTCATTGTATTGAATTTTCCACCTATAACGTTGTAGTGCTGGGTTTGTGAACAGATATTGTGTAAATTCAGATTTGTCTTGAAATATCTTCATCTCTCCATCTAAGTTGATTGATAGTTTTGCTGGGTATAGCAGATTGGGCTGGCACTTGTGCTCTCTTAGGGTCTCCATGAAGTCTGTCCAGGCTCTTCTAGCTTTTATAGTCTCTGTTGACAAATCGGGTGTGATTCTGATTGATCTGCCTTTATATGTTACCTGACCTTTTCCCCTTACTGCTTTTAGTGTTCTTTCTTTGCTTTGGGCACTTGGTATTTTGACTATTATGTGTTGGGAGGAATTTCTTTTCTGGTCCAACCTATTTGGAGTTCTGAAGGCTTATTTTATGCTCGTGGTCATCTCATTCTTGAGGGTAGGGAAGTTTTCTTCTATGATTTTGTTGAAGATATTTACTGTGCCCCTTAGTTGATACTCTTTTCCCTCTTCAATTCCTATTATCCTTAGGTTCGGTCTTCTCATTGTGTCTTGTATTTCCAGGACATTTTGGGTTATGAGCTTTTTAGTTTTTGCATCTTCTCTGGCTGTTTTGTCCATGTTTACAATGTTGTCTTCAGCCCCTGAGATTCTCCCTTCCATCTCTTGTATTCAATTGGAAATGCTTGTTTCTGTGACTCCTGATTTCTTTTTTAGGTGTTCTATTTCTAGGGTTATGACTTTTAGTGTTTTTTTTTAATTGTGTCAATTTCCGTTTTAAATTCCTTCTTCCATTCCTTCATCTCTTTGGTTCTGTTTTCCTTTAGTTCTTTGAGTTCTTTGAGTGCTTTTCTTGTTTCCTCTTTAAAAGCTTCTGATCCATTTTGCTTTTCCTCCCGTTCTTGTTTAAGGATCTCTATCAGCATCTTGAGGTATGATTTTAGGTCTGGGTCTTCTTTTTCTGGAGTGTTTGGCATTCCAATATTTGCTGTTATGGGAGAGCTGGGTACAGGTCTGCCAGGTTGTCTTGGTTTCCTTGGGATATACTCTTTTGCTTTCCTCTTGCCATCTCGTTTTCAGTGATATGTTCTTGCCTTTCCCTTGTTTCTGGTCTGTGTCCCTGGATCTCCACTGGTCCAGGTGGCAGATGGTCCGAGCCCTGTTCTTAGCCCCCAAGCTTCCAGGTGGGAACAGAGGTCCCAGTAGTGGGTTCCTGGTCCCTGGGTCAGGCAAAGCAGGAGCGTGCTTTCGGTGCACACTCTGCAGAGATTTCTCTGCTCCCTGGCTGCCCAGATCCCCTACTCACCAGTCCTTAAACCTTTGGGAACTGCTGGTCCAGGTGGCAGATCGGCCAAGCTCTGTTCTGCACCCCTCTACCTGTATTTCTACTTACATCTTTGCTTACATAGAACCTCGACTTGATCAAAATTTTAGGTACAGAAGTTCCTTCAGTTAAATGTAATGATGGATCCTTTTAAGGAAGATATCTTCACATATTTTTTTCTCTGACGTTACACTTATACTCAGCCACTTTAAAAATTGCTAAATGATTTTGAAACTGCTGCATAACACAGATTCTATATACACAAACTGGTTTTATAACATTAAATTTCCAGTATAATAAATTCTTATTCTCCCACAAGAGAGGGAAATGTTGAGAAAAGATGGGGGTAAAAGATAGGTATATCAGCTTTCTGCATGGAGTCTTCCTTAGATTTTACCCTATAATTTCTTATGGATCTATAAACATAAACAGTTACTATGACCATTACGTGCAAAATTTCCTTTTGGAGCAAGCTTCTTAAAATTAATGAAACACTTAATATTTTATAATAAAGAATATGTAAACCTTTCATGTCTGTAAGGATTTGGTTCCAAACACTCTTGCAAGCACTGTAAAGACAACAAAATAATATCTCCTCAGTTCACGGGAAAATTCTTAAGGATAGAATAAATAGGCCATAAGGATTATCTAAATATTCACACATATTATTTTTTATTTGATCATCATGTTATATATGATATATATATATATGTGTATGTATATATATATATATATATATATATATATATATATATATATATCTCATATATAATGAAAAGAAGAATAGATTTAACTCTTTGGAAGAATGTAGTACTTTAAGGAGATGAGTTAGGTCATTGGGAGAAGCAAGACTAACTCCAACATAAATTAAGGTCCTTTCCATTGTCTTCTAGTACTATGGAAACAGGAGACAAAACATCATCTGATTGGCTTATTAAAATATTTGTTACATCTAGCCATACTTTTGAGATATTAATCTTTTAGTATTTTGTTGTATAAATGAAGAAATAAATTGATAAGCAGTGTGTTTTAAATAAAAAAAATTTTAAACCTAGGATTTTTATTATTTTGTGGAGTTGCTGTTAATGTTTTCAGGTGTTACAAGGTGTTAGTATCATATTGAGGTCAAATCAGATGTGACTATCTGTATGAGACTCTCACAAGATTTGGTCCATTTGTTCTCCTGTTCAAAGTGGAAGATTAAACTATCAGTGCATATTGCATTTGACTTTTCTACACCAGAGTATATGTATATGGAAGATGGAAGCAATTTACATTGGCTCTTGAGATAGAGAGACAGAGAGACAAAGACAATTCTTTCTTGCTGCTCTTGCCTGTAGGTTGACCATATCATCCTCAATTAAACTCATGAGGTCCCACATCTTAACCTTGAACAGAGTTATCATTTTAGTGTGCCCTTAATTTCCTATCGGCAATGAAAAAATATTTGTTTATTCCTCTCTAGTTAAAAACATACAATAGAAGACATGTTATCATACCAATGCTTTGATGTGTGTGCGTTTGTGACTGTGTGTGTGTGTGTGTGTGTGTGTGTGTGTGTGTGTGTGTTTGTGTGTGTGTGTATGTATACATGTGTGCACATGCTTGCTTGTTCAACTTTTGGCAATAAAGATGAAAGAATTTTTGAAGTTGTTGTTTCCATTTCTCTCTATCACATTTGTTAAGAATTCTTGTTTCTCTACAAACCTAGATTTTTTTTCATTAATTTTATACTTTTATTACATGCTCATTATATCTCATTCTGTTTTAATGATGCCTTCCCTACATTTTAGAGAGGTTATGATTGTGGAGCGCTAGTGTGCCTTTATTGTTTTTGAAGTGCTTATTCAAGACATCTTGCTTATATTTCCAAGTTATGTCTTTTATTCATTTATCTTTAAAAATGAGTTTAAATGGTTTAAAAGAAACTTGCTCTCTTATGTGCTCTTTATCTTCCAGTTAGGTTAGGGTTCGAAACCTAGAAAACTCACTTTAGGGATAGAAGCTTACAAATGATAGCTTTATTTTCTGAGCTCTCAGAGAAGCAGCCAGTTCCAGTCCTGGATCTGAATTGATTCCCCAAAGGGAGGTTATACGAATTTTTGTAGGATGGAAACACAGAGTGAGGGGAATCAGAGCGGGTTGTTGCATTAACCAATCATATTCAACAGAAGTGGTTAAACAAAGTTGAGAACATTGGTGACTGTATCTTTTTTGAGTCATCTGGATAAAGGTCCTTGAGTTAGCTTTCACAGCCAGATCCCCTCTTGGATTCTGGTTGGGAATTTTAGAATGGTGAGGAAACAAGGGAGCGGGCAAGCTGCACATAATCACTTAAGTAAAAAAAAAGCAACAAATTTGAGGTTTGTATGCCTTATGTTAGATAACAAGATAATAGCACTTTTCATCTTCACATATTTTCCTGGTTTACAGAGAAACCTGAAACAGTTAAAGACATAGGATAGAAATTGGTTTCCAGGCCTGGGAACATGAACTCAGTTTTGATCCTGGCAGCATGGTAGTACTTGTTTTTGAGATGGCTGAACTCAGGAAACTACCTCATAACATACACAGAGCCCTCAACATGATCTCTAGACATATCTCATTTTAATGATTTTTTTAAAAAATAATGACTTTAAAATATGTGTTATTGATGTAATTTAAGACTCCACGACAAAAGAGAATCTGCTCAAGTAGCTTACATACAGCAGCATGTTCTACACTTGTAGTAAGTCCATTGGTAAGATGTACAGTCAGTTTCCTAAGGATATTATAAAACTAGTCCATCACAATTAGGCTTTGACAATCACAAGACAAAAAGGAGAAGCAAAATAGAAACCAAACCTTTCTAGGAGAAACATTCCATGGAGAAAAAAAATCATAAATGGTAATATTTATACTAATACATGTCAGTGCAATAGATGATAAGTAGAAACAAAAAATTAAATAAGTACAACAGAATAAAAAAAGTGTAAAATAAGCATTGTAATTGTTATGGTAGTAACCCCCAAAGGCATCAGTGCCTGTTTCTAATTCCTTGCTTAACTAAGTTTACAGATGTGACAAAAGCTCTTGACCCCAGGAGTGCAGCATGCATTGTCCAGGGGAGGACTAAATTCCCTTAAGTTACTCACATCAGTTATAGGAGAGCCAGGGTGAGGGAAAGTTCTCAGGCAGAGGAAGGGGGAGCACTGTAGTTCCTGAGGCCATGATGAACAAGAAGGGGTTGCCTATCAAGGCTGCAGCACCTGAAATCTGTAAGAAAAGGGGAGTCAGCTCAACCTGGTTGGAGTGTGCTCTTCGCCCACACCTTGGTTTCACCTTCATGGAACTTATTGATGAGTTCTGTCTCTCCTCTCAGAACAGTTAAAACAAACAAACAAACAAACAAAAAAATTCTGATATTCTGGTTTTGAAAGAGTGTTTGTGATTGATTTAGTACAAACCACAAACTCATACTAAGTTTGAAATTTGATTGTAGCAAATCAATTTTTAAAAATAACAATAGAACACCACTATCCAACTGAAAAGGTTCCCTCCCTGCTCCAGGTTCAAGCCACAACTATTTACTGAAGAATTCAAAATCTAATTATAAGCACTAAATTGTTAAATTTATAATTGTTTTGGTTTTTGATTTCAATCTTTGTTTTGTTAAATAAAGTCGTTTTTAAAAAAAAGTTTTCAAGGCATACAATCAAACCTTTAAAAAAATCCAAGTACTGACTAAAAATATATTCATATAGTTTTATATAAAAATTATGTTAAAATCTGATAAAAAAGTACTGACAAAAATGTATAATTTTAAGCAAAAAATGTTTAAAATCTGTACATTTATCTTAGTTTTGTAATATAAAGTTGTTTAAAAAAATAATGTGACTATTGTTCATGCATCAGAGTGATCAACAGAGCTTGATGAACAAAGCCATCTACTTCTTGGTTTTTTACTTCATGGTACTTTGTGATCCAAATTACCTGTAATGGTTGGTCATTTATTTGAAATGATATTCTGACCATTTTTTTTTCTCTTGGTTTGGAAAACAATATAATAATCTTAGAAACTTTTTTTTCTAACAGTAATGACTAGTTCTCTGAACACACCAAATATGCAGATCACCTTCTTGCTCTCTATTTTTGAAAAATGAAAATTATGTACATTTCTTTTCCAAGAGCAAAACTCACACTTACAGTAAAAAAACAGTGTGTGCACATTTATGATTAATGTTCTAGAAATTGCTACTGTTTAAATGTATCCTGGAATCTGAACTAGAAATGGACACTTAGATGACTCTCTCCCTTAAACGATTATACTCTCCAGGATAACTTTTGACATCTAGAGAGAAAGGTAATTTGTTCTAGGGCAGAAAATGTAGATCAGACCCACCCTCTCACTTGGCTTTAATAGTAGGTAGAAATTCTGAGTATTCTCAGTCTAAGCAAGGATGACTGTAGCCTTGAATACTCCCGTGGAAGAGAGAAGTGTTCTTTTATCCTTCCAAAAATGTCCAGTAGGCTTTTCGGAAATTTTTCTAATCCTGAAGCTACAGAGGAGAGAGCAGAGTGTGAGTGTAATTAAATTGAACTATTTAAATATGTTCTAGATTATTAATATGTTTTATAAGGATTAATCAATTTGATGAACAAATTACATATCTCTATTTATAAAGTGTTTTGCTAATTTACCTCAGAATGCAAATCTTATCACATCACATCTGCACTTAAAGAAAGTGAATAAAGTTACATTGACTAAAATGTCTCAAATAAATTTGAACTATACTTTTTCTGTGTCTGTATAAAATACCACAACTTGCTGATGAGCTATTGACAGTATCTGTGTGCCAGAGTCAGAGGCCATCAATTTTCTTCAAGGACACAGTCCTTGAGAGGCTACTCATATTCCAAAAGTCATATGACCGTAAACACCCAGGTAGCACAGAGTAGTGCTTAACAAACAGAGCACATTAAGTTGGAAAGGAAAAATACTGAAATAGTAGGGAAGACATAGCATGGGCAGGAATTCTGGGAAGACTTAATCAAAGCACATGACAGGTATATAAAATTTTTCTGAGGAATAAAAGGTATAATAAAACCCCTTTGCATATTTGATAAATATAGCATGTAAGCAAAATCCAGCTCAAAGCCTTCTGTTGTTGATAAAATTCATTGGAACACAAAAAAACCAGAATGAGCTAAATTTTAAGTATAAGAATATATCACATCAGCACAGCCACCAGTCACCTCTGTTAGCTTCAGCTACTGATAGGTTGCAATTTAAACTTCATTCACCCAAGCTATGTGTGTGTCCAGACACACAGGTGACATGTTACTTTCACATGTGTTCATGCAGCCTGTTCCATTTGCCTGGAAAATCACTTACATTTCCAGTCACCTGAATAAATTTTCTTACCTTGCAACATAGAGCTCAGATATAATTTTCACTAAAACTTATTTTTATACCTGGAATAATCTAGATCATTCTTCTTTCTACTCTCTTCATGTACCTTCATGGATGGATATTATTAAACAAATCATCCTCAAACAAATTGCAAGGTGATTGAGAAACAGGCATTGACCATTAGTTATTATTTACATCTCATTAATGAGAATTTATACAAATATAAATATGTGAGAATATTTACTGAAGTGGACCAACAGGAGATACACATGGTGTCTATGTAATTTATGTGCTTAATGAAATTGACAATTATTTGAGCATGCAAAATTATTTTATTGTCTAATGGGAACATTCTTATATATTCATGTATACACACACACACACACACACACACACACACACACACACACACACACACACACTCTAGGGATTGTATCATGAATGCTGTACATGATGCTCAACAATTGCTCTACATTTGAGCTATGCCCCAGCCACAATTGCATCATCTTGAATAATGCTAACCTGCTGACCTCAAAAAATGATTAAGTTACTGGCAAACTGAATGCAACAGTAGATGCTTTGGCACAACTAGATAAAGCAAACAAATAATTTCTTTACCCACTCACTTATGTTTTTAATCCAGTACTCATTGTGATTAATAGTAATTAAAAATGTACTTACCTGAGATTTAATAAAATTATCCATGTGTTTAAAATCCTATCTATGTTAGCACTAAAGAGAACTGTGATACACATGATTTATTTGGGTTCAATGCTTAAATGAATTTGATAATATATGTAAATCAAAATAAAAATAGTCCATACCTTCCTATGTTAGATCTCAGAAAAGCAGATACTTAGCATAGACTAGCTAGAGTGTTAGTTAAGTTAGACATGTAGGTATGTCAATTTTCATGTTGTTAAATTAAAACAAAAACAATGAAAATGAATAAACTTGCTGCTTGATGGAAATTACTTTCAAGGTGATGCATTTTACTTCAGCTCTTCTATAGGTATTTTTTACTTAACTGGAACTTGGATGTTTTATAGTAAAAAGAATATATATGCATCTAATATGTATACGTATAGACAAGCACACTAGCTTCCTGCAGCGGTAATAATGAGACGAGGAAAGTTACTCTGATAGATCTGATATTCCTGTGACCATAAAAAATAATGCAAATTATTCATGGCATATTTTTCCTATTTTTAGATATGCTAAATTGAAGATAAATATATTAAAAGATAATAACAGTTTCTTACATTATATTATTTTACAAGTCAGATGCACACTAGGTATCATTCCTAAATCCACAGTTGAATGTGATGGTTAAAGCAGGAAAAAAAAAAAGGTTAATCAGAATAAAAACATATTTATTCTGATTTTCACATCTGTAAGGAGATAAGTTGTCATGACTTAATCATTTTTGTGTGAATTTGTGTACTGGTAAAATGGTTACTGTCGAGTTGGCTTGATCAGAAAGTGAATGTAACCTTTACCTTGGGTACAAGTTTGCATTTTGAAGACCTACTTAGCACACATTGATTTAAATGTGAAAATTGTATTACTTACTAAGAAGTCTAAGTTTAAATTTACTCTTAAGAATTTGAAAAGTTAAGTTGACTTATAAAATCAGCAGAACTGAAAGAGCTGGTATAGAACAGGGAATAAACATGCACAGGGGCTCCTGTGAACTTCTGATTGATGAAGAATCGTTTGTTCCTGCCAAGGAAATGAGATGATGTGATTTTTACTGTCCACAGCTGTCTATAATTCTTTTGTTAAAATAATTTCCTGAGAAAAGTAAACAAAATTTGAGGTATACAGATATTATGGCAGCTACCTGATAAAATATAAAGGAACTATACTCTGGTGTGCTTTATAAGTAAGCATTTTATTAAAGCAGAAAGATCCATATGTGTACTCTACCAGAATGTAAAGGCTAAGAAATCCCCTACTGACCCTTGGAGAAACCCTTTCTTCTTCTAATGAGACCCAAATCCACAGGCTTTTGCTACTTGCATTAGGAGAGGTAATTACAGCCTTTGAAACCCTGTAGGACAAACCTCAGCCAAGCCCTTTCTCTGACATTGATAGCTTTTTCTCCTCCTAAAGTCTTCCCTACCCACCGTGACTTTCTACAGTCTAAGCAATGGCCCACAGGAGATATTATTTTGAATTATCTAATGAGCACATGAACTGTCAACTATCATCATAAGAGCACACAGGAGGAGCTGTTCAGTAAGAAAAGTATCTCAGTAGCACTCCACCACCCAGATTACAAAAGGACGATTTAGATGATGAGATGAAGGATGGTTTCATAATTCCCACACCAGGGAACAACTCACAAATTAACACAGCTCCAGATTTCCATGCCTTGGGAGACAGAAGGTTTATCAATCATAGCCAAAACGTTTCTCAAGTCTTCCCAGTCTTGAGAGACTTTTCCTTCTACACACAGCCCATCACTTGCTTATTAAGGTAGTTAAACGTAGTGAAAGTCTAAGTAAGTCTCAGAGATCTCCTCAGTCTGCATTTAAACATTGAACTTCCCCATTTAAATGAAAATAAATGAGATAACATTTAAAATATTGCAAACATATATGAGATTATTATATTAGCTTTTGTTCCAAGCGGCTTGTCAATATTGTTACCATTTTAAATTGGCTGTGCTAGCTAGACAAGAGTAAATATTGAAAAGGCAGCTATCATCATCATGAGCTAAAATCAACAGTATAATAAAATAATCATTTAGTGTGTTCACTTTTCAAATCTCAAGCAATCTAAATTATTTGAGTTTACAGTCACTTAAAAATGTATTTCTATTAGGGTTCTATCATTTTTTAAATTAAACATTAAAAATAATTTTCAGTTTTTCAATTATAATTCTTATGTTTAATATTTTATGTAGAAAATATTACTGTTAGTCTTTCCAACCTTCATGCTTCTTTTGGCAGGCAAGGGGGGGGATTGCAAAAGGGTTCTTTTTGCTCTATTTTTATTTCCAGCTAATGTAGGAATAAACTCAGAAGAAAAAGACACACTTTTAATTTAAACATTTACATTCAAGCATTCTAAACCTGAGTATCACAAGGTAAAAAATTCTTTATCTACAAAATGTGTTGAGGAGGATGCCTGGTTTTAAGGCACTTACATAAACATGCTTAGCATTTCTGTATATGCTTATTCAGGGAGTAGGGCCAGCAACTGGGGACCAGCCAGCAGAGATCAGTAGGAAGGCAACAGCTTTCTTTTATGGTTTGTTTTCTTTTTGTTTGTGACTATATTTTTGTGAGAAGAATTGGGAATAGAGCCCACAGTCCTTATTGAGACCCTCCATGTTTTTCCAGGTGTAAGACACAAAATATCCTCCTAACTTTTAGGCAGTATACCACAGTTTTCTAATTCCTTTCTTCCTCAAAGCAATGGTAATGGTAGACTCTAGATAGGAGCTTTAAATTCCCCTTTGTTGTGTATTTCAGCTAATATCATCCCTGTTGGGTCCTGAGAGCATCTTGCTTTTCTGTTGGCTATCCCCCTTATTCTCACCCCCCTATTGCTACATACCTTTGCTCAATTTCCTGACCCTCTATCTATCTCCCCTGTCTGTAGACACCATATCCGGAGGTTAAGCCTACTCCCAGTTGAGGGATGGGATGACCTTCTTAAAATTTTAACCCAGAATTGTTCCTGTGTAAAGGAAATGCAAGGACGAAGAGTGAAGCAGGGTCTGAAGAAAAGGCCATCAAGAGACTGCCTTACCTGTGGATCCATCCCATTAGCAGCCACCAAACCCACTCACTGTTGCTGATGCAAAGAAGTGATTGCTGACATGAGCCTAATATGGGTGTCTCCTGCGATGATCTGCCAGAACCTTACCTATATAGATATGGATGCTTCCCTCCAACCATCAGATTGAGCATGGGGACCCCAAAAGAGGAGTTAGGGGAAAGAGTGAGAAGTTCAGGTGTTTGAAACCCCAAATGTGAACCAAGTAGAACACACCCCCCACAACCACCACCACAAAACTTCAAGGGACTAAACCACCAACCAAAGGATATACAAGGTGGAACCCATGGCTCCACCTGCATATGTAGCAGATGATGGCATTGTCTAGCCTCAATGGCATGGGAGGCCCTTGATCCTGTGAAGGCTTGATGCCCTAGTGTAGGGGAATATTAGAATGGTGAGGCAGGAGTGAGTGGGTAGGTGGTTGAGGGACAACCATCATAGAAGCAGGTGGGATGGGTGGGAGGGGGGGTTTGCAGAGGGGAAAACTGGAAGGGGGCAACATTTGAAATGTTAAATAAATATAATAATCATTAATTAATTTTAAAAAGAAGCTTTAATTTTTAAGTCAATTTGACCATGTTGGTAATATTAACACCATTTTTAGTAAAATCAACAATGTCCAAAGAGGCCATACTACATTCTTCCATCAAGGATGTCACTTTCCTCTATAAAATCATGTAATTGATGCTATTTTAAACAAAGCATAGTACATCTATTTTCATGTCATACAAATTTGACTAGAGAATTGAAACTAGTAGGAATTTTGCATTGTTTAATTTTGATTTGGGTGGTATAGGAAATTGAACATAGGGTCTCACAAACTCTATCACTGAGCTGTCTCTCTAACCTTTAGTGTTCTCTGGATTGGGAGACAGAAGCTTTCTTATAAGTTAGCAAGACTGGCCTTCAACTTGATATTCAAGTTACACAGCCTGTCATAGATTCTTAAACCTATTTTGAAAGGCAGATAATTTGATATTGTTGAAAAAGCCAATTTTCTATTACTGTTATTCTACAGAAAAGAGAATTGTCTCCCCCAAGTCATTTCATCAGGATTTTTTAGTTTGCAAACACTGTCATGAATGTGTGACTGAGTTCAATGCCTCCTGGATGTAGGTGAATGACGACATTGGATTGAAACCCCCTTGATTCACTTTTACTCAAAATTTAGTGTGTTTGACCTGGCTATTAAAGGGACTTCCTAATAGAAGTATGACATTTTTTGACTTATAAAGATAACACCCTAAAAGTTGTGTGATGATCTAAGTTCAGATGACCAGCAGCATGCAAAGCTGGGCAAGTTGGCTCAAATATGTAGTCCCGAATTTCCTATAGTGAAGATAAAATCCCTGGAAGTTTGAAGGCCAGCTGGCCCCATGTAAGCTGCAAACAATAAAAAAAAATAAGAAATTCTGTGTCTAAAAATGTAGAATGCCCTGAACTAATATCCAAGATTCTCTGACCTCCATGTACACACCATAATATTTACATCCATACACAGCAAACACATATACATAGGTACACACAAAAAACTAACATATATATATATTAATATGCATTAATTAAAATTAAAATAATATTCAATTTTAGTCTTTGTTTTTCTAGCTCCTATATATTTATTATACAATAAATAAATATTTGAAAACAAATTATGGTCTACTTTTTCTAATTAATTGTCAATAGAGCTCAAGGATGATCTTTTTGGCATTTCTGATGCTTTTAATAGATGCTTATTTTAGGAGATGAAGAAGTATCATGTTCTTTGTAGAATTTCGACAGTATTCCTGGCCTGGTCTTTTCTAACAAAAGTAGTAAAAAAAAAAAATGGCATTTTTCCAGCTGCACAGGAAGCTCAACTCCAGATGTTGCCAAATCTATCTGGCAGGACAAATCTATAAAATGTTGGATTAAAGTGTACTTAAGTGCCATGTGGTAACTTATCCACTTCATTGTTAGGAAGTTTGAAAGAAAATTAAAATCTATGCAAGAAGTGACTCAGTATTTAAATTATCATATTATAACCAACATGTTCAGATTCCTTAGACTCATTGACAAGGATAGTTATGATGTTAAAGAGAAGCTGCCAATGTTTATTACCTGTGCATACAGTGTAGCTGTAGAAATTATTATGACTAGTAAGAATTGGTATTAGCAAATATATTAGACCCTTGCATTCTCATTTTGTAAGCATTATTTACTGCATATAATTATTCTTATATATTCACACACTAGTAGCTTTATTTTCATTAGTGACCAATATCTACTTTTTGTAACATTAATTATCTTTAAAACAGGAACAATTTCACTATACACCATCCCTTTAATAATTTCATATTTTTGTTCAATGTGAATTTAAACTTGAGGTTAGGAAAAGATTAATGTCATGTTTCACATACCTTAGAGTGACAACTATGTCCATGGCCATTTCTTTGCTTTTTACTTTTGTCAACAAACAAGAAATATTATAGGTGTACTTCATTAATATACTAAAAAATAGAAAAGAAAGATTGTGTGATTTTATTTATTTGTGTGTTTGTCTATTTATTATCTTTGTATTTTGATAAATCTTCCTCTGGCCTGTACCAATCTAATGTAGTTCTCTATACACATAAAAATGTAGTTGTCAAACAAAGGTAAATCTTTCTGATTTCTACCAAATATTTTACTTTTTTATCTTCTTTATGTCAAAGAGTTGTGGTAAAAATAGAGTGATAGAAAACACTTTTCAAAGGTTTTTAGGCTAAAGTCACTTACAATCATGATAACTCAGAAATGGATATATAGATAGATAGATAGATAGATAGATAGATAGATAGATAGATAGATAGATCTAGATGAGTGTGTGCATGTGTGTGTGTGTGTGTGTGTGTGTGTGTGTGTGTGTGTGTAAGTAGTGGTTTGGTGACAAATGTCTTTAAATTAGTTTGGCTTAGGTGGTTTTATTATTTATGTATTGAAATGATCAAATCAACATACTGCATGGATAAACAAAAGTTCCCATTAGTGCTTTGATCATCAACATCTTAGTAATAGTCTTGGCTATAAATTTTAAGATGACATTTGTGTGTGACTAGAGGGTATTCCATATATTTGTGTTTGGTGCAGGTAAAAACATAAATATTATCACTATGACCTTATATCTAGTTATACATGGACTTATAATTCAAATGAAATTATATTACCAGCTCCCTGTTTGCTTACAAAAAATAGAAGTTGACATGATTTAATTTAACTACTATATGTCAGTTTAATTTGCTAGCTTAAATTGAAGAGTTTTGCTAAGAAATATTGAGGAGCTAAACAGACAATTAAGAACATATATTACTGTACTAGTAGATCAGAATTTAATACCCAGTACTCTTACTGGGCAGGTCATGAGCAACTGAAGCTCTAACTCCAGGGGATCTGATGCCTCTGGCCTCCAGAGACATCCACACACATATGGCAGATGCTCACAGAGAAATAAATATATACATGATTTAAAATAAAATGAATCTCAAAGAATAGAAAGAAATATTAGAACTAGAGGGTGAGTAACATCAAGTGTTTACTACTGACTACACTTGGCTCATATGTGTGAAATCCACAAAAAAAAAAATTTGATTTTGGTTTATGTCTCCATTTTGCAAATCAGAGCACTGAAGTTCATGAAGTAAATTAGCTCTCTCTACTATTAAGTAAATCAATTTTAAGTCGTATTGTTTTTTTCAAATCATTTTTGCATAGTTGAAATGTATTCAAATCAGAGATTGGCAGCCAGACTCCTAAGGACACTTATAATGAATTGATTATTAATACCATATCCCCGGTGACCAGCATGTTTTAATCACTAACTGAGTACACTGATAATGAGTCTGATGCTGAGTCATGGTTTTATTTAGAGTTTATAGAACTACTGTTCTGTGTTAAAGTTCCCAGACATTTACAAATGAGAAATATGCATTAACATTAATTCTGTTCATTTTCTTATCAAGTGAGTCTAAATGTTTGTACAATAACATACTTACCTGTATATTGGTTGAATAATCCCAGTGTTTTTAAACAATTGAAAAGGAACAATAAAATTTCTTTCTGATTGGAGCCCAATATATTTCAATTAGGATTTTCCCCTAAGAGAAGCTATTTGACAACTTTGACAAAATAAGAGAAGTTGAATAAGGTATGTTGTACAGCCGGTATAAATTACTTGAAGAGCTTTTAATGATAACTTAAAATGACTGACATGACCTTCAGAGCTTTAGGTTTGAATTGACGGAGTAGAATACAGAAACGGGAGCAAGCACATAGCAAAGCTGGGCTGGGTGGGCTGTATGCTTAGACTGAGGCACACCAGCAATCCAGAAGCACCGTGCTTTAGTTATGTACAACTGAACAAGGAGAGGAAATAGGTATGCTTGGCAGGAGTCTTGTAGGGAATCACTCTCAGGCTGAGATTATCAAGAAGATAATATTGTGCTTTGTATTTTACATTTACACCTACACAAAGAGAATGTCTTGTCATTCTCTGAGTCTCAAGCAAATGACAACAGAAACATATTCATTTGCAACTTCCATTCTCCTCAGTGGCCATCAAATATGTATAAATATATATGCATATCATAAAAAGTGCAGCTCATATGTGAAGATGCCAATTTCCTAATGACATTTATTTACTAATGGCATTTCACCATAGGAGTAATCTTCATCTTTTATATATTCTATTGAGCTCATACACTTCATCACTGAGTAAATTCTGGCCACATAAGCAAGAGGACATAAGTTTGGATCCCCAGCTCCCATAAAGAAACACAAGTGTGTTTCTATGAGTCTGGAACCATATTACTGAAGATATACTGACAAGCTAGCCAGTTGGTAAGCTTCTGGGTCAGCAGACACTCTGTGTCAAAAAATAGTGTAGATGGTGACAGAGCAATAGGAAAACATCCACCACTGTCCCGCCCATGTGCACTCAATTACCACAATCACAGCAATGCAAATATTACATTATGTCACTTCCTAAATTGTCAATATTATAGAACCTGAGCTCAACATAATAGTTGCTAGGGGTTGGGCAGAGAGAATTCTGAGAACTTATGAATGAACAAATAAATGAATGAGCACAAAATTTTAGTTACAGTTAAATTGTAATTTTATGTTCAATATTTCAGATTAAAAGATGTATTAGTCACAAATTATTTAGAAGTTAATAATATGATTTCTTCTTATCACAAAAATTCATGTAAATATCATTAAATTAAAGAGTAAAAATGGTCAGGAAAGTATGTTATTTATATATTACTTAACAGTAAAAATGGAGATTTTGATTTTGGAATATTACTCTGTAAGTAAAATAATTGCTTCTCAAACATGAAGACCTCAGAAATCATGTCAAATGCAAAAGTAGTGTGATCTCACACACTTGTAATTCCACTGATGAAGAAGCCATGAATTTCTTTTTTTAAAATGTTTTAAAAATATTTTTAAATTTAAATTTAATTTTATAATTAATTTTTTAAAATATTCATTATTCTCTATATTTATGTTCTTTATATTTTGTAGCAGACATAACAACAGTCCACTTGCAAACATGAGCATTACAATGTTACATTTTATTTTGGAATAGAATATATCTAGATGGATTTCTAGAACTTGCTCGCAAGACAGCATAGAGTACTCGTTCAGTTTCAGGCCAAAAAGAGAATTTGTCTCATAAACCAAGTTAAACAGTACTTATGGGCTGGCTCCTGACGATGTTCATTGGCCTTTATATATCTTCACACGGCATGCCCTCCACATACATATGCTTCCACAATTATATATACCTGTATACCATGTACAGGTATGTTTGTATATACATTCACAGAATGCTGTTTTTAAATATGTATAACATTTGAATATTTGTTTATCCATTCATATGTTTATGAAAGCTCTAACATCAGGTTTATCTCCAATTTCCCTTTTTTCTATTCTTTAGAAAATGTTAAGTCAAATTCAGCATCACTTCATTTTGTGTGTGTGTGTGTGTGTGTGTTTATACAAATAACCTTCTGTCTACAGGGAATGAATCTGATACTAACATAATCCTCTTCATTTTCTATCTCTCCCAAGCTCAGTAACCATGTTGCTTCTCTAAAACAGTTGAGGACTTAGACAAGCAGAGATAATGTTCCATAGTTTCCCAGATTTCTATAGCTTGACCTATAAATAATGATTTCCAAAATGTTACCCTATTAATTTTATTCAAAAATAAATGCTAAAATTGTGTGAATACAATCTAATATTTGATGCTCATAACACAACTCAAAATCCTCAGAAACTCTTTCACATGCATAAAATCTATATTTGGAATGTCACATGCAAAAAGTTGCTTATTATTACCATGTTATTGGTATTCAGATGTAATAGCATATTTAAATGCTACATGGAATGCTTACAACAGTAACAACTCAAAAAACATAATGTACATAATGATATGATCATATAAAATGTTATTTTGATGGCCCCAAAGAAAATATATATGAAGCAAAATGCTACTTTCTTCTATAGCATTTTTAACTTTTAAAAATAATCTGTGCTTTCACTCATCTCTACTACAGTACTGTGTGGTGTCCTATGCCACAGCCATACACAGAATCTATTTGCAAACATGGGCCTCACTATGTCACTTTCCATGTTTGAATGGAATGCGTGGAGATTATTTGTGTTAAATGTACTTTGAAGTGTAACATTGTCCTTCTGATAAGTGGTAGGGTGTAATGAAAAGAGATGATTCTTTGGATTTAGATGCAAAGCAAACTCATGTTTATTTAATGAGTGATTTGAGATGGTTACTTAAGCTTTCCAAATCTCCTTTCCTTCACCTCACAAAGGGCCCTATAGTGCTTACCCAACAGGTTTGTCACAGGGATTAAACAAAATGGTGATGGCAAGATGTGCAACAGTGGCTGACTCAAGTCAAACATACACATTGGCCTTTATTATTACTGTCTCTGATGTTCAGGTTTCCTTATTTTTCCCTACTATTGCAAAGTTGTTTCCTACAGTTAGATCTCTAAAATAGATTTTATTATCCAGCATCTGTTTCTAAATTTAACAAACAAACAATAGCAACAACCCCCCCCCACATATTTAGTACTTATGAATCCTAAACCAGGGTCTTGAAGACTACAAAAATTGTTATGATGTTTAGGAGTATCCAGATCAAAATATCATTGGTGGAAAGCTGCCATGACTACCTTCAACGAAAGGGCAAGAGAAAGGGCTATGGAGCTTGAAACAGTTTGACCGAAATGAGCTGCTTGGTACCATCACATCCAAGACTTTAATTCCAAGATAAAGATCTAAGAACTATATGAAATTAGTAAAGTTTCCCTGTTGCCACTCAAAAGAAATGTGTTGCAGGACTCATTAGGATTTAGTAATTATTACTACCTTTTCCAATTGGATTATATTTATTTCTTTATTAGAATTTCTAATAGTTCAATTACTCATTTAATTTAATAAATAAAATTGAATACATTGGTGATCTCAGCCATGAAATCTTGAAGCAACTGAGTAGAAATTACTGTATGTCTATGCCATGTTCTTTGTTGATTAACATCTAAGTTGGTTTCAGTTCCTTGCTAAAGTAAATACAACAGTAATAAACATGAATTATTATGTGTCTTTGTGGTAGAATATATAATTCTTTTGGTATATGCTAAAAGGTGGGGATAAGTGAAATTATCAAATTTTGAGGAGTATAAATGGACCTGGAGAATATTATATTATGTAAGCTGAGGAGTATTAGAAAAAGACATTGTATGTATCCTAATTTATTATGCTGTTTTGCATGCATATTTTATAAAAGAGCCAGGAGATAGACATTGAACTAGATAAGAGATCAGAAAGGCAAACAAGAAAATGAAGGGTCACATATGACATGCATGTGTAAGAAAACTTAGAAAAAGTGGGAAAGCCAAGTTTGATTGAGAAATGTCTTATCAAGATGTAATCCTTTGTAAAGTAATTCAACATTTTAAAATGTTAGTAATAAAAGTTAAGAACACCAGTGAAGAAGTGCTTATTCCTTACACACTGCCCTACAATTGTCACTTCTGTTGCCAAAGAGGTTAATGCTGGTGTTCTTTGAAATGTCAAGCGTGCACTTTAATGTGACCTAAAAGAATTCTGTAAACTGAGACTAGAGAATGCATGAAAAATCATGGACAAGAGATACCTTAGGCTCGACTCTGTATTGTTAGCATCAGTTCAAAGGAGAGGGAATAAAGAACATCTCAGCTATGAAAATGGATTTATTTTTACTCTTGTGGCAAACTCATTGGACTGATGTAAGCAGACCATAAGTGCAAACCTATCCTGGGTCTGGGTAATAGATTAAGGACAAAGACAGATTAACCAATATAATGACACTGTACTCCTAAATAAAAGTTTCAAATGGTAGTGTGAGAAAAAATTTCTCTTTGATATAGTTCTTGTCTAGCAAGTAAACGAACCTAAATTTAAGCATAATATTGAATGAAGAGGCAGAGAGAGGGAGACAGAATTATGTATGTTAGAATGAAAGATGAAGAACTGTACTGAACCCAAGAATTAGAATATATCCATTCTTCAGTTACATTTGATTAATCACAAATGAGTCTTGAGAAGAGAAGGCAAGGTAGGTAAGAGTTTTAGTGGGGAAAGGAATTGTCTCTGAGCTTGATGACCTAAGTTGAACTTCTAAGACCAATATGATGAAAGAAGACCCACTACATGGGTCTTGAACATGCAACTTTGGTCCCGTAAGTTCTCCTCTAATTTTCTTTTTTTCTTTTTTCTTATTTTTTGTATTTCGTTAGGTAAACATTAATATTTTTTTACTTTATTTTAAAAAACAAAGAAAAAAAAATTTAAACATTTTTGCATAAATGTATACAATTACATTTTTGCATAAATGTATACAAATACATTTTTGTCAGTGCTTGGCTTTTTTTTTTTTTTCTTTTTTTTTTTTTTTGAGGTTTGATACTCTGCATTAAGGTCTTACTAGTTTCAATGAGCAAAAAGTACACGTAAAACAGGATGTAACCCGGAATTAGTCAATGTTTTCTTGGTGTGTAAGGATTGAGCATAATGGTTTTTTTGTTTTGTTTTGTTTTCTTTTCTTTTCTTTTTTTCTTGAACTTCACACAGTCTGTAGTTTTTTCTGGGGTAGTCTGAGCCTCTGGGGTTAGCATCCCACTATCAGTGACTGCATATTATGTCTGTTCTTTTGTGACTGGGTTATCTCACTCAGGAAGATATTCTCTAGATGCAACCATTTTCTTAAGAATTTGGTTAAGTCATTGTTTGTGATAGCTGAGTAGTAATCCATTGTGTAAATGTACCACAATTTTTGTATTCATTCATCTACTGAAGGACATCTGGGTACTTTCCAGCTTCTGACTATTATAAATAGAGCTGCTATGAACATTGTGGTGCATGTATCTTAGTTGAATATTGGAATGTCTCTGGGGTATATGCCCAGAAGTGGAATAGCTGGATCTTCAGGTAGTACTATGTCCAATTTTCTGAGGAATATCCAGACTGATTTCCAGGGTGGTTGTATCAGTTTACAACCCCACCAACAGTAGAGAAGTGTTCATCTTTCTCCGCAACCTCGCCAGCATCTGCTGTCATCTGAGATTTGGATTTTGGCCAATCTGACTGGGGTGAGGTGGAATCTCAGGGTTGTTTTGATTTGCATTTCCCTGATGGCTAAGGATGCTGAGAACTTCCTTAGATGTTTCTTAGCCATTCTATATTCCACAAATGAGAACGTTTTCTTTAGCTCTATACCCCATATTTTAATAGGGTTGTTTGATTCTCTGGTGTCTAGCTTTTTGAGTTCTTTGTATACCTTGGATATTAGGCCTCTATTTGATGTGGAGTTGGTAAATATCTTTTCCCATTCTGTTGGCTGCTGTTTTGTTTTTTGACAATGTCCTTAGCCTTACAGAAACTTTGCCATCTCATTAAGTCCCATTTGGTAATCTTTGACCTTAGAGCTTGAGCCATTGGTGTTTTGTTCAGAAAATTTTCTCCTGTGCCTATGTGTTCTAAGGTTTTCCCTACATTCTCATAAAATAGTTTCAGTATATCTGGTGTAATGTGAAGATCTTTGATCCACTTACACTTGAGCTTTATACAAGGAGATAAGAAAGGATCTATTTTCATTCTTCTGCATGCTGAGTGCCAGTTGGACCAACAACATTTGATGAATAGGCTGTCCTTTTTCCATTGAATGTTTACAGCTCCTTTGTCAAATATAAGTGAGGGCACATTTCTGGATGTTCTATTCTATTCCATTTATCCATGTGCCTATTTATGTACCAGTACCATGCAGTTTTCAGCACAATTGCCTTGTAATATAGCTTGAGGTCAGGGATAGTGATTCCCGAAGATGTTTTCTCGTTGTTGAGGATGGATTTCTCTATTCTAGGTCTTTTGTTATTCCAGATGAAATTGCACATTATCTTTCCAACTCAATGAAGAACTGTATTGGAATTTTGATGGGGATTGCATTGAATCTGTAGATTGCTTTTGGTAGGATGGGCAATTTTAAATTGTTGATCCTTCCAATCCATGAGCATAGGAGATCTTTCCTTTTTCTGAGATATTCCTTGATTTCCTTCTTTAGAGGTTTGAAGTTCTTGACATAAAGGTCTTCACTTGCTTATTTAGAGTCACACTAACGTATTTCATAGTTTTTGTGACTATTGTGAAGGATATCTTTTTCCTAATTTCTTTCTCCACATGTTTGTCCTTTGAGTATAGGAAGGCTACTGATTTATTTGAGTTAATTTTATATCCAGCCACTTTGCTGAACTTGTTTATCAGCTCTAGGAGTTATCTGGTGGAATTTTTGGGGTAACTTAAGTACACTATCATGTTATCTGCAAAGAGTGATGTTTTTACTTCTTCCTTTCGATTTGTATCCCTTTGATTTCCTTTTGCTGTCTAATTGCTCCAGCCAGGACTTCCAGTACTATGTTGAATAAGTAGAGGAAAAGGTGACAGACTTGTTGAGTCCCTGATTTTAGTGGGATTGCTTCAAGTTTTCTCCCGTTAAGTTTGATGTTGGCTGTTGGTTAGGTGTATATTGCTTTTATTATGTTTTGGTATGGACCTTGGATTTTAGTTCTTTCCAGAACTTTTAACATGAAGGGGTGTTGGATTTTGTCACATGCTTTCTCAGCATCTAGTGAGATGACCATGTTATTTTTTTTCTTTGAGTTTGTTTATATGGTGGTTTACTTTGATGGATTTCCTTATATTAAACCATCCCCACATCACAGCGATGAAGCCTACTTGGTTATGGTGAATGATCGTTTTGATGTGTACTTGGATTCGGTTTGCAAGGATTTTGTTGAGTATTTTTGCATCAATGTTCATAAGTGAGATTGTTCTGAAGTTCTCTTTCCTTGTAGGGTCTTTGTGTGGTTTAAGAATGAGGGTTATTTTAGCCTCAAAAAATGAGTTAAGTAGTATTCCATCTGATTCTAACTTGTGGAATAGTTTGGAGAGTATTGGTGTTATATCCGCAATAAATGAATTCTGCACTGAACCCGTCAGGAACTGGTTTTTTTTTTTTTTTTTTTTTTTGATTGGGAGGCTTTTGATGACTTCTTCTATTTTTTACGTGTTATGGGGTTATTTAGATATTTAGATGGTTTACCTGGTCCTGGTTTAACTTTAGGATCTTGTATATGTCTAGGAATTCATCCATTTCCTCCATATTTTCCAACTTTGTGAAGTATAGGCTTTTGTAATAGAATATGGTGATTTCTTGAATTCCACAGATTCAGTTGTTATGTCTTTACTTTCCTTTGTAATTTTGTTAATTTGTATACTCTCTCTTTGTCTTCTAGTTAGTCTGGCTAGGGGTTTATCTATCTTGTTGATTTTCTCAAAAAACCAGCTCTTGGTTTTGTAGATTCTTTCAATGTCTTTTTTCCCCCATTTGATCTATTTCTGATCTAAGTTTGATCATTTCTTGCCATCAACTCATCTTGGGTGTATCTGCTTCCTTTTGTTCTAGAAATTTTAGCTGTGCTGTCATGTTGCTGATGTATGCTCTCCCCAGTTCCTTATTCGAAGTGCTGAGAGTTATGAGTTTTCCTCTCAGTACTGCTTTCATTGCATCCCATAGGTTTGAGGATGTTGTGTTTTTGTTTCCATTGAATTCTAGAAAAATCCTTAATTTCTTTCTTTATTTCTTCTCTGACCCTGCTATCATTTAACAGAGCATTGTTTAGTTTCCATGTGTATGTGAGCTTTTTGTTGTCTTTGTTGTTGTTAAAGAGCAGCCATAGACCATGGTGATCTGAGAGGATGGATGGGGGTATTTCAATCTTCTCATATTGATTGAGGCTTGTTCTGTGTCCAATTATGTGGTCAATTTTTGAGAAGGTGCCATGGGGTGCTGAGAAGAAGGTGTATTCTTTTACTTTAGGATGATATATTCTGTAAATATCTATTAATTCCAGTTGGTTCATAGATTCTGCTAGTTTTATAGTGTCCTTGTTCAGTTTCTGTTTCCATGATGTGTCCATTGGTGAGAGTAGGGAATTAAAGTCTCCCACTATTATTGTGTGGGGTGAAATGTATTTTTTGTGCTTTAGTAGGGTTTCTTTTATGAATGTGGATGCTTTTGTATTTGGAGCATATATGTTAAGGATTGAGAGTTCCTCCTGACAGATTTCCCCGGTAATGAGTTAAAAGTGTCCTTCCTTATCTTTTTGATAACGCTTGGTTGGGAATTTACTTTATTCGATATTAGAATAGCCACTCCAGCTTGCTTCTTGGGGCTGTTTGTTTGGAAGTTTTTTTCCCAACCTTTTACTCTGAGATAGTGTCTGTCTTTGTCTCTGAGATGAGTATCCTGTATGCAGCAAAAGGCTGCATTTTGTTTATGTATCCAGTCTGATAGCCTATGTCTTTTTATTGGTGAGTTGAGTCTATTTATGCTAATATATAGCAAGGAATTGTGGTTGCTGTTTCCTGCTATTATTGGTTTTGTAGGTTGAGTTGTGTCTGTGTCTCTTTCTTCTTTTGGCTTTCTTACTTAGGAGTTTTCTTGTTTTTACTAGGATGTAGTTCCCCTCATTGTATTTTGTTTTCCACCTATAATTCGTTGTAGTGCTGGGTTTCTAGTCAGATATCATGTAAGTTTAGATTTGTCTTGAAATATCTTCATCTCTCCATCTATGGTGATTGATAGTTTTGCTGGGTATAGCAGCTTGGGCTTGCACTTGTGCTCTATTAGGGTCTGCATGATGTCTGTCCAGGCTCTTCTAGCTTTCATAGTCTCTGCTGAGAAATTGGGTGTGAGTCTGATTGGTCTGCCTTTATATGTTACCTGTCCTTTTTCCCTTACTGCTTTTAGTATTCTTCCTTTGCTTTGGGCACTTGGTGTTTTGACTATTATGTGTCAGGAGGAACTTCTTTTCTGGTCCAACCTATTTGGAGTTTTGAAGTCTTCTTTTATGCTCGTGGTCATCTCATTCTTAAGGGTAGAGAAGTTTTCTTCTACAATTTAGTTGAAAATATTTACTGTGCCTCTTAGTTGTTATTTTCTTCCTTTTCTATTCCTATTATCCTTAGGTTTGGTCTTCTCCTTGTGTCCTGGATCTCCTGCACATTTTGGGTTAGGAGTTTTTTGGTTTTTGCATCTTCTCTGACTGTTTTGTCCATGATTTCAATGTTGTCTTCAGCCCCCGAGATTCTTTTTTTTTATCTCTTGTAATTTATTGGAAGTGCTTGCATCTGTGACTGATTTTTTTTTTAGGTGTTCTACCTCTAGGGTTATCTCTTTTAGTGTTTTGTTTATTGTGTCAATTTCCATTTTAAATTCCTTCTTCCATTCCTTCTTCTCTTTGGTTCTGTTTTTCTCTAATTCTTTGAGTTCTTTGAGTGTTTTTCTTGTTTCCTCTTTAAAAGCTTCTGATTCTTTTTGCTTTTTCTCCCGTTTTTGTTTAAGGATCTCTATTGTTGTCTTGAGGAATAATTTTAGGTCTGTGTCTTCTTTTCTGGAGTGTTTGGCATTCCAATGTTTGCTGTGATGGGAGAGCTGGGTTCTGGTATTGCCAGGTTGTCTTGGTTTCCTTGGGATATGCTCTTTTGCTTTCTTCTTGCCATCTTATTGTCAGTGATATATTCTTGCCTTTCCCTTGTACCTGGTCTGTGTCCCTGGATCTCCGCTGGTCTAGGTGGCAGATGGTCCCAGTCCTGTTCTGGGCCCCTAAGGCACCGGGTGGGAACAGAGTTTCCAATGCTGGGTTCCTGGCCCCTTTGGGAACTGCTGGTCCATGTGGCAGATGGGCCGAGCCCAGTTCTGCCTCTCCTCTGATTTTCATCCAAAAGTTGTGCATGTGTACCCCCAATAAATACATAAGCAGATAAATTTAATAAAAATGCCAACATTAATAAAAGCCAAAAATATTTAATAATTAACATACAGTTGGGTATAAAAGCAGCTAAATTGGTACTTTTGTAAGAAGCTCTGAGTGGCAGTTTCTTGGGGGCTACAACATCATTATAACATTCCCCATGTCAAAATGATTTACTTTATCTGAATAATAGCTTTGTATAGGCTAGCAAGGATATTTTGTTTGGCAAAGAATTTCAGCAACTTTGGTAAGGAGAAGAGGAATAAAATAATAAACACAATTAATGGAGAACAGCTTGTTAATATTAATATAGTTGCTTGTAAAGCTACTGTTAATATTTTACTAATTTAATTCAATGCTGTCGGCCACCTGGGCATTTTGACATGGCATAACCAGGTGTCAGTTAATGCAATATAATTTATGTGAAATGTTGATGCCTTAAAAAAGGCTATTAAGTCTATCATTTTATTCCTAATATTGAGAGGCTATTTTGAGTGACCACTGATGAAAGATTGCTAAAATTCCTCTGAGATAAATTGATGTGTTAGATGTTTTAAGACAAATAGATCAAAAAGAATGTATACACTCAAAGAAACATCAGAGAAACATCTCACATGTCTAAGCTCCATAGACTGCATTGTAGTCCACTTATGACATAAAATTCTCTTTCTTAACAATACACAGTACTTGATTACACTACAGCATGTCTAGCAGTAAATTATGTGGAATTCGGTTCCAGGCAACCCGTAGACATCACATTTCCACTGTTCTTCTTATGATGGTCTACACAGAAGGATTGAATTCTGTTCAGTGCACAAATGCTCCTTCTTCCTCCTTACTCTTATATAACACTTTCCATAAATAGTTATGAAATGTTTGGCTGATCAAGTAGATTAAATAAATCAATGTGATTTCGAATGAGGAAAAATGAGCAAGAAACGTCTGTTATACCATCTCTAATAAAGCAGCCTCTAATAAGCCCATTTATCATAACTGTGAAACATTTGATTGACTTTATTTAACTCTAAACAAAAGAAAAGAATAACTGAAGCTAAATTTCACAGCAATTTCATAATATTTTCAGAGTCCATGTTATATATGAAGTTTACCAATAAAAACGCACAAGGATTTCAAATGGGAAATATGATGCTGGGTCTTATAAATACCTCTGGAACAGCATAACTCTGTTCTTGTAATATCCTTCTGATTTCTGCTTCTTTCTTTAGAATATGCAAATTAGATAGTATAAATAAGGGTGCACACTCCAAGCAAATTATCAAGGTTTGTTCAGCTCCCAGAGTCTTTCCAAACACAAGTTGGGGATCCTTCTGTCAGTCATTCATTCATTCAGGATTCAGAAGCCCATTTATGTGGGCAGAGTAGAAAAGGCAGATTTACAGTTGCATTTGCTATTCTTCTACAATTGTGACCATATTACCTGACTCAGGGAAGTTAGGAAAGACCTATTTTCACTCAGCTTCAGAGAGCTTCAGTCTAGGATAGTAGAAAAAGCAGGACAGATTAATCCTATCCATGATTTCAGCTGCATGAGGCAGACATTATTCACTGCATGGCAGACCAAGAAATAGAGAATCACACCTGAGCTGGGGTTACACTAAAGCCTTTGAAGACCTATCCACAGCTATCCACTGCTAGATCAAACATCCTAACAGTTGCATGCCATATCAAAGCAGTGCCAATAGCTAGGGGAAAATGTGTTCAAAATATGCTTACTGGGAAGACTTCAAATTCAAACCATAGTAACAGGAAAGCACATCACAAGTTAATTCTTAGTTCGGAGCAAACACTTGAGGCCCTCATCTTAAGAATTACGTGCAAATATTAGCAGACAACGAAGGCTATGCCAATCATTTCCTTAAATAGAGGAGAGAAATGGTCTTCTAGTTGCTCCATAACAGTTTTATAAACTGTCCCAATGGTGGCAGTAGCTGTAACTAACTCCAGGCAGTTGATTAAAAGTTCTGGGAATATGTTATTTTTGCTTTGAAACTAAACAACAACAATAACAGCAAAACAAACACACCAGGAGACTAAAATCCCCACCATGTGTCCCTGAGGTTCTGTGTCTCTAGCAAATCCCACACAGATACAGAACCTTGTGAACATCTGCTTCCCCACCAAGAGACAGAATTTTGTCATACCCTTGGACCCAAGGCCATCTTACAACCCTCCATTTACACTTAGTGTACTCAGTATTCTTCCTCACATCTACATATTTGATGGTGAACAGGTGGTAAGATATTTCTGAGAGAGAAAAAATAAGAAGATTGCAAAAGGAAGGAAAAATAAAAGAGATGACAAATAAAAGAGCTGAAATGTCATCTCCATGGCCATCCAGGTCTACCTACTTCCTTAGGCTTACCAGTTGTCAACAGGAAAACACTGCAGTCTTTAGAGCAGACATCTAGGAGAAATTACTGTGATGGAAGAAGCATTCACATATAATTAAAACGGGTACTACTAAAATATTGAGTAGTATTTATCCAATGTCATTAAGTTACTAAACATATATAGTGAGCAAACACTTAAAATGTGGCTGCTGTGATTTAGAAACTGATGTTTATATCTTACGAATTGACTTTTTGTTTGCCTGTTTCGGTTTGTATTTTGAAGTGCTATGTGTTGTATCCCAGGGCTTGTGCTTGCTCAAGAGGTATTCTGCCACTGACCTAAATCTCACCCCTACTTTTTTGGTTTGGGAAAGATTCTTAACAATATATGCCAGTTTAGCCCTCAAACTTGATAACTCCCTACTTCAGTCTTCTGAGAACCTATTCTGGCTCTATTTTGCTGAATTTTTGCTAATTTATATGTCAGTGTAAATATACACTTCCATTTTTGTGTGTCGCCATACTGCACAACACAGTCACAGAAGAATAATCTCTTTGCCTGCACAGCACAGGAGCCCTGACAGCTTCATGAAGTAGGCCCCAGGACACGACCACATTTGCAGCAGCTGTCCTATTAAAGAAAAATCTCCTTTTTACCTAAATCACAATAGACCAGTGAAGTATTGTGCTTTTAGCATATTTGTGGGCTTTGCTTTTTAATTTAAAGAATATATGTTTTGCTTTGATGTAGAGATGGAGTTTAAGTAACTGCCATGATCTTTTCTTTCTTTATTATTTATTTATTTATTTATTTATTTATTTATTTATTTATTTATTTATTTATTTATTTATTTATTTTTTACTTTCCAAGGACACTGTCATCTTTTGAAGGTGACTACATTTACATGGGACAATGAAATAAATATGTAAAGCAGGAAGTCCTGTAGAAGTAGAAAAGTTGTATGACTCTCAGGGAACAACAGTGTAAATACTACCGATGGCTCTGTTTCCAGGACCTACATGCTTCCAGAAATGTCTTTATGATAATCATATATGTTGCAAGATCAGTGATTTGGAGTTCTGACATCTTCACTGTTTAACCTGAAGTGCTCAGCAGGATTGAGGGACTGAGCAATCTGACACCGGAGGTTACTAAGAGGACCCTCGATTTCCATACAGTTTCCATGGTTCTACTATGGGTGAACCCCAAGGAATGTAGAAGACATGCATTTGCCACTGAAGTGAAGTTCTTCCTGAAGTAGCAAGATGTAAGGTTGAGTGATTTTTTTTTTTTTTGTTTCTACCAACCAAATGCTCCAAAAGTCCCATGGACTAAAACACCAACCACTGAGCACACATTGAGAGACCTATGGCTCCAGTTGCATATGGAGATGAAGATAACTGTCTGGCATCAATGTGAGAAGAGGCCTTTGGTCCAGGGAGGGCATGTTTTCTCAGTGTAGGAGAATGCCAAGGCACTAAGGTGGAGAGAGTGATTAGGAGCAAGTGGGGTACACCTTCCTGAAGACAAGTGGAGGGACAAGGGGATGGAAGTGGGGTGACAGAAGGGGATAACATTTCAAATATAAAAACAAAGAGTATCTAATTTTAAAAAAAGATGTAAGGTTGAGAAGCCTAGAGTAAGGGTTTTACTTGCCCTTTGAACATGCTCATACTGGAGACTAAACAGTCTAAATAATCTTGAAGAGGACACATTCACATTTAGGATTAATAAATACCAGAGATTATCGGTCTAAAACCAAATAACAGATGTTTATATATTAAAAAACAACATAATTAAAGGATATTGAGTCCTTTTCATGTGGGAATGTGTGTGTGTTTGTGTGTCTGTCTGTCTGTCTGTGTGTGTGTGTGTGTGTGTGTGTGTGTGTGTGTGTACATGTGTCAGAGTGTGTTTCCTCAGGCCTAGAATAGGAGTTCATAGTTGTTTGGACTCTGTTATTAGATCTCCTTCTATTTCTTAGTTTCCCTTGACCAAATCTTGGACCTCATCCAGATGTTCCACTATAATCATGTTTTCATTTTCTTCTGTAAAGCAATTCTACTGGGCATTGTAACTGATGCTCTGAGGTCTGTTATTTCATCTTTAAATGCCCTTTCAACATGTTTAGTAAGATTTCCTCCATAAAAGAAAGTCTCCTGTAATGTTTCAAAACAGTAGAAATTTCAGCTCCCCACCAAGAGATTAGACAATGGCGTTAATTTGTGCAGCCAACAGGTAGAACACAGATTATCCTGCAAAGGTGTGTGTACCCCTCCTACTGCACTATGTCATCACAACAGCAGGATCCGCTCAGTTTCCGTCCAATAAGCAAGAGGCACTTTCCTCTGCTGTTCTGTTTCTATTGTGCTTTAATTATCTCTCTACATGACTGCAGTCTCCAAATATGAAAGAAAATCCTCAAGGCAGAGACAGTTTCATATCAATTCCTATAACCCCAGGCCTCAGTCTGCTGCCTGGGACCTAATTATAGCAATCAATATATGCTGAATGGGCTAATAGGGCCATCATTCATTTAACAAATATTTCTTGGCTATATACAGAACCTGATGTTCAATCTGAAATCTGTAAAATGAATAATAGTTAGACATATTAGAAAAAGAAAAACAGTGTGGAGTGAAGACATATACATGAGGTGAACGGAAGAACAAGAATGACACACACTGTACAGAGTGTGACAGAGGAGATCAAGATAGCCTCGCTTTAGGTTGTTCTTTGGAGTTTTTGGCCACTTTTGTTTGATTGCAATTTATTTTAATCAATACCTTTAATAAAATATTATTGTGGTAAAAACACAATTGTATACTACTATATTTGGATGCTATAACAGCCATGTTCACTAGTGTTCTAATCCTAATAGCTAACATATGGACATAACCTGGATGTCAACTAGCAGATGATAGACAAGAAAAATGTATATGCAGTCGAATTATGTACAAATATAAAGAAAATGACATAGTGACACTCCAAGAAAACTAAGTAAAATTGAAAATAATTGTATATGAAAACTAATCCAGATCCAGAAACAGAAAATGCAATATCACATATGATAAATGTAATGTTAAAAACATAAAACATATAAATATGTTAAATACATACAGAAATATATAGGATGTTACAATGTGTAACAATGTAAACAATGTAAAGCCCCCTTTAAGCATTTCTTGGGCTGGAGAGATGGCTTAGTGGTTAAGAGCACTGACTGTTCTTCCAAAGGTTCTGAGTTCAAATCCCAGAAACTACATGGTGGCTCACAACCATTTGTAACGAGATCTGATGCTTTCTTCTGGTATGGCTGAAGGCAGCTACAGTGTATTTATATGTAATAAATAAATCTTTTAACAAAGCATTTTTCTTTATAAGCATTCCCGTAATCATGGTGTCTCCTCATAGCAATAAAATCCTAGGAAAGGCAGGATATAAGTGTTATAAGTAGAAGGAATACATTTCACAGGTTTCTCTAGGGGAAACAAACACACAGTTAACATATAGTAAAAAGAGATTTATTAGATTGGCTCAGAGGGTACAGTGTAAGTTGACAAACAACAGATGCCTGTATAGAGGACAGACTGAAAATCTAAAGACCTGGGATTCCTGGAGGGGTATATTGGTCTTTAGTACATGCTGGTGGCCCAAATCATCTGGGTTGTGATAGCATACAAGGCAATGGCAGCAACAGGGTCGATAAATGTACATGAGGTAGGGGGTTATGAAGGTTAGCATAATCTTTTCATTTTATGAAGTGAAAGCAAAATCTTTTCACCCAGACTTTATTATATCTGGGCAACCACAAGGTAGGTAACTCAAATTCAAGTCGAGTCGTCCCTCTTCAGTTAAATTAATCAAGAACAGTCTCTAACCTAATCTGATCTGACCTGACCTAAACTACATAACCCCTGGACAGTGTGCCCAGAGGGTGAATTTATATGGAATCCTCCACATTATTCAGCGGATAACCAATACTATGCAAACAGAGGAGTTAGTTGAGACTAAGGAGGTGACTGGTGTGAAAAGCAGAAGAAGGTTATGGCAGCTAAATAATCAAAACATAGTGTGTGCTGGTCAAAAGTTAATCAAATAGCAAAAAAGTAAACAAAGAAGAGAAGGAGGAGGAGAAAGGAAGGAAGATAAGAAGGAAAGAGGGGGGAAAGAAGGAAGACAAGCATTCAGGAAGGAAGGAAGAGAAAAAGAGAGAGAGACAGAGAAAGGACAATAGCATCATTAAGCTGTATCTTCATGAATTACTAATACTAAGACCAGTACAATGGCAGAAGCTTTGCAACTATATATAGCCTGGAAAGTGGGCTGTGCTCTATAGATCACAGTTAATTTTTGAACCATTGCATCAGGGTGGAAAGAAGGGATACCTTCCCCTAGGCTGTGAAATGAGGTTTACAATGTAGTCAAGTGTAGTGGCAAAGATCATGTCTGGGTTGTTAATAGGGTATAGGTAATGCCAAAGAACATAGAGAAGACAGATTTGGACATAGAAGAGAAAGAAGGAGGGGATATGAGAATAGGCTGGAGAGTGGGGGAGATCCTGTCAGTTCACAGCTTTATGAATCTTGTTTCTGGATTTTACATTGAGTCCATTAGGGATTTAAACATATGCCATTACATTACTCTAAGCCACAATATTATCTAAGTTGGTAGCAATGAGCATGGGAAAGGCATAGTTTAATTGTATCTGCTCTCTTAAGGCCTTGAAATTGAGAAAGTATAAAAGACGAATCTGAGGAAATGGAGAGTATTTGAGCATAAGAATTAGTGGCATATGGTTGAGGTTCAAGGAGGCATGTAGCAGCTTCCCCTAGGGAATGGTAATAGAGTAGAAATCAGTAAAATTGCATAAGAATTATTAGAATATGAACTCTACAGGAATTCCTGTGAATTGCATATGAGCTTTAATGGGAAAAACCATGGTCATGATTGTCTGGTCTGACAAGCTCTTCAGCAGTGCCATGTGTCAGATTAAGATCTGGCAGCAGACAGAGAATCAACTTTGAAGACAGCATTCCAAATATATTTTATTTTTCAATGTTAAATTGGAAGTTATTTACTGAATCTATAAAGTGTACAGACCTTAAGTTAACATATGAATTTTAGAACTGAGGGCAAATAGGGCTGATGATTCATTTGGTACTAAGCTCACACAGGACTAGTAATTGAAGCTAGGCATATGTGAGCTCTCCTAAAGTGCAAACACAGAGGGAGAAGAGAAGAACATCTGTGGTGGTTTCAATATATTTGGTCAGGGAGTGGCACTACTTGGACTGTGAGATTGTAGAAGTAGGAATGTCCTTGTTGGAGAAAGTGTGGGTTGGGGTGGGCTTTGAGACCCTCTTCTTAGATGACTAGAAGAAAGTAGTCTTTTCCTAGTGGCCTTCAGATAAAGACATAGGACTCTCAAATTTTTCGATAGCATCTTGTCTTCCTGGACACTGCCATATTTCCTGCCATGATGACAATAGACTGAGCCTCTCAACCTGTAAGCCAGCTACAATTAAATGTTGCCTCTTATAAGAGTTGCCCACTCTCCCTTTACCTATTCAACATAGTACTGGAAGTGCTGGCCAGAGCAATTAAACAGCAAAAAGAAATCAAAGGGATACAAATTGGAAATGAAGAAGTAAAAACATCACTATTTGCAGATGACATGATAGTGTACATAAGTGACCCAACAAATTCCACCAGAGAACTCCTACAGCTGATAAACAAGTTCAGCAAAGTGGCTGGATATAAAATTACCTCAAACAAATCAGTAGCCTTCCTATATTCAAAGGGCAAACATGTAGAGAAAGAAATTAGGGAAAAGATACCCTTCACAATAGTCACAAAAACCTAGAAATATCTTGGTGTGACTCTAACTAAGCAAGTGAAGGACCTGTATGACAAGAACTTCAAACCTCTAAAGAAGAAAAACGAGGAGGATCTTAGAAAATAGAAAGATATCCCAAGCTCATGGACTAGAAAGATCAACATTTTAAAAATGGCCATCTTACCAAAAGCAATCTACAGATTCAATGCAATCCCCATCAAAATTCCAACCCAGTTCTTCATTGAGTTGGAAAGAGCAATGTGCAATTTCATCTGGAATAACAAAAGACCTAGAATAGCAAAATCCATCCTCAACAAGAAAACATCTGCAGGAATCACTATCCCTGACCCAAAGCTATATTACAAGGCAACTGTGCTGAAAACTGCATGGTACTGGTACAGAAATAGGCACATGGATCAATGGAATAGAATAGAAGATCCAGAAATGAGCCTTCACATATATGGTCACCTGATTTTTGACAAAGGAGCTGTAAACACTCAATGACAAAAGGACAACCTATTCAACAAATGGTGTTAGTCCAACTGGCATTCAGCATGCAGAAGAATGAAAATAGACCCATTCTTATCTCATTGTACAAAGCTCAAGTGCAAGTGGATCAAAGATCTCCACATTAAACCAGGTACACTGAAACTATTAGATGATAAAGTAGGTAAAACCTTAGAACTCATAGGCACAGGAGAAAATTTTCTGAACAAAATACCACTGACTCAAGCTCAAAAGTCAAAGATTAACAAAAGGAACTCAATGAGATTGCAACGTTTCTGTAAGGATGAAGACACTGTCAAAAAAACAAAACGGTAGCCAACAGAGTGGCAAAAGATATTTACTAACCCCACATCAGATAGAAGCCTAATGTCCAAGGTATACAAAGAGCTCAAAAAGCGAGATACAAGAGAATCAAACAACCCTTTAAAGCATTTGACAAAATCAAACACTCCTTCATGTTAAAAGTCCTGAAAAGAACAGGAATCCAAGGTTTATAACAAAACGTAATAAAAGCAATATACAGCAAACCAACAGCCAACATCAAACTTAATGGCGAGAAACTTGAAGCAATCCTACTAAAATCAGGGACTTGACAAGGTTGCCCACTCTCCCCCTACCTATTCAACATAGTACTGGAAGTCCTGGCTGGAGCAATTAGACAGCAAAAGGAGATCAAGGGGATACATATCGGAAAGGAAGTGATAAAAACATCACTCTTTGCAGATGACATGATAGTGTACTTGAGTGACCCCAAAAATTCCACCAGAGAACTCCTACAGCTGATAAACAAGTTCAGCAAACTGGCTGGATACAAAATTAACTCGAACAAATAAGTAGCCTTCCTATACTCAAAGGACAAACATTTGGAGAAAGAAATTAGGGAAAAGGTACCCTTCACAATCGTCACAAAAACTATGAAATACCTTGGTGTGACTCTAACTAAGCAAGTGAAGGACCTGTACGACAAGAACTTCAAACCTCTAAAGAAAGAAATTGAGGAGGATCTCAGAAAATGGAAAGATCTCCCATGCTCATGGACTGGAAAGATCAACATCTTAAAAATGGCCATCCTATCAAAAGCAATCTACAGATTTAATGCAATCCCCATCAAAATTCCAACCCAGTTCTTCATGGAATTGGAAAGATCAATGTGCAATTTCATATGGAATAACAAAAGACCTAAATAGCTAAATCCATCCTCAACAACAACAAAAAAAAACATCTGTGGGAATCACTATACCTAGCCTCAAGCTATATTACAAGGCAATTGTGCTGAAAACTGCATGGTACTGGTACAGAAATAGGCATGTGGATCAATGGAATAGAATAGAAGATTCAGAAATGAGACCTCATGTATATGGTCACCTGATTTTTGACAAAGGAGCAGTAAACATTCAATGGAAAAAGAAAAGCCTATTCAACAAATGGTGCTGGTCCAACTGGCACTCAGCATGCAAAAGAAAGAAAATAGACCCTTTCTTATCTCCTTGTACAAAGATCAAGGGTAAGTGGATCAAAGATCTCCACATTAAACCAGATACACTGAAACTATTAGATTAGAAAGTAGGGAAAACCTTAGAACACATAGGCACAGGAGAAAATTTCCTGAACAAAACACCAATGGCTCAAGCTGTAAGGTCAAAGATTAACAAATGGGACTTTATGAGATTGCAAAGTTTTTTAAGGCTAAGGACATCGTCAAGAAAACAAAACGGCAACCAACAGAATGGGAAAAGATCTTTACCAACACCACATCAGATAGAGGTCTAATATCCAAGGTATACAAGGAACTCAAAAAGCTAGACAACAGAGAATCAAATAACCCTATTAAAAAATGGGGTACAGAGCTAAACAAAATGTTCTCAGTTGAGGAACACCAAATGGCCGAGAAACATCTGAGGAAGTGCTCGACATCCTTAGCCATCAGGGAAATGCAAATCAACACAACCCTGATATTCCACCTCACACCAGTCAGATTGGCCAATATCCATAGGAAAGGCCAATTCTGAAGGTTCAGCAGCAGTTTCAGTTGATGGCCCAGGCCTGGAAGGGTCATGCAAAGAATTTTATGTTTGGCACTATGACAGAATTGTATGACAGGCTACTGGTAAGCTGTAGTTGCAGTGGAAGATTCCAGCAAATTGTCAATACCAGGACCATGGGACGATCGTTAAAAACAGCAGCCACAGTAAAGTCAAACAGAGCCTTGAGTACTACAGAGGGCAGAGCTGAAGGAAGGACCAAGGCCTTGAGAGCTGCCTAGAAAATCATGTGTGGATCTTAAACTTTGGGAAAAAAAGCTCTAAAATTGAAGTTGCCTGAAACACCACAAGATGTAGAGATGTCAAAGGCATGGTTTATCTACTGAGAACTACCAGGAAGTGGAAACAGTCCAAGAGAACCATGACACAAGCCATAGAGATGCAGAGTTTAGAGCTTGATCAGCTATGTTTTAGTCTTACCATATTCCAATATTTCATTGCTATGACATTTTGTAAGGGTAATGTATATGCTTTGCCACAGATGTTGGAAGTATATGATCTGCTTTTCTGTTTTGATTTTATAGAGGATTATAGTTAAGTGATTGGATGAATCTCAGATAAGAGCCTAAGTATGCTCCATCAAATCAACAAACCTGAAGCTGATGGGAGCCTTTGTCCTGATTTTTATTGAAGCCATGTGTAGAATTCATGAATTCATGTGAATTAAGGGATATATGAGTTTGAGATTGACCAAGATATCATTGAATGATATTTCTATGTTAAATAGCATTGGAGAATGATTTCAGTTCCAAGGCAATTAATTTGCTCATATAGATGTTCGCTTTTCCATGAAGACTGTTGATCAGTCTTTAATTATTGCTTACTGTATGGCACTGGATTTACTATTCTAGTCCATAGAATTTCACTCTGGGTGAGGAACTTGTGCTAAGATCCACCATTTCAATGGCATGTCACCAAAACCAGCATATTTGCCTAGAAATCATCCCGTTTCTCTTTTTTTGTTGTTTCTAGTGAGCTCTATCTGCTCATCCATTTATTCTTTACCTCATATTTTGGATTTTTGTCCTTGATTGACCTATATTATGGATTTAAATATTCAAGTAACTGGCATCTCTCTGCCCCTTTCTTATGATGTATATCATTTCCCTTCAGAAAATTTGCTCATTTCATCTTGTCTGCATATGATACGGCTATCAGCTACCATTTCTTTATGATATTTACTGCACTAGATGTACTTATCCACTTTTGTTATGTATATGGTTTAGAATATAAAAACATTAAGAGAACTGTCAGTAAAATGTTTGCCACAAAATTATGAAGATATAAATTTTATTCCTATACCTTTGTAAAAAGCCAGATGTAGTAACACTTGGTTTTTAATCACAGCAATGATAGATAGGACACTGAGCCTTGCTATTCATTCAGTCTAGTGCAATGAAACAGCTTGTCTCAGTAAACAAAATAGAAGTAAACGAAGAAATGTTATATATCTTCTACTTGTACATGCACACACATGCCTGCACTATGACATATGAATAAACACACCCATATGTATATAAATGAAATCATTAGTACCTCATAAATGGATGACATGCCTTTATGTGCATGGTCTAAATGCCTTGTCAGATTTAGATTTTTTTTGTCTGTTTTTATTATATTTCCCCTTTTCCATCACAAATACCTTTTTGTGGATACTCTCATAAGAACAGCCTTATGCATAAATAAAGACTCATTACTGTCATTGGGCAAGTCAAAATACAAACCATATTAAAATTCCTATTTTAATGTTATTATATTTCCATGAAATATATTGAAGTAGAGAGGTTTTACTTTGCTTTGTTTTATTGCAGATTAGTCCTTTCTGACAGTGAGATTACAGACACAAATTCTCAAAGCACACAGGTATGAGATTTTGAAGCTCAGAGAAAGCTAATAACTACATTTGGCTATCTAAATATCTAAAAATACTTATAGGTATTTTGCTCTTTGGGAAGTACTGTTTTTATTAGATATGACAATATTAATTTTAAAAGCCTTTATAACTACATTTGCATTTATATACTACTTTTCTCAGGAGCACACATTGTAGATGTGGATTAGTTTGATACATGGACCATTGTAATAAATTTGTCATAGATCACTGACATAATCTAGAGATTTTTTCATTGTTTGAATATATAGCTTTCTTAAAATGTTCCTCCATTTTTGTAAAACTTACGACTTTCTTCTGTACTGGAAAATTTAACCCACTTAAATTTTTATGGTACATATAACTGCTTTTCTAGATAAATTGATACCACTTAATCTAGATAGACATTCTTTAGATTAAGCAGAAATTACCAAATAAGTGTATCAGTTTCATATTCTTTTTAAATTTTTTACTTCTTTAAAAATTAGTTCCAGGATGTCATTAATATTTTACAGAACTCACCCCAATTTCTTTCCCTCACCTCTTTCTATCAACATTCTTCCCTAGCAAAATTATGTATGCTTGTTTTTAATCTCCTGAGCTCATTTATTTCTATTAACATGTATACATATGTATGTAGAGTCTTTTACTGGAGCAGAAATAGCTTCTCAGGAGCTGTATTTCCAATATTCATGGAGTTTCAATAGCTTCCCAGCAAGTTCTAGAACTTTGTTTTCATATTTATTTTAATTTTGCTTATTTTTATTTTTTGTTTGATCTTGTCCAGGACTTGTGTTGTTATTTCTATAACACCTGTGCCACTATTGCAGTCAACTTGGTGAGCTTATGCTTATCAAAAGCCTCAGGTTTTACAGCTTATATTTTTATTGTTGTCCTGGCTAAATATAATTTCTGTGTTCTCTTTGATTCAGACCTCATTATTTTTATTTAACATTTATCTGAAATTTAGAAACTTCCCTCAGATAATCTCATGAACATAGAAAACATATAATAGTGCATTTCACCATCCTCAGATCAACTCAGAACAAAGTTGTATTATAAATGGCAAATTCAGTGACACAGTCAAGGATGAATGGGAAGCTTGTCATCAACAGGAAGCATATTGCCACCTTCCAGAAGAGAAATACAGCAAATATCAAATAAGGTGTGCTGTTGCTGAGTATGTCATGGAGTCTTCTGACATCTTTACCACCATGGAGAAGGCTGGGGCCCACTTGAAGAGTGGGGCTAAAAGGTCCATAACCTTTACCCCTTTAGCTGATGCCCCCATGTTTGTGATGGGTGTGAACCACAAGTAATAAGACAACTCACTCAAGGTTGTCAGCAGTGCATCTTGTGCCACCAACTGCTTGGCCTCACTGTCTAAGGTCATCCATGACAACTTTGGCATTGTGGAAGGTCTCATGACCACACTTCATGCCATCACTGACACTCAGAATATTGTGGATAGCCATTCTAGAAAGCTGTGACATGATGGCCATGGGCCAGCCCAGATCATCATCTATGCATCCTCTGGTACTGCCAAGGCAGTGGGCAAGGACATCCCAGAGCTGAATGGGAAGCTCACTGGCATGGCCTTCCATGTTCCTACCCTCAGTGTATCTGTTGTGTATATGACATGCCACCTCTAAAAACCTGCCAAGTATGATGACATCAAGACATGGTGAGACAGGCAGCTGAGGGCCCACTAAAGGGCATCCGTGGCTACACTGAGCATCAGGTTGTTTCCTGCAACTTAAGCAGCAACTCCTATTCTTCCACCATTGGTACTGGAGTTCGCATTGCTCTTAATGACAACTTTGTGAAGCTCATTTCCTAGCATGACAATGAATATGGCTACACCAACATGGTGGTGGACCTCATAGCCTCCATGTCTTCAAAGGAGTAAAAAACCCTAACCAACCACCCCCCAGCAAGGACATTGAGAGCAAGAGAGAGGTCCTCAGTTGCTGAGGAGTCGCCATCCCAACTAGGCCCCCAACACAGGGCATCTCTCTCACAATTTCCATCCCAGACCCCCATAATTACAGAAGGGGCCTAGGGAGCCCTCCCTATTTTCTTAAATACTATCAATAAAGTTCTGCTGTGCCCACAAAAAATATCTGCTTTTTTTACTGTGTGGGAACAGCAAAGCATACCATACCAATAATAACAATACCATGAGAATATATTTAGCACAATGTAGTTTTAAACTCACTTCTTTTGCCCCATTGATACAATTTCTAAATACAATCAGTTGGGATTTGAGAGCAATTTCGAATCAGCTGCATTGTTATTGGTGAAAAAAGAAATGTGTTGTTTTCTTTTTCACTCATGAAACTCAAGCAGAGAAGTTTCCTGTTACCTGTCTTGTCATTGTCAGTCTCACTGATGTTGTGGGTGCTGTCAAGGAATGATGTGCACTATTTAGGCTGTTATATTTTTCATTTTAATACAAGTTTTGGCTGTACTACTAAAACTATTAAAATCTTCATAATTTAAGGGACATTATGAAGGAGAAAAACAGACCATTAGAGGTAAAATCTATTATTTTCATGTTCAAATCACTAGTTCTATTCTAATCACCCCATCTGAGAATACAGGGTAAATGTAACCCATCATCATGGTTAGTTAAAAAAAAATCATGCATCTTATTGTTCTTTAAAACATAGCTACTGACTTCCTCCAAAAAGATGCTATGGCAGGAGATGTTTTAATTGAGTTATGTAAAAAATATTGTCTCATTCAGCTCCTTACAAAAATTAATGTCCATCTGGAAAAGTAGAGTATTCTCTCATCTCACAATAAATTTTCCCATCGTTTTCTATCATAATCCCATTGTGTAAATGGCTCAAATTTAATCATTTTGTTATTGCAATGCAAATAGTTTCAAAGATGCATTTTGTACAATGGTCACCTATCTTTTCTTCTTTGCTTGTAGAGTTACAGTAGGGCTATAATTGCTACTCTCTGCTATATTACTAAAACTAATGTGAGGTTGGAGGCATAGCTCACTGTATCCAAAGTTCTTGATTCAATCTCAGTATTTCCTAAAATTCAGGAAAAAAATTGTACTTTGATTATCTCTATGTGCATTCACGTTTGTACACTTTATTTGATAAATATGTCCTTATGCTTTTTGTTTCAACTTCATATGAAAGGTACTTATGGCAACAGTGGTGATAAATAATATTCTGGGGCTAAAGCGCAATCCATAGACTCCTGAGAGGCAATCTAATAGCGGAATGTTTTTCTGACTTTCCTCTCATGTTTTGCCTCTATGCTCAATAGATGACTGTCAAAGGCTTATTTGTCTGGAGACATGATTTAGGCTATTGTCTAGATAAGCAGCCCAGTTTAGTCTCTGAATGCCCCAGAAATTTTCAGCCCAATGCCTAATTTCTAGCCCTAACATCTAGTTGCACAGAGCAAAGTTCTTAGCTTCTCTCAGACTTAGTTCTCTCATCTAAAAAATGCGCATAATGATGGTACCTGCTTACTCACCTGCTGTGAGGACTGGTTGAGTTAATGTTTGGAAAGGCCATATAGCATGCAACATGCACTATGTAAATGAAAAGAAGTGTAATTAAAAATAGTGGTAGGGAATATATGAGAAAAACTGTAAGAATTATGGTCATTTGTAATTCTATAGTTAAACATAGAAATTCAGGTGACCATTGTACAAAATGTTTTTTTAAGCTACTTGTTTACGTCACAAAAAGATTAAAAGCCAGCCAGGGAAAAACAATGGGAAATTTTAGTTAAGGGTGAGAAAAATACTCTGTATTTCCTGGATGGAAATAAATTACTGTAGAGCTGAATGAGGAAAGACTTTCCATGCAAATTCAATACACCTCACATTATTCACTCCTCATTCTTTTCAACGATTATTTGTATTGTTTTTAAGTTATATGCTTTTGTGCATGAGAATGTGCACATGAGTACAGGTGCTTGGCGAGCCCAGAACAAGACAACTTATGCCTTGTAGCTAGAGCTGCAGGTGAGCTATGTGACATAGGTGTTGGGAACCAAATTTAAGTCTCTGAGAAGAGCAGCTAGAGCTACTAACCACTGAGGCACCTCTTCAGTTCCTCACTGTTTATTCTTATTGCCAATACTCTGGCCTCTTCTTACTCACTGACAAGGGATACTATCATACCCTTTGCACATAGTACCTCTTGCACACAGTACCTTTTACTCTCTTTCCTCAAGAAGTGCTAAGCATTTAAAATAATCATCGTATAATCATCTTCTCTCCAATACGTAATTTGTAATTAATGATACTGACACATTTTTCCATTGGTGCAAAGTGGCTAGATTTCTGTGCATGTAAGATTTCACCACTACTTCAGACACATTCTCAAAGCATTATGTAAATAAGGGAAATAACATTCAAAATGTCAACTCCTTTACCAAATCACTACCAGTTGATTTTTCATTGAAAGAGTTAAGCATGCTTTTATGTCAAATATTCAGTTACTCATTAATTAAACCAGAACAGATTAAATATATTCTTATTCAGCAGATTAACCAAAACTCACTATGTTCACAATTTATATTCACCCTGTAAACTACATATGCATTAAACATTTCCATCTGGAGCTCTGATGATTGTTTTTCTTCCATCTCATGCTTGATAAGCTGTTACTGATTAGAAAAGGAATTCAGAAGCTGTTGAAAGCAGAGATTTTTTTAAAAAAGGATCTATCCCCTTAGTGTCCTTTGCCCCATAACACATTTTGCTTAATGTCTGCGGGTTCTCTGCTGGCTGTGATCCAGCAAGATTCAAGACTTTTGCCCATTGTGGTTCACATAACATAACCTTAATCTAAACCTCTCCATTACCCCCACACAGAAGCACGCACACACACACACACACACACACACACACACACACACACACACACACAGATATTCTTCATTTCAGAAGCTTTGCTACATAATCTATTCATTATATTCTATACTGTGTATTAACTGACTTATATGTCTTGATCTTAAACTTCAATTTATTCTGTGCTATGCTTTGTAATAAGCCATAACAAGTGTACTTTGATGCACAATGTATTCTAAGACTTCACAGATTTGTCTTTATTTAAGTCTTATTATACAGTCAGATAGGTGTTATAAGCTTCTGCTCCCATTCTCTGATTAATAAAATTGAAGGTACAGGGATTTTTTAATAGGTCATCTTCAAGATCAAATATTCTGGAAGCTTCAGAACTCAGTTTGAATAAGAATACACTGATGCTCAGGCCAAAGCAATCAGACACCTCACCATAGTTCTAGCAAGGCCAGTCTGAGTTTCAACTCTCAGTTGATGGAACATGTTTTTTTAAGATTTAGCTCAATTTATATTGAAAATAAACATAGTCCTAGTTCTTAAGAACAAGCACACTGTCATTTTCATTTCTTTGATAGAATTCATTGAAATGACAGAGAATAGCAGATAGACTTTTTGACATTCAAAATAAAACTGCTACATCAAATGCAGAAGATACACAGATGGTATCTTTGGAGCATTCCTAAATGTTTGTTATTTACAGTGTCTGGAACTAGTAAAGACACTATGGTCACCAGCATTGTATTAGCTTACACATTTCTCCACCCCTAAACTGGAGAGTCACAGTACTCAGCATAACTTTTTAAAAAAAATAAAAGCTCCCATGTCTGTCTGAGAAAAAGAATTTCAACCCCAGTTTATTACTGTTTTCTATATATTATTATTTATAATATTTTAGCTAATGGTGTGCCTCTCTCAGAGATGTCAAATACACCTCAGCCAGGCAGTAGCTTATATATCTATTTCCCTCTGCCTCTTGTCAGTGGGAGCTGATTCTGGGGTATAAACATTCTAAAGCATGGCCTTCCCTTGGATCTGGAAATAATTTGATGTAAGCAAAGGAGTGCTTCAAGGTCATGTTACCCTGTGGAAACAAAGAATGATTATTAGAGTTAAACACATCAGTTACTCTGAAATGAAATAGATTACATCTTTGTATGGTAGATTGGTATTACACGCCTTACTCGTGTGCACCTGCAGCACTCAGCCCAACATAAAAGCAGAAACTTAATAAATGCAGATGAAGTGAATAAATTAAATAATCAATAAGTTAATTATGCATGTATGAAAGAATAAAAAAATCACCTTTGTGGTAAAGTAGATTTTTCTATAATCAACAAATGGAATTTAAAAGTTTGTGGTATGCAAATCCACATTTATTTTTCATCTAAAACCCTATGTTCATTTCAGTTTTATGGATCAATAGAATAATAGTGTTTTTGTATTATTCCAACTCATTATATACAGAAATTATTTGTTATCATCAAATTCAAGAATTTCTATAAATTTCAACTTTTACTTTGCATTGTGTTGTGTGGCTTTTCCTGGAGATGCTTGAACAACTCTCAGCTCACCCCAGAGGCAGCACTCAAGGCAAACCAAGGGGAATATTGTACCAGATTCTGTATTGTCAAACCTCTGAGTTTACTGGTGTTACTGGAGTTTGGGTAAAGGGTCACTTACAGGATCAAGAATGAGTGAAAACAGATGTTTACCTGAGGCATACACTGCAGGGTGACTCAGCAAAGCTCACTTTATAATACAGGGACTGCAGGACAAGTCAGAGAGCCTCCCATCCACAGCACTGATAACTGTTTCTGCAAACTTGAGGAAAGATCTGGGAAATGTTCTTAGGATCAGTTCCTTGGAATTTTAAGTTTTACCTATTTTATGAGTCTCAGGAGCTTCCCTGCTAGCCAGAAGGGACTGTTTCAACTCAGGAGAAATTTCTACATAACACAAAGTTGTGGCAACAATTTGTCTTGCTTTTAGTAAACTGTACTATTTAAGGTGGTGTCTTTGGTTTTGCTAAACACTTTGCTGAGGAAGCTTGCTGAATATTCTTTACTGAAGATCTCATTAGTTCCTGCTAATGTTCTCTTTGCTGTCTACCTGTGCTTGAGGTATAAAACAATCCTAAAGGCGAAAGCTTCTAAAGCTATATGGGTTTTTTTTTTTTAAGTAGAATATATAAACAGTCATTTATTCAATAAAAACAGAAGTTATTTATCACTCTGTAGCCCATGCTGTTCTTGAGTTGGACATCATCTTTTCTGAATCCATGAAAGTGTTGGCATTACAAACATTAATCCCAGTGCCCAACCCATGGAATCTCTGAACTAAAGGCAGTTTTACAGTGTCACCTGGATTATCGTATAGATAATCAAAAAGTAATATTAAATCCCTTTTATTTTTAATCATTTAATCGGTGTGTTACCTCTCCTATGTGCCACTTGGAAACTCTTGTATAAGCTATTTTGTGACCCAGTGATCCAGACAGAGGGGGTTGATAGAAAGGAGCAGCTCAATTGCATTTAGAACCCAGACATCCTGTTTGTGCAGAAATTAAATAGCGCTTGCACACACACACACACAAACACACACACACACACACACACACACACACAATGGTTTCTAAATTCTGTAGGTTTTGTTTTTCAACAAGAATGTGTGTATAGATTTGTAATTAAATGCTACTGTTCAGCACTGAGTACACACACACAAGTAGGATTATAAAGGCTGACCAGGCTGTACTTATATATTTAGGAATAAATACATATGATACTGATTAATGAAAAGAAGGCCATAAATTTGAAAGGAAACAAGAAATGCTATGTGTTAGATCTTGGAGGGAGAAAAGGGAAATGGGATATGGTATAATTATATTGTAATCTTAAAAAAATAAAAGAAATCATTTTTAAAAGAAAATATGTTCTCAGACCCCAGAGTCTCATTACAACACAATTAGAAATGGGAGAAAATCCACTGAGGCATAGCACCAAAAGCAGTTTCTTACTGGACGTTCTGAGAAAAATTCATTAAAGCCTTTTCAACTATAATACTAATCAATAGGGTAAACTCACTGGGCAAAAAGAAGGCAGTAGGGATATTATTAAAGGGCTATTTTAATGAGAATACTACGAAAATACCAAATTACACTTGACAGGGAAAAAAAAGGCCTTTCTTAGAGCTAGATAAGTTTTGAAAGAGGAGAATTTTGAACCTCAAAAATAAGTTTAAAAGAAATCAGCAAGAGTAAGGAACAAGGAAGCAACAGATGCATTCAGCAAGGGAGAACATTGAAATGAATCAGAAAAGACAGCCCAGCAATGCAATGCGCACACACACTGCCTTTGACACAGCCCCAGTTAATATCCCCATGGACTCTCCCTCGTACAGCACACACACTTTTTCCACTTCCATCAGATGCGGTTTCTGTGGGAAACAACTGCTTTCCTCTTTACTGGGATAAAACGTTGCCAAGCAAAGTGGGGAAAACACCTTTGAAAAGTATAGCAGTGTCAAGAATGTGGAATTTATCTTTTATCTCTGCTTTCCTTTTATACCATAAAACTGTGATTCTTGCCTGTGGTGTAAACAGAAGAAAAGCCATATTTTGAAGAAAAATGGTCATGAGCCAGCACAACTGGCACCATGTTGTATACTCACCCAGACCAGTATGTTCCTTTACTTCCTGTCAAGTGAAAGAGGAGCTTCTTCTCCAGCTTGTTTTCACTTCCTCTCCTCCATCCCCTCCCTGTCTCATATCTCTATCCTGGGTCTTAAGTGCACCAGAACCAATCCCTTCCTGTCAGCCTGGTGCTATCCATACTCTTAGTGAAAACTGTTCAGCATCATTTGTCTTTATGCCTCAAATGAAATCTTCTGATGGACTGTTTATAGTGTGTCGGCTACATGACAGTATATTGAGTCAAGCAAGGGCTGGACCAGGACTCTAGTGGAGGGACTCCAGAAGAAAATAATTGCTTCTTTGCCCCATTTTTCTCAACAGTGGCAATAATTTGTTATTCTTAAGGGTTCATAGTTACTAGTAAATTTAAAAGCACTTGTTTTTAACTAAGCACTCATATCCCACTCATAGGGTTACTAAGAAGTTCTGTTATTAAAATGTCTTGGGTAAGAAGAAATGCTCTGAAAATGACATCCTAATACCTTCTGTGGGAGTGATTTAAAAAATGTATATACTGAAAAGAAGACCCATTCCAACAGCAAGGTAATGTGACAGCGGCCACTGACCAGATTGATAGTTTGAAATCTGAGACAGGAATGCAAAGGCAGCGAGTTGCTGTGGAATATAAGAAGAGATCGTAAGTGTCAAAGACAAAGTTAATAGGCAAGATCAAACTGCAGCAGAGGAGAGTTAGATAAGTTAACTGTCCCAGACATAGAGGAACAGCTATAGACGTGGAGCAAGACACCAAAGCATTCCTAACTGCCCAAACAGTTAAAGTTTCTGAGGGTGCTGGACACAAAACAAGTACCAGTGGTCCACAGTAGGGATGTTCATGATCCCCTCCACCTCCATAAAGAGATGCTCACAGACCTATATTTTTGAAGCTTCTATGTAACTGAAGTTTGTTTCAGTTGGAAAGAACAAATTAAGACATGTATAGGAGATAGTGTTGCCCAAGAATCTGCCTTAACATATACATCATTTTCTCTTCTTCTTCTGCTTCGGAAGATTCTCACTTGATTTTTAATTAAACGTTCCACTAAATAGAGACTAGAAAAGCTACACATTGTTTGTATATGAGTAGAACCATTTTAATACAAAAATCCAAAGATCGTAATGCTATCACTTGTTTTTGATTCAGGGAGAGAGTCCATCAAAATGGCATTGGCATCCTCTAGGCCTGGTGTAGAGGGTTATTTTAGTACAGGATTTGAACTGAACATAAAAGGTCTATAGTGCATTCATTCATTATCCTCATCCTGTCCTCTAGCCTTCATTTATAGAAAGGAAACCTGGAAATATTTCTAGATTCCAGGAGGAGAACATTAATTATATTACGCTACCAGTTGTCCAAAATCTGGACCTTTGACCTGTATACGTACCATGGCAAAAGGAGGCTACAGGGAAAGGATGTATGCCTAACATAAGGATTAAAGATCCCTAGGCATCATTTCAAAGCAGAAGTTTTAAGAAATATTATAAAGCACCAGAAATAACAAAAACGGGAATTTCTACCCACCTCAAAACTTTATTTGAGACTTTAAACTTCACGTTTTAAAGAAGCATTATTTCTCAATCTTGACTCCCACTTGCAAGATCATTCAATCATATATAAGTAAGAGCAGATGCTAACATGATGTGTATTAGTTACTCTTTGATTTCTGGGATCAAAATACCTAATAATTACTCACAGGAGAAAGTTTTATCTTGGTTCCTGGTTTTAGAGTGCTTTTTAACAGTGTTCAGAGACTGGGCCTTGCTTCCTCAGGTTCTTCGCCTCTTATCCAAAGCAGTGAAAATAATGCACACACAAATCTGTGAACAATGCAAACTACCATTATTTATACCAAGGTGGTATCACAGCTTAAAGCGGGACAAACTTTCTCAGTCAAATGCAGGGTATATAAGTGAGGATATGCAAAGGCCCAGGTGTTGTTTGTTTTTTCCTGTGACTTTAGAAGGAGGAGCTGGTTAATAAGAGACATCGATTGGGTTCATTTCTCTTGATTAATTGATTAGGGCAGATATTGATTTTCTACCATGCATGTAACTTCACTTAATGAACCCTCCTTGAATCACATGCATGCTCAGTTTTGCCTAGACGTAGGATTGTAACTGGGGATTTTCTCTTAAAGATTATTAGACAATGTAGATTAGTTTCTCTAGAGAATAACTTCTCACTAAAGGGTACAAAAGCCTGACTAGAGGATAACTTCTCACTAGAGCATACAAGTTAACCTCACTGAACATATACCCCAAGTCAGTGTAGGACATATAAACGCTTATATTCTGCATACCCAGATATGTTTGGAATATACTTGAATAAAAGTATCAAGATTTGACTATTTTCAGAGAGTGGGTAACTTATGCTATTGTAGGGAGATAGGAGGACATGGATCCTGATGCAGATGAAGAGGGGAGAGGTTCTGAGGTTACATTACTTAAAGATGAATATGAATTCTTAGCATGCACAGAAGAAGGAGCTCAGCTGCAAGGTATCTGATTAGAAGAGGATGGGCACACCCAATTTTTAAAAAATAGAGATGCATCCCTAAACTGTCTCCTACATTTGCTTGCCTCAAATTTAGTCCATGGCCGCTGGGACCCATATGCTTGGACAGAACCTGATGGTAGTGGGAGTCTGGTGGAGCAGCTGTTTTCCTTGGCATGGACATGAAGTCAAGGACATTTCTGGAAGGCATTGCTCCAGTTATTTATTCCTTTCAAGTAAATTCCAATTTCTTCTATAAAACATAGCCTACAGTATAATGTAGACAGTACATAAAGTCCACAGTGTCTTCCTATTCTCCAAAGGAAAAGAGGTTTTTCCATGTACATGGCTGAAGTCCAAATATGAGGGTTTGGAGATTAGCTGGAAAAGAACTTGCTCTGTAGCTGCTCACTTACGAACCTTCTATGATTTAAATGGTCCTTCACTTCCGTTTCAACTGCTTCTCCTGGCTTTCCTGCCTTTTCAGCATCTTACAACATTTCTGCTTAGTTCACCATTACAAATCCAGAATAATCTACCATCCCATTTCATTGTGGCCACATCCCGGGCACCCAACTCACTCTGTCCAAGTCTGTGACTGTTGTTATAAACTTACTGTTCTCTGTAAAGTCCTGTAGGTGGTTCCCACAACTATTCTGAAAGGACCATTTGAAGCAAAACAAAACATGTTCTGTGCATTCCCTCAGGTGTCTGAGACCCAGTTTTGCCATGAACTTAACTTGACTCATATGTTCCTAGCAAAATACTTCAATTTGGTGATTGAGACATATTTGTTCAACTTAAACTCTCCCAAATCTCAACACATTTAGTTATAAAATATAATAATCAGAATGCTGAAAATTATAAACCTAGGCTTTAAGGTGTGCTTAACAAATTTGATAATTTAAAGTGACAAAAAAAAATCACACTGAACTTGTGGTTCAAAACCAGAGATTCTAATGGTGAATTCTAATACCCCAGTATATTTATATACTATAAAGAAATGAGGGAGATGTGATATTATAAAATTCCCAAAGGATGTGTTTGACTATATTCTTGGGACTGTTCAGCTTAGATCCAGATTCACTCTGTAGCACCAGGAAGTGAGAGAGAGCCTATGGCAGACCTCCAAACCCATGTGCCATGAAATGTTATTCATTATAGTGAACAGTGAAGACAGAGCAGTCCAAATTGCATCTGTTTCTCTGCAGTTTATTTCTTTGTGTTGTTTTCCCAGCCTTTTCATTTGCAAGAGAATAACCTGCATCTGGAAAGTCAGCAGAAGTGAACAATGAAGGTACCTTGATACTAAGCAGGATGCCTCCATTCACTCCCCAATCCCTCATGGGATGGTACAAACCTGATTTTGTTCTCTCCGGTCTCAGTCATTAGAACAAACTATTTCCCCATAATTAAGCTAAAAAGTGACCTTTGGTAAGTGTCACAACTAACACCCATCTGCTGAGGACATTCGGTGGTGTGTTCAGAGTTTTGGGCTGATTCTCTTAAGTGTTCTCTAGAGCACAGTAGACTTGGCAGAGCTTTGTAATTCCCTGAAGGTCAGTGACCTGCCAGGTCACCAGACAAATCCTCAGAAGAATAACCTCAATGTCAGCCCTGAACTCCTGGGAACCAAAGCCTATAGCAGAGAAGGCACAGCATCTTGCCCTTCAATATGATCCTGATTTCAAAATGATATGCAGGTCCAATGTGAGTCTCAGTGAATCATAATAATGATAGCTATGCTGGGTGGTATGCTAGGTTGCTCATGCAAACACACACACACACACACACACACACACACACACACACACACAGAAACTTAAAAAGTTAATTATTCATTTTATAATTACTTAAGTCACGTCTCAGTTTTCAGTAGCCCCAGGTAACAACAGCACAGCCCATCTTCTTTAATTCACTCAGATTCATTTTTCCGTGTTTGAGAATTAAAATAATTTATCTTGCAAAATTTGTGTCTAATTTAATGATAAGGTTCTGTGGAATGTATTTAATATATTTTTGCTTATAAGTCATTTATTAGATTCCATTCATAAGAATTGCAATATAATAAAAGTTTAAAGTTTGTTTTCTCTTTGAAAATGAATTATATGGTATTTAGAATATAATATTTTGCACTTTAATTTGTGAACTGTGGTTGTCTTAGCTGCATTTCCTATTCGATATGCTAAGAAATCTCTGACTATTGCAAATGGAAGAGCAATGGGTTTATTCTGCTCAAAATTCCTGCCCATAATCATGGTAGGAAATCTACATTAGCAGGAGCTTGAAACAGAGGAGACATGAACGCCAGAATCACATAACAATGAGCACTTGCATTCATTGCCCAAATTGCTTTTTCTATTTCCCCTTTTTATATAGGCCAGGACACTCTGTCCAGAGAGTAACTCCACCAATATTAATTAAATTCAAAATCATAATCTCTCATAATTTCCCCAGAGTCCTATCTCCCACAGGATTAGACAACATCTAATAAACAGTGAACCCTGGTGCATGTGTTATCACTGTTATCCAAAGTGACCATTTGAAAAACAATCTCCATGACTCTGCATTTTAAAACTGGCTTTCTGGAATGAGGTGTTGAAATAGTGAGTAAATAGAGAACAATTTCTCTGAAATTATGCCACTTTAATATTTGACTAAAACCCAAAAGCCAAAATAAATGCTCAGTCTTTGCACACATGGTCAAGGCATTCAGAGTATGATGGCCACTGACATTGGGATCTCAGAGGGAATGATGGGATTCTTTTCCCCTTCCCCTCACTTCATAGGCTCCAGGAGGGAATTGGTTTTCTAGGGGTGAACTGTTCATGGTGAGAACCAAGGTGCCAGCTCAGAGCTGGGTTCTTCTGTAGCGTTATGGGATGATTGTAACATTACTAGAACATCATTTTACTTTCTGATAAAATATTATCATAGCATTTATCCCAGGAAAGAAGATGCATGCTATGCTGATTGTGGGTCTACATTAAGAGAAAGTTGACCATTGACATTTTAAGGACTTTCCCATTCTACTATAAATGCCATGTGTAACAACAGTATTAAATCTTCCATGCCTTAGGAAGTGCACACATTGCTAGAACTGACCTAAACTGCACAAAATATTGTAAAGATTAGGAAGCTGAAAATAAGATGTGCAGGCACTGTATCAAAATGTGTCCTATTTGCAAATTCAGGTTTTCTTAATAACCCTCCAAAGCATTTTACTAAAAATACTATGAACTTGTGACATTTTTTGCTCATATATGATCTGAATTGAGAAGGATATTATTTTTGAATCTACAAAATTCTACAACACTGTAAGTGACTTTCAATATCTCTTATAGTTAGGCTTCTATTTCTCTTGCTTGACATTTTTTGCCAGAAAAAGAAACTAAAAGTATGAATTATACAAAAAGAATATCTAAAATCTTAAATAATTAGATCTTAACTTCCAAATCAGATGTGGCCTTAAGCTAATTTAGGGCTTAGAAAAGCTACAGATTAATGGTATATTTCTAGCAGACTCAACAAAAGATCTATATTTTGTCTTTTTATTCTAATTTTTATTAGATACTATGTATTTACATTTGAGATGTTATCCATTTCCCACTGCCCACCTCCAATCCCCCTTACCCCTCCATTTGCCTTCACAAAGGTGCACTCCATCCTAATCTCTCTCTACCCCATTGCCTTGGCATTGCCTCACATTGGGAAACCATGCCCTCCCAAAAGCCTCTCTTTGCATTAATGTCAAACACTGGTATCTTCAGCTACATATGAAACTTGATCTATAGGTCTCTCAATGTGTCCACAAAGGTTGGTGTTTTAGTCCATGGGGGTTTTGGAGGATTTGGTTGGTTGATAATGTTGTTCTTCCCAACCCCTTTCAGCTCCTTCAGTCCTTTTTTTTAGCACCCTCATTATTCCCGAGTTCAGTCTGATGTTTAGCTGCAAGTATGCTTAGATGTATCTATATGACTCTAACATAGTCCCCGAGGAGGCAAGTCTATCTGGTTCCTGCCAGTAAGTAAATCTTGGCATCAGCTACAGTGCTCTGATTTGGTGGCAGGATATGTGGTGTATCCCTTGGTGAGTTGACTTCTGAATGATCTTTTCTTCAATCCCTGTTCCTCTATTTGACCTTGCATTTCTTCCTGTGAGTGTTTTGTTCTCTCTTCTCAGGAGGCTTAGACATCCCATTATGGACTACCTTCTTTTGAGCTTCATATTTTCTCTGTGAATTGCTTCTTGGGTATTCAGAGCTTTCTGGGGCTTGTATCTGCTTTTCAGTGAGTACATACCATGTGTTTTCTTTTGGGACTGGATTACCTCACTCAGAATGATAGTCTCTAGTTCCATCCATTTCCCTATGAATTTCATGAAATCATTGTTTTTAATAGCTGAGTAGTACTCCATTGTGTAAATGTAACACAACTTCTGGATCCATTCTTCTGTTGAAGGACATCTGGATTCTTTCCAGTTTCTGGCTATTATAAATAAGGCTGCTATAAACATGGTAGAACATGTGTCCTTACAATATGCTTAGAGCATCTTTGGGGTATATGCCCAGGAATGCTATAGCTGTGATATGTCGAATTTTCTGAGGAACTGCCAACCTGATTTCCAGAGTGATTGTACCAGCTTACAATCTCACCAACAGTGGAGGAGTGTTCCTCTTTTTCCACATTCTTGCCAGCATCTGTTGTCAACTGAGTTTTTTGATCTTAGCCATTCTAACTGGTGTGAGGTGGAATCTCAAGGTTGTTTTGCTTTGCATTTCCCTGATTACTAGGAATGTTGAGCATTCCTTTAGATGTTTTTCAGCCATTTGATATTCCTCAGCTGAGAATTTTTGTTTATTTCTGTGCCCTATTTTTTAATAGGGTTATTTAATTCTCTAGAGTCTACCTTCTTGAGTTCTTTGTATATATTGGATACTAGTCGTATATCAGATGTAGGATTGCTAAAGATCCTTTCCCAATCTGTTAGCTGTTATTTTGTCCTCTTGACAGTGTTCTTACAGAAGCTTTGCAATTTTATGAAGTCCCATTTGTCAATTCTTGATCTTAGATCATGAGCCACTCATGTGCTGTTCAAGAAAATTTCCCCTGTGCCTATGTGTTCTAAGTTCTTCTACACTTTCTATTCTAATAGTTTCAGTGAACCTTTTATTTATGTGGAGATCTTTGACCACTTGGACTTGAGCTTTGTACAATGTGATAGAAAAGAATTGATTTTAATTTTTCTGCATGCTTACTGCCAGTTAAACCAACATCAATTTTTGAAGAGGCTGTCCTTTTTCCATTGAATTTTTGAGCTCCTTTGTCAAAGATCAATTGACCATAGGTGTGTGGGTTCATTTCTGGGTCTTCAGTTTTGTTCTAGTAATCTACCTGCCAATCTCTGTACCAATACTGTGCAGTTTTTATCACAATTGCTTTGTATTTTAGTTTGAGATCAGGGATGGTGATTCCCTCAGAAATGTTTTTATTGTTGAGGATAGATTTCACTATTCTAGATAGGTTTTTTTTTGTTATTTCAGATGAATTTGCAAATCAATCTTTCCAACTCTATGAAAAATTAAGCTGGAATTTTGATGGTGATTATATTGAATCTGTAGATTGCTTTTGGCAAGATGGCCATTTTTATAATGTTGATCCTTCTAATCCATGAGAATGAAAGATTTTTCCATCTTCTGAGACCTTCTTCAATTTCCTTCTTCAAAATCTTGAAGTTCTGGTCATACAGATCTTTTGCTTGCTTAGTTAGGGTCACCCCAAAGTATTTGATAGTCTTTGTTACTATTATGAATGGTATCTTATACCTAATTTCTTTCTTAGCCTGTTTAACTTTTCAGTAGAGGAAGTTGGTTGATTTGTTTCAGTTAATATTATATCCAACCACTTTGCTGAAGTTGTTTATCAGCTACAAAAGTTTTCTGATGGAATTTTTGGGGTCATTTAAGTGTACTATTTTATCATCTGCAAATAGTGATATTTTGGCCTCTTCCTTTACAATTGTATCCATTTGACCTCTTCTTGCTGTTTTATTTATCTGGGCACTACTTCCATTATTATGTTGAATAGGTAGGGGGAGAGTGCACAGCCTTGTCTAGTCCCTGATTGTAATGGGCTTGCTTCAAGTTTCTTTTCATTTATTTTGATATTGGTTACTGGTTTGTTGTATATTGTTTTTACTATGTCTAGGTATGGGCCTTGGATTCCTGCTCTTTCCAGGGATTTTATCATGAAGTGGTATTGCATTTTGTCAAATGCTTTCTCAACAACTAGTAAGATGATCATGTGAATTTTTTTTAATTTGTTTATATAGTGGATTACATTGATGGATTTCTGTATATTGAACCATTCCTGCATCCCTAAGATAAAATGTACTTGATAATGGAATGATTGCTTTGATGTATTCTTGGATTCAATTTGCAAAAATTTTATTGAGTATTTTTGCATCAATGTTCATGAGGGAAATTGGAGTGAAGTTCTCTTCCTTTGGATTGTCTTTTTGTGGTTTAGGTATGATCATAAATATGGCTTTGAAGAATGAGTTGAGTAGTGTTCATTCTGTATCTATTTTGTAAATAGTTTGGAGAATATTGTTCTTAGGTCTTCTATAAAAGTCTGTTAGAATTCTCCATTAAACCCATCAGTACCTGGGCTTTTATTGGTTAGGAGATTATAAATGACTGTTTCTATTTCTTCAGGTATTATGGGACTGTTTATATAATTCATGTGATCCTGATTTAACTTTGGTATCTTGTATCACTCTAGAAACTTGTATCTCCATGACATCCAGATTTTCCAGTTTTGAGTATAAGCTTTTATAGTAGTATCCGATGATTTCTTGAATTTTCTCAGTTTCTGTTGTTATGTCTCCCCTTTCATTTCTGATTTTTTTTTAATTCTGATAATCTCTGTGCCCTCTAATTAATCTGGCTAAGGGTTGATCAATCTTGTTGATTTTTTTCAAAAACCAGCTCTTTGTTTTGTTGATTGTTTGTACAGTTCTTTCTTGTCTCTATTTGCTCGATTTCTGCTCTGAGTTTGATTATTTCCTGATTTCTACTTCTCTTGCGTGTATCTGCTTCTTTTCATTCTAGAGCTTTTAGGGGTACTATCAGGATTCTAGTGTATGTTCTCTCCAATTTCTTTTTGGAGGCACTCAGAGGTATGAGTTTTTCTCTTAGTACTGCTCTCATTGCATCCCATAAGTTTGGGTATGTTGTGCTTTCATTTCCATTAAATTTTAAAACAATCCTTAATCTTTTTTTTTATCTCTTCCTTGACCATGTTATTGAGCAGAGCATTGTTCAGCTTCCATGTGTATGTGGGCTTTTTCTTTTTCTTGTTATTAAAGACAAGGTTTAGTTCATGTTGCTCTGATAGGATGCATGGGAGTATTTCAATCTTCTTGTATCTGTTGAGGGCTGTTTTGTGACTGACAATATGGGAGAAGGTACTGTAAGGTGCTGAGAAAAAAGTATATTATTTTGTTTTAGGACTAAATGTCATGTAGTTGTCCATTAATTCCAATCGGTTGATAACCTCTGCTAGTTTTGCTGTGTCTTTGATCAGTTTCTGACTCCATGATCTGTCCATTGATATGAGTGGGGTGTTGAAGTCTCCCACTTTTATGTGTGTGGTGCAATATCTGCTTAGCACTTTAATAGAATTTCTTTTATGACTGTGGGTGCCCTTGTATTTGGAGCATAGATGTTGAAGATTGAGAGTTCATTATGATAATTTTCCTGTGATAAGTAAAAATTGTCCATCCATATATTTTGAAAACTTTTGATTGAAAATCTATTTTATTTGATATTAGAATAGCTACTCTAGCTTGTTTTCTGGGACCATTTGCTTGGAAGTTCTTTCTTTCTTTCTTTCTTTCTTTCTTTCTTTCTTTATTTATTTATTTATTTTGTTCCTAGCCTTTTATTCTGAGGTAGTGTCTGTCTTTGTCTTTGAGATGAGTTTCCTGTATGTAGCAAAATTCTGGATCCTGTTTATGTATCCAGTCTGATAGTCTATGTCTTTTTATTGGGGAATTGAATCCATTCATGTTAAGAGATATTAATGACTAGAGATTGATGTTTTCTGTTTTTGTTTTTGATTTTTTTTTTGGTAGACTTATGTTTGTGTGCTTTTCTTCTTTTGGTTTCCTTGTATTATTATTATTATTATTATTATTATTATTAATACTATTATCGCTTTTGTTGGGTGTAGTTTCCTTCCTTATGTTGGGTTTTTTCATCTATTTTATTTTGTAGGGCTGGAATTGTGGACAGATATTTTGTAAATTTGCCTTCATCCTTGAATATCTTGGTTTCTCCATCTATGGTAGTTGAGAGTTTTGCTAGATATAGTAACCTGGACTAGCATTTGTGTTCTCTTAGGGTCTGTATTACATCTGTTTCTACCTTTCATAGTCTCTGTTGAAAAAACTGGTTTAATGCTGATTGGTCTGTATTTATATGTTACTTGTTCTTTTTCCCCTACAGATTTTAGAATTCTTTCTCTGTTTTGCATATTCAGGGTTTTGACTATTATGTGTCAGGAGGAGTTTCTTTTCTGGTTCAATCTATTTGGAATTCTTTGGCTTCTTGTATGTTCGTGGTCATCTCATTCTTAAAGGTAGGGGAGTTTTCTTCTATGATTTTGTTGAAGATATTTACTTTGCCTTTTAGTTGGGTGTCTGCTCCCTCTTCTACACCCATTATCCTTAGGTTTGGTTTTTGCATTGTGTACTGGATATCCTGGATAATTTGACTTAGGAGCCTATTGGTATTTGCATTATCTCTGATGGTTGTATCAATGTTTTCTATGTTGTCTTCTGCCCCTGAGTTTCTCTCTTTCATCTCTTATAGTCTGTTGGTGATGCTTGCATCTATGACTCCTGATTTCTTTTATAGGTTTTCTATCTCCAGGGTTGTCCCATTTTCTGTTTAGTTTATTGTTTCTATTTCCATTTTCAATTCCTCCTTCTGTTGGGTTGTATTTCCCTGTATTTCTTTGAGTGATTATTGCGTTTTCTTTTTAAGGCCTTCTATTTGTTTATGTGTATTCTACTGTAATTGTTTATGGGAGCTATCCATACACTTCTCAAAGATCTCCATCATCATTATGAAGTATGATTTAAAGTCTAAATCTTGTTTTCCTGGTGTGTTTGGCAATCCACTACTTGCTGTGGTGGGAGATCTGGTTTCTGATGTTGCCAAGTTGTCTAGGTTTTCATTGCTTAGGTTCTTTCACTTTCCTCTTGCCATTTTGTTATTATGAAGAAGATTGCTTCCAGTTGTTTGGCACTTTTCGGGAAGGCAGTGAGTTCTAATTGCAGTGACTCCTTTCTTTCTCCTTGGCCTCAGGTGGGAGAGCTTTTGTAAGGCAGTTCTGGGAGCTCATCCTTTTGCAGGTGGGTCCTGAGTCTTGTTGGAGGTCACCAGGCCCTCTCACTGGGCTGGAAAAGACCCAATCCCAGAGTGCACCATCCCATGGGTTTTCTGAGACCTATAGGCATTCCCACTCTGCACATTCTGTAGGGTGTGTTCCAAGCTCCCTGTGGGCTCAGGTGTTCCTTGTGAAGTTATGTGGTGGACTTAGTGCTTGTGGTGGGCTCATGTGGGAGAGCACTTCCAAGGCTGTTCTGGGGGCTCAGGCATCTGCCGTTGGTTCTCGAGTCTTGATGATGGTCACTCAGCCCTCTTGCTGGGCCAGAAACAAAAATCTGTATTTTCATGTTGAACTTAGAAGACAAAATTTATTTTAATTAACAATTAAACAATTTTATTAAAAAAAAAACAGATAAATGTACAATTTTAAAAGCATTTTTTGCATAAAACTATAAGAATATATTTTTGTCAGTACTTATTTTTTAAAGGTTTGATAGTATGCATTGAAAACTTACTATTTACAATGAGCATAAAGTACATATAAAAGAAAATATAACTAGAAATAGTCAAAGTTTTCTTGGTGTGTAGAGATTAAACAGGCTGGAGTTTTGACTCTTGAATCATTAATGATTTAAAGTCTATGTTTGCCACACTCTAAGAGGATGCTATACACTTATTTTTTTTCTAAGAAGAACTGAAGCTTCCATATTTTGGTCTTCCTTCTTTTTGAGCTTCATATGGCATGTGAGTTGTTTCTTGGGTATTCAGAGCTTCATGAGGTTAGTATCCAATTATCAGTGACTGCAAATTATGTACGTTCTTTTGTGACTGGGTTATCTCACTCAGGGTGATATTCTCTAGGTCCATCCATTGGCCTATGAATTTCATTAAAATATTTCATTGTTTCAAATAGCTTAGCAGTACTTCTTTGTGTAAATGTACCACAATTTCTGTATCCATTGTTCTACTGAAGTATCTGGGTTGTGTCCAGCTTCTGGCTATTATAAATAAGGCTGCTATGAAAATGGAGGAGAATGTGTCCTTCCTATATGTTGGAGAAAATTTGAAGTATATGCCCAGAAGGGAATTATCTGGGTCTTCAGGTAGTCAGAAATTGTAGACAATAGTCAAATAACTAAGTAAAAGAGAACAATTTACACCCTTCCTTACAAGATATAAAATTCAGGGGATTTGATTTATTTTCTGTGATTCTTTGACCACAGGTTTCCTGTTTGTAATATATTTATTTATATAAATACAAAAATCTAATACAAAACACACACAGTTCTGTGACAGTAACCTCATGAAAATAAGGGAATTTGTGGCTGTAATGTCTGATGTAGGCTACATGGACTAAAATGTGTGTCCATTCAGTGGAAACAAATAAAGGAAGTACCAGGGACATTTCACTCCTTTATGTAGTCTTTGTTTTATGGAGCCTAAGCTGTCCTAAAGTTTCTAGTTAGCAAAGGATGAGTTGAAAATTCTGGTCCTCTTGCTTTGTGCAATACCAAAACTTGCTTGCACAGCACCAACATGCAAAACCATGGCCTCCTACGTTTTAGACAAACACTATACCAAATGAGCTGTATTGCTATACCATTCCATACGTTTATGAAGATAATTAAAAGTATTTTATCATGACACTTAGGATCATTTAGGATAATTTGAAGACTTATTTCTAATTTCATTAATTCTGTCTGTGGCTATTGAAATGTTCCTGAAGTCCCCATTTGAAAACAAGTGACTGAAGTGCTCACTCTTTACAGTTGTGATGTGCTGTAAAAAGGCAAACACGTGAATTTGCTAGTACAGACCTGAATGTAGGCTTCCAGGGAAACACATAATTGGGTTCTTAGGAGCTTCTGGTTATTACATATTTATCTACTAGTCAACATGTCTCATTGTTTTAAAGGCTTCTTACATAGTCTTGAGGATGCCTCATTTCCATAGAATGCACAGAGAAGAAAGCTCTAATCAGTTGTGGTAAAGCTTCTCTGACACAAACTGTAAGACAATCACAGTTTTCTCATGAGAAGTTTCTACATAAGATGTAGGTGTTTTAAACTCCCTTCAATAAACCCCAGTGATGTACTAAGCGTTGTATTAAATAGATTATAGAAAGGATACTCTTGATAGTTCAAAAGCTAAGACATGAAGACAGTTTCTTTTCCATGGTGCTGGCTAATGAAAAAGAAATATGTCTGCTACCCAGATCTGGATCAGAATTGATCCAGAAAGGAAGGGGGCAAGACGCATCAATAGAGCTTCATGATTTTTTAGAAACCAACAGGACTCATTGGCACAAGTTACTTATTTCCTCTGAGTTTTATTGCAGGAACACCAATTCATTTTATACTTCTCAGTGCTGGTTCTCTGGTCAAGTGGCAGAAACACTACTTGTTTGTAGAAATAAATTAATTCAGCCTGCTCACCAAGGCCCCCATGAGTATGCAGATGTTATATAGTAAAAGATAGCTCCCAAGTTCACAGTGAATCAGGTTTCCTCTAGTGCTCAAGCCACTGAAGTGTGAGGGTGACCAGGCCACAGAGAACCATTTAGAGCTTTGGCAGACAAGACAGAGATCACTTTAGCACAGAGGAGTGAGCAGATTATTTCCCAGTATGTGTACATTTTGAGCTTTCTTCATCCTATTTTATGCTTGATGTAAGTTCCACCCATAGGAATATAAAGTCAAATTCTATATAAAAGTAATCCTGATATATAACACCTTAGAAACAGGCACAGGACACGCTAGCATATGTTCAGTCCCTCACAGATAAGAGTAAAGCATTTACCTCAACTTACTTAGCTTTCTATGAAATAGAAGAAACAAGTTTAAGATGATACTGTTCACTAGATAATTCATATATTGCACTGGTTACATAAAAAATGTGTGGGAATTTTTGGTGAAACACATAACAATTGAACAATATAAAGTTGGGATAATATTTCAAATGTAAATACATAAACTATCCAATAAAAAGTTTATATTATTAAAGGAGTAGATTAGTTTATATATTGTTTGTTTTCTTGTGACTTTGACCCAAGGCCACCATAGAGCAAACGACATTGTGATAGGTAGGTAATCAGGTTACAAATTTCTGAAATTGTGTCTTAATAATTGATACAGTTAAGTGAATGGCAATATTTTATGTTTTTAATTTTAAATATTTTAACATCATTGTTCATTAAGTTGTGTGTAGAAAAGGGTCCTAGAACAAGATTACATAGTTCCTTTTATACTTTTATGTGAGTTCAAGAACTAGGACTCATGTTATCACACTCACAGAGCAAGTCATTTTACCTACTTTTAATCCATCAATTTGTCTGCTCTGGGAAAAGATCACATCTAAAGATGTGAGTAATCTGAATGGACTCACTCAGCTTTACTATCTCTGGAGGGAATACAGACCCCCAAGCAATGAGGGTAAAGTTTGTTTATAAAAGGATGCAACCATATTTGAAAGTGCTGTTTGATTGAGTGGCAGGCAAAGTGACAAATCAGAGAAATATTGACAGAATAAGTTAAAGATAGGATATGCCCATCTCTCAAAAGAACAGCATTGGAAAGAGAGTCAACATAACAGTTGAATGTAATTTAGTGAAGCCGAGTTTGTGCAGTTCAATTCATCTGAGTTTAGTTTGTGAAATCAGAACAGTTCAGTTTGTAAAATTCATAGGCAATTTTTCCAAGCAGAGCAGTTTAATGAGAAGCCAAGAGAAGCCAGTTTGAATCAGTCAGCGTGGAGAAGAATTTTGAGCCAGAACAACTAAGTTGAACCAGCCAACTGTACTCATAGGCAAAAACTTTTTCCACTGGTGACAGTAGAACATTTGTCTTTCAATTATCACTTATCCTATAATGCATGACACTACGATATTAACATCATATAGAACTGAACCCTTCAAAAACAATTGTATATTAATATATCCATCTGATTTGGCTAACCTAAACTTGAGGCTTCTTAAAATCTTTTTTTTTTTTTTTTGTATTGAGAGATGTTAAAGATAGATGATAGTTCTTGCTGTGTTTGTTGTTTTTAAGTGGCATTGTGTCTGTGATTCTCTCCTTTGGTTTTGTTCTGAGATTATTAATATCGTCTTTTCTTTGGTGTAGGTGCCCTCCTTGTATTGGAGTTTTCCTTCTAGAATCCTCTGTAGTGATGGATATATGCATATATATATATATATATATATATATATATATATATATATATATATATATATATATATATATATATTATTTTTTCTGGAACATTTTGATTTCTCCATCTACGTTGAGAGTTTTGCTGGGTATAGTAGCCTGGGCTAGCATTTGGGTTCTCTTAGTGTCTGTATGATGTATGTACAGCTTTTCTCTTTTAGTGTCTCTTGAGAAGTCTGGTGTAATTCTGATAGGTCTGCCTTAATATGTTACTTAATCTTTTTCACTTATAGCTTTTAATATTCTTTCTCTGTTCTGTGTATTTTTTTTAATATTATGTGACAGGAAGATTTTCTTTTCTTATTTAAAGTATTTAGTATTCTATAGGTTACTTGTGTATTTATAGGCATCTTTTTCATTAGGTTGGAGAGATAAAAGAGTAAAAAATAAAAAATTTATTTTTTTCTTAAAAACGATCTCAATTATTATTTCTTTTTAAAAAAATTTATTCCCCCCAAAACATCACCCCTTTTAGTGTTAGAAAACTGGCTCAGCAATTATTCTTATTTGTTGTTATTCCAGAGGACTCAAGTTTAGTTCTTGTGGTCCACAGGGGCACCTAATAATGTCCTGCAATTCTAGCACAAAGGAAATTGACACCTTCTTTTGGCACCTGAAATATGCAGTAGGCATGCACATACATGTACACACAAATAAAAATAATTTTAAAATTAAACTCATTTTTTTCAGGAATCCCTAGAGTCATCCCTAGCTTTATGTGTATCCATGCCCAAGATATTTCAGTGAATGCCAGTGTATAGACGAAATTTACTAATGACTACAAAATTTTACTTTAAAAGTTTTATTTGCAGATCTGTGAAATACCTTTCTGGCCATTCTAAGGTTTTTCTTTATTCAATTTGATCAAAAATTGCATTTTTCTCTCAAAATTTCCTAGAAAAATATAATGATATTTTTCTGTAAATTGTGTTTTTGAAATGTTGAGGAACAATAATGTGTTCTAGTGGACAGACAGACAGGTATTAAGAGGTACTTAACACCTAAAAGGCATTTTTATTATTCATTCTTTTTACAAAAGGGGTAGAAATTTCAATACTTGATCAGTTGAAATGGATCTAGAGTAACTCTATGATTGTATGATATAGATAAGTTCATTTATACTTTCATTACAAGTGGATAAGGCTTGGTATGACTACTTAGAATATTTCCATGAGGCTCTAGTGCCTATAATTGCACCCAGTTCTCAATCACATAACCTTGGAGTAACTATAGAAATTGAATAGTGGCTCAGAATATAAGTGTTCAGTAAAAATGGAAGTTAACTTGCAAACCTAGCATCTGTTGGCATTTGGGGTGTGTCCTTTAAGGCAGTTTATTGAAAGGTACTGTAATAATTGTCTAACTCTAGGACAGCTGGTCATCCAGGATCAGCCACACCCCAGATGTCAGAACTCTGGAATGAGGATAAGATATCATTAAGCCAGGGTAGGAATTGGAAGGAAAACAGTGATATGTCAAGAAATATCTAGAGTGGTTGCCATTGACCTCCATATATCTTCATTTCTAACTCTCCTCCTTTGCTAATAGAAAGTATTGATTATTTCATCAGCATTATTGATAGACTATGAAACAGTGTGGCAAAACAGGACTCCTAGCTTCATTTGGCCAGAATCCCATCTTTTTGTCTATAGCACTGAGGACTAGAAGATGACACTGAGACTGAAGTTTTAAATTGAACTAGTGACTATTTAAAAACCCAAATTTAATCCTAAAAATCATTTGAAACATAATTTACATAAAATATGAGGATCTATTTGATGTCTGCTTCGTACATTCATTTTTTTTTAATCTCACAATATAGACAATTTTTACTTGGTAAAATTATGGATGTTTACATGATCAACAAGGCAAAATTCTTTTCACTGGACAGAAACAATGGTACAATGAAAACAACTCTAATTTATTTGTCTGTTCAACTTACAAAAATAATAAAATATAGTTTCCATGTGTATATTTTTCAAATGATTTTATATTAATTTTCAGGAAACTCATATTATTTATGCATTATTAGGCATGTTCAATTTATAACATACTTAGAAAAAGATTTTTCTGATTTCCAAGTGTGCTATGGGTTGTTAGTAGGTGGGAGAGAAAACACAAAATAGTATCTGTAACAATGTACGTGCATATGAATGGCTATTTCTGGAAGCAGTGGGCACTTTGATTTTCTATTTTCAGTTTTGATATTGAATAATGTAATTTTGGTAAAGTAATTTAAAATATACTAAATGTTTCTATATCCAGATTTGGTTCAGTGAGCTTACCACATAATGAACTACTCATAACTCATTTCACTTTATAGGTTTTCTTAAAACAATTCAATAATAATAAAATATATACAGAAACAAATCTTTCTTTCTTCTGAATGTCAATAAATATTTAATCTCAATTTACTCCAAAATCACTGGTAAAGAAATGCCTTAGTAGCTTAATAACCATGGTGAAAGATTACCATAATAAGCTTCCTAACTTTAATCTTACAATAAGTAAGTTTCTCTTCATTGCATCCAATTAAAGAAAACTGTATTATGATAAAACTCATGTTGAAGCTAAATGTCTGAGCTTTTGACTTATAAACAATTGCAGTGTGAGTGTAACTATCACAATTTCTTTTAAGCTATTTCTATAGAAGCCCAAAGATATACTATTTAATCAAATGCATATCTTTCCATGACATTTAAATCTAGATTCTTTCAGAAGATCAACTTCACAGAACCCTGTATGGGTCTGTAAGGTTGCAGGAACATAATGCAACTCCCCTTTTGGCATGATATTTCAAAAACACATTCTATTTCCATCAATTTAAGAAGATATTATTATGCTACAAATGCAACTTAGAGTGATTCAAACTCCATATCTTAGAATGGAAAGACCCTTGAGGAAATGAAACCCTTAGCAAGTTCGTTTCCATTAAACATGAAGAATGATGTCACCAAGTTGCTCAAGCTCCAGCAAGCCATGACTGTTTTATAAAGGCAAGATTCTTAGTGGAGGAGTCTTCTCTAAGACTTAGAAAATGAATGAAATGAAACCAGATGAAAATCGAAGGTCAACTCCCAAAGAAAAGTGCCCATGACATAAGCCAGAGACTCAGTTGATTTAGCATCTCATCTTAGCAGGTAGTGAAAAGACAGTGGAGATAAGTAGGGGCTGCTATCACTAAAATTTTTACAATAAACGCTACAGAATTTAGGTTTTCTTCTGTTTGGCAAAAGTGTCCATATAAAAAAGGTGTTTCCAACTTCTAGTCAGTCAATGAAAGCTTATCAGTCAGGAATTTATTTGTTATTCTGTCTGTTATTCCAGTCAGCTAATCCAAGTTTGAGGGTAGCTTTGAGATGGTCTATAAAGCTAATCCATGGGTTTGAAAATTATGCAGTGCTGTATTTTGCAGTACGTAGAAATAGTTATTGTATAGATTTGGAAAAATAGAAGGGCTCAGAATAAGTTCTTGATCTCCAATTAACGTGACTTGATATTAAATAAGAAAGCAATGACAATGAAAGCCATATGAGGAGTTACATTCTTGACAAGTAAAGACAGATGTGCAACATCCACAAGGACCAATCTTCTAGGCAGTTAGGCATTGGTGTATAAACTTTATAGAGAAGTGAGGACCAAGAAAAAGGAAATACTTTCCAAATGACTTCATAAGAGAAAAGAATCAGAGTAACAAACCAGAAAACATTTTGAGAAATGAGACAGAGAGGAAAAAGCCTCTGAACCAATAAAGGAGTCATAGAAGTCATAAATAGCACCAAAAGCGAACGTGAAAGACAGGTAAAAGAGAAAAGCCAATTTCCTTTTGGGCCGTGGCTCCTTGTGTGAGGGAGCCTATGCTCTACTATTAAGGTACAATGGACAGCGCAAACAAATCCAGCCATAAAACCAAAGCAGTCAATTCAGGAGAGTTTCATAGTCTTCCCACACTCAAAATTCAGTTTGGAGGTTCGTTCTAAAATATCCCCTACACTTTGAAGCAGGGTCTCGTTCTAGATATCTCAAAAATAAGACCTTAAATTCTCACAGCATCCTCTGCTATTTACTAATTCTTAGAGCTTGGCATAGGATGGTGAGACTTGAACTTGAGATCATATCTTTGGTCGGAAATAATTCATATAGTATGCTAAAGCTTCAGGCTGAGTGAGGGTTTTGGCTATAGCTTCAAATTAACTTTGTACCATTCATAGCTGATACTCTCTGAGCAAAACCAAATAAAGGATCCACTCAACTATCCGTGGATATATAGACTGTGTCAAGATCTCTGTTTTCCCCACTACTTGCGCATAAGAAACTGGCGATTCCTGAGTAAGTATTGGAGATCACATAAGAATGATAACCTATATTAATAGCTGGATCCTACCAGTATAATCTACTATATGTAGTCTGGCCAGTCCACAGCTTTGGTATTCTGTCTGCTCACCAGAAATCTCAGATATCACCTGTCCCCAAAACCAAGATAAACACCTATCTATGCTCTTCAGACAGAAGAATTAAGTTTATCAAATAATGATAAGTAAACAGCATGCCTGATTTTCAGATGTTGAAGAAAAATAAAATACAATAGAAAATGTAAAACTTTTAAAAGAGAAATGCAGTTATTTAGAAACATACCCTAATTTGAAGAAAATCTATTAGCTAAGTGATAAAAAGTATTAAGTTATCTCAAGGAATCTCCAAAGAGTCTATGGGAATGCAGTGCAGGGTAATGAATTCAAAATGCAGTACAGAGAAATAAATCACAAAAAGAGTGAATCAGGAATAAAGCAGAACCTTAGGGCTTTCTGGACAGTCAGTTATATTAGAAGGTATTTTCCTGGGACCAACACCTAAGAAAAGAAAATGTTTTCCTCAAATAGACAGATGGACACATATAAAAAGACTAAAACAGATTTGTTGAAAAAAAGTTTCACTAACACACACACACACACACACACACACACACACACACACACACAAATGTTCTACTAAAACAAATGCATAAAAGACACATGATAAACAATTTTTCACTAACGGCACACACATATATTGGTCTGCCTTACATTACATAGTTAAAATATATATGTCAGGAGTTCATAGAGAGAAATGCACCAAAAAACAAACAAACAAACAAACCTCTTCTGGTAGTTTGCTTCAGTTTCAGTTTCACACAAATAATTGTTCACTAGATTTGTACCACCACTCATAAGAAATAAGTCTATAAATATAAAATATATTACAAGTGTTGAAAGAAAAGAAGTAAACCCAAACTTGCCACCTAAGGAAGCTATTCCTAACAAAAAAAATTTTCTAAATATTAGAAGAAATAATCTGCTCCAGATAAACAGAAACTGAAGACACTGATGTCCCATAGATGAACCAATAAGCAATAAGAATGGATGGGTGATAACTATTGAATTACTCAAGATTGGGGGGGGGGTAGGATATTGCTATTGGCCTAAACAGTAAGAAGTTGGTAAATCCCATGTTAGTTATCATGCTTAAGAGAAGGAGATCCAGGTTGCCTCTTGATATAATAAGCTGGAAGCCTAGCAATCCTATCTGATATTGAAGGTCTGATGAAACACAGAGAGATTTGTATCAAGTACATATGGAGATCCATAGAGGCTAGAGTGAAATGCCTATTTGTCTTGGCATCAGGGACAGGAGCACCCTACTCAAGGTCCTTTCTTGACTATGCGTTTCACATTTTCAACTACTTTGTTCCTAATTTACATCGTAAACATGGATAAAAGTAGCCAGCAATAACATTTCACAGCTTGAGTGCTAAGATGCATAAATTTTATCAGATCATATTAAATAATTCATTGCTTTTTAACTCAATCACACTCAAATGTTCAGGACATGAACAAATATAGACCAATTCCTTACAAGATGTAACATAAATCACTATTAGTCGAATTCCCAAGAGGTATCATAATACCCTCTGAAGCCTAGTAAAGCCGGCCTTGACTATCCACATTTTAGTCAGCATTAGTGTCTTCTGAAGGCCTACTAAACTCATCCACTAACTTCTGCTCTTATCATGTCTGGGTGTCTCTAGCTGTCATTTCTAAATTTTCAAATTCACCTCAGTTGCAAAGGCCCAAGATTCATAAAATAGGATTGAGCTTAAACAATGGCACTTGCTTCCTGGATACAAATTTACTCTATTAGTTAATTTTTAATTACTATGATTGTAAAACCTAATAGAAATATGAAGTAGTAATTTTGTTTCATACCATCAGAGATTTTAGTCCTTCATGTCAAGGGAACCATACCAAGGAGGTTGTTTCATAACATGGAGAATGTGGGGTTGTGGCTGTTTATATTAAAGCAAACCCTAAAAGAGAAAACATATTGGAGCTAATGCAGAAGCCACCAAATTTTACCTTGTGAACTAACTAGCTAGTATAGAATGTTATAAAACACTCTAAAAATGATGTGGCTGAAGAGTAGATAAGGACAGAAAACCAAATTAAACAAAACAAAAATAGACTGTTATAGACCATAAAGGCTGAGAAGTCCCTTGCATAGGTAAGGCTAATCAGATATACAATGCACAGTGTATGAATGTATGTTCATAGCAATGAAATATTATCATTTACATGATTATCTGTGTTTTGATAAATATATTTTAAGTAGTAAATTTTATGACATGGTAGAACACACTTAATTACAAAGCAAAGTTGTTGTACAAACTTATGAAAGCTTTATAGGACCCTTTTTTTATTATATCTTCCCCTACAAATTCTAGATCTCGGTCAGATTGAAAGGATTTATTGAAATAATCCAACTATTTAGGCTTAAGCCATACATACACTAAAATAAAATACAGTTTCTTGAAACTGTAATTAGATCCAAGTCTATCCAAACAACAAAAGACAGAGTTCATCTGAGCTTATGTCTAATCTAGTGCCCAGTCACTTTAGATTATGAAATAAATTCCTATTCATAGTCATAATCATAAAAATATGAAATTTTAGCCAGAATTTTTTGATGATTAGGACATATCTAATGGTTGTAGTTATATGTCTAATTATAATTGTGGCATCAAAGAAGGTGCAGGTGATTTTAAAAACATCACCCAATCTTAGTAAAATGTAAGTGGCAGCATGAAAGCCAGTCAACCAATGTTTTTTGAACATCAAGTAACATTGACTTTTATAACCCAAAAGCTATTAGAGAATAAGTGAAAAAAATCAGATTCCTGGGCCTTGCTAGCTACCCTCTCAGCTTCAGGTTTAGTGTTAGATTCTGTCTCAAGGGAATGAGGCTGAGAGTGAAGATCAGCACATTCAGTGTGCTCCTCTGGCTTCTGCATGCAGAGGTACACACACCTACATACATCTGTGCACATAAACCACACACACACACACACACACACACACACACACACACACACACACACACATTCAAATTGCATTCACTTTTCCATCAACACATGCACAAAAAATAAGTTTGACAGAGTAGAAAGAATGAAAATGTTTTTAATATGATTTCATGAAGTATATCAACATTTATAAATACTGACTCTTGTCTTTAAAAATGTGAGGAGGTGTACATTTATGTAAAAGTTAAAATTCTAGTCAAATTTCATCTTGTATTTTTAAACTTTAGTCTTATAAATGCAATTCAGAATCTTAAAATGAGGTATTTATTTACTATAAATTTTGATATAGTTATAATAACTGTTCACACACAAATATTGTTATATGTAAATATACACATAGTGTATAATATGTACATATAATATGCAATATTATATATTATAGATTACATGACACACCCCATGTTATATTTATATTAATGTCGAATAAATCAATTATGTTCTTGTATATATTTGTAATTTATTTTTAATTTGTAGATTATGCTACACTTCATATTAGATAGATACATAACTTAGTAGATAAATCTATAAAAACCTAACATATAAACAAACTATTGATCATTAACAATACCTGATCTCTCTTGACTAGAATTTATTTTCTACATTATATATAATATATATAAATCTATCAATATATGTGCATTGTTACATATGCACGTATTTTGATAGAAATATATAGAAGGTATTTGAAGATAATACTCTCATGATAAAACTCCAGAAAAATCTACAAATTTAGAGTATAAAACCAGTAGCTCAACTAACAAAACAAGAAGGGCCTCATTGCACTTGTTCTTGATGATTTGGACACACTCCCAGCTCCCTGAGTTATTGTTAGAAGCAAAATTGTGGAAACACTGTGATTTGGCATTCACTTTTGAATAGTCATTATTATTGTTCAAAGGCTTAAACAGTTCAACCACACATATTTAATCACTGCAGAGAAATCTTAGTTTTAGGGAATGATAAGTAATCAGAATCATAGAAAAAATGCAGCTTGTCCTAAAATAAGCACAACATATTATTAGATATCAAGTAAAATTTTAATGTGTTTTTCATAGGAAATAGAACTAATTTGTGGTGGATGTTATTTGCATTATTATAAAATATTCTAGAGTCTTTTAAAGAAGTATGATAGGTGATTAAGTATAAATTATACTACATAGACCTTTTCAGTGAGTTTTACAATTTCCAGACCACCTTTCTATTGGCAAACACAAGAGAATATGTGAATATTTCAAAAGAATTTAAGCAATTCATAAAGGAACTGATTTGACTTTGTAATGGAGGTCTGGATTCCAGGTCATTTTATCAATTTTCAGCCCACCACTAAAGACTTATCATGAGTAAAATGAGGCTGGGCAACATGAAATAACCTTCTTTACAATTTTTATCAATACCATAGAACTATCTAGAGGCAATAAACCACACCCATTTTCTCTCTCACTTGGCCCCATTATACTAATTGTTAGGCAGGAAAGCATCCACATTTGCACAAATCACTATTCTATTTCAGGCCCTCCATGGAGAATTCTATTTATATGAACATATAAAGGTAAAGATTTCTGGTCTCTGTCTAGGCTGAAGGGACATTTGCTTCCTGAGATCTGAATGAGAGGCATCATAAGTCACAATTAATATATATAGAAAGCATATAAAACAACGATGGCTCTATTATTCAATTGTCACTGATAGGAAGCTGGTGGCAAAATTACTCTCCAGAGATCATAACTAACTCCCTTCTCCTGATTTTCATTTATCTACCTTTCAAGACAAAAAAGAATTTCTACCAACTGCAGGATTATAAATTCAACCTAAGATCTGAAAATCGGGTACTGTTCTTTTTTTCACCTTTATTCTTCATCACAGATGATGAAGATATTGCCACTGGAATTCAGCTATGACAGTATAGATGATTAAGCTCTAGTCTAATTGGCTTTGCAGTGTGAGCAGAAGCCAGGAATTAATGATTGTTTCCCCCAGCCTCTGAATTAAAATAAACCCCTGTGATTCACAGTCACTGAGAACAGGAGTCTGATGATTATGAAAGCCTTTTTATGGGCAACAGAGCTGATTATAGGAAAACTGAAAGTACAAGATTAAAACTTTGGTTCTTGGAACTTTCAACTAATTAACAAGACTTTATAAGAATTTATTTGCATGTGATATGAATGCATTTAGGTGTTCTGGTATATGTGCAGGTGTATGCTTGTGCCTATAAAAGCCAGAGACTGAAGTCATGTTCCTTCCTAAGTCATTTCTTATGATTTTAAGACAGGATGTTACAAAGCCTGGAGTTTACAGGCTCACAAGTCAGCTCTGAGGCCTCTTCTGTTTGCCTCCCCCATCCTATGCTGAATTTATGAGCTTGTCTTATCATAGTTGACTTTTTTATGTGCTTGAATATCAAACTCTTTACCAACTGCAACATCTCCTAAGCCCCTTCCTGAACTTTTAAAAGCAAAGCATTGTTTAGAAACTAATTTAAAGGCATAGATTGGAGATTATCACACCAGTATTTCTAAGGCATGTAAAAGCTATTGATAGTTTTATGGAAAACAGACCTTCAAGCCTTAAGTGATGTTACAAACAGTTGCTAGAGTTCACTTTGTAGAGAACAAATACTTGGACTAACAGGTCATACCAAAAGGTGGCTCTATTCCAATGGTGTCCTTCACCTTTTCTTCTACCACACTGGGGAAATGCTGGTGGGATGGATCACTCACTTACCAGGCAAACAAAGCTGCTTCCTGTGGTGCTGGAACTAAGTACATGGAAAAAACCAATATATAAAATGAGAAAACATTTCTCCAACAAGCTTTCAACTCCCTGTTATTTTCCCCACTATCTTGCCAGAGGAGTGTTTTGGGAAATCTCTCATAGCCCAAAAGACTGGCTTTGTACAGACCTATGATTTTCAGGTAGTAGAACAATCCATCTTGAATAAATTTTCTATAAGTTCAAAATTAAAAGATAGCAGATATGGGATTTTGAAAGTATCTTCCTAATACATATCTAAAAGTAACAACCCTACTGTCAACTAAAGAAATACTTGGTCTAGATTTTCATAATTCTCATTAGAACCATTTCATCACCTGGAGAAGCACTGTCCAGGTAAGGGAAATCTCTCTCTCTCTCTCTCTCTCTCTCTCTCTCTCTCTCTCTCTCTCTCTCTCTCTCTCTCTCTCTCTCTCTCTCTCTCCTCATACTGCTGAACAGTGGCTAAATGACTGTGTAAATGATTAGCAATAATAAAGCCAATAAAACACATATTCTGCACAATCACTTTTAAAAATTTCAATGTGATACATTACATTCAAATTGGAGCTACTCAAGACACGGTAACATCAGATATTGGTTTGCCCAACTCAGAAATAGTAACAGAGGACATGTTAGGGAAAGGTACCTAAAGTTCCATTAGTTACAAACTCCAAATATATAAACAATGTATTGAATGTGTGTGTGTGTGTGTGTGTGTGTGTGTAATTATCTTCCTCTTAATTTAGAAATATTAAATTTCATAATCTTTTAGAGCTACACATTAGTTTTCAGAATAATTGTAAGAACAAGAGGTAGGAGGGTTACTACTAGTTAGTAGTATCTTATGGACACAGCAATGAAGATGCAGATTTTTGACTCCTAACATGGCAAATCTCATGCAAGCCAGAGCCAATGGAGAGGGAAGCTGGGCAAACAAGTCTACCCATACTATGGAGCTATTGTCAGTGATTAGCTACTAGAAAAGAAAGAGACAGTTTTCTATAAGCCTGTAGCCTCTGGTAAGTTGAATGCTCACTAGTGGAAGATGACACATCCAGAAATATTTAGGCAATATAAACTGGTCTTAAGAAATAAATACAGAGACGCAATTTGTATGAGGAGGGAATGAGGTTGGACCCAAAAAGAATCCAGAGATATCAAAAAACATTATATGAAGCTTTTGAAGAATTAATTGTTTTACTCTTTTTAAATAAACTATGCATTTTAAAGTTGAAATTCCAATAATATTCATATTAACTAATTTTTTTTGTTAAGATAGCAGTAAAAGTAAAATTCTGTATTGATGGATATGCTCATCCTTATCATTTATATACTCTAGTAAGTTTGTTTTGGGGCACATGGTAAATTAAAAGAAAAGAGAAGAACTGGTGTCTAAACTTTTCAGGAAAACACTCTTTCAACTTTCATTTTCCTAAGTAGGTATGAGTGGAAAGTGTATGTTCATCTAAAGCAACCAGACTGATACAGTGTTCTCTCTCCTCTTAGGGGCTGATGTTATCAACTTTGATGGCCATGTTGTGTTACCATATCGATTCAGAAACAAGAAGATGAAAACACTCAAGGATGTTATTGCTCTGAAATTTAAGACCTCTGAAAGTGAAGGAGTACTTCTGCATGGCGAAGGACAACAAGGGGATTACATTACTTTGGAACTGACAAAAGCCAAACTGGTCCTCGGTTTAAATCTAGGTTTGTTGCAATTCTCTATTAATTTTTCTTATCATTAAAAGATTTATAAAGAAGTGTCAGGAGAGATGGCTCAGCAGTTTGTGTAGTGGCTGCTTTCAGATAGGGTTCAGGTTCAATTCCTGGCACCGCACAATAGCTCACAAGCGTTTATCCTGGAACTGGAGTTTCACAGGATCTAATGACTTGTTCTGATCTTCATGATAGCCAGAAATGTACATTGCATACTTCAGTACATGCAGGCAAAGAATTCATACAAATAAAATGAATAAATAAATTGAAACCATTTAAAATATTGTGTTACCCTTTAAATGAGAATTTTAACAACTCATGTTATAATGCCAATTATGTTTTCGCCTATGGTGACAGATTTCCTATTTGTTTGCCTATTTCTCTTAGTCACCTTTTTACCACTGTAGCAAAATATCTGAAAAACTTAAGAGAGAAGCTGATATTGCTTCATGTTGCATAATGTCCATTCTATAGTCACTAGACCATAGCTCTGGATGGGTTAAGGTAGAGCATCATGCAGTAAGGGCATGCCAGAACAAAGATATTCACGAGGGTCAAGAAATAGAAAAAAAATGCAAGAGGATAGAAACAAGATAGACACTTCAGCAACCCATTGAGTGTGACCTAGTTCTTTCAACCAGAATCTAACCCCTAGTGCCTGTCACATCTCAATACTAATAGCAAATCACCACTTCATCAGAAGACTGACTGATCCACCCATGAAGTTGAAACAATCATCATCCAACCACTTTTCTAAACTTCACTAGCCTGGATCAAGCTTTAATCATTGAACCTTTGAAGGACACTTTATATTCAACCCATAACACTATTGATTCAATAAAATGTTAGTTGAAACACTTTTACTATGTTCAAAGTTATGGTAGCTGGTAGTATATAAAGAGGTACAGAAAAACATGGTCTCATTAAGGTTGAGAATTACATTATCTGGTATCAATGGAGGGGAGACCCTTAGTCCTTTTGAGGTTTGATGCCCTAGCTTAGGGGTGAGGCAGGAGTAATTAGGTGGTTGAGTGGGGGAGCACCCTCTTAGAGACAAATGAGAGGGGAATAGGGGGTTAAGGAGGGCATACTGGGGAGGCAGACAGCATTTGAAATGTAAAAAATTTAGTAACAAATTTAAGTAAAAGTTTGTGAACTACCCCAGTGAAATAATAATATAACTTCAAAGTATAAGTGTTACAAAAACAGTATAATAAGTAGGTATTGTACTGTGCTCAGATTGAAATACCACCTTAAGAAACAATAGGACCAATGTCAGAATGTATAATAAATAAAAACCCTTTCTTTGGAAAAAATACAACTTCCAGGATAAGATTTAAGTGATGAAAAACAAGGCCATCAAAAAAGACATGACAGTATGCAGAGAGACCACTGCAGACAAAGATCTCACATGTCTGTGAACAAAAAGCCAAGTGTGGTGGATACATGCAGTTTTGCTGGAAAAATCAAGAGGAATTTCAGATATTCAGATTCTCTGGGATACTACATGTTCTGCATATTAAGAATGAAGAGTTAGTTGTTGCTCACTTTGTGTGTCCACAAACATGCTCATGAAAACTGTTGCCTCGATCAGCATGAGAGCCCAATAAGACCTATTCATGGCTGGGGGTTGTAATGATATCATTGAAAAATGTCAGAGTAGATAAAAAAGCAATGCATCTGAGAAATCATGTTAGTGGTAAATTCAGCATGAACTATATATGAAGCAAGAAGAGAACAGAAACAAAGCATGATTCTTGGGATTTGTGCTTGGTCACCCAGAAGATGGTTAGTGTCATTTTCAGAAATAAAAATAAAAAGAGGGCAAAAGTAACTACGAGGACTCATAGGAAGACAGAACTTTTGCCCTGATTATTACATAAATACATGGTGTTTATATGGAGTCAAAGTAGAGAGTGAACTGGGGGGGGGGGTGTAGGCTAAGCAGAAAGTGGAGACTAACAAAATAAAGTATGTAGTTCCACAGAAGCCAAGGAAAGAGAAGTAACCATTGTCAGCTAACTCATCTAAGATGTTAGCTGTCACAGAGACAGATGGCTGAATACTGACCCTGCCCACATGGAGGTTCCTGTCTACTCACTCTCTCCTGAATTAAGAAAACATGCTTATTGACTTGTTTAATAAGTGAAGAATAAGTAATAGATGTGAAAACAAGTACTTGAACTTAACGAAACTAATTTGAGATTCATAAATTGCTGAAGAAAATGGGCACAGCAATGGAATCAGAATTCTAGATTGCATAAGGTAATAACTGAAACACACTTGTGAAATGCATCACCAGAGAAAAGCACAAAATTAAAGATTGAAACACTCAAGAAAGACCTTATGATGTGGGCTTCTCTATTCTACATTACCTAGATCCTCTGGGCCTTTCTGAGCAGGTCTTGAGACCTGTATGTTAACTTACTTTTCAAGTCCAAAAACAAAAAAAAAAAAAATTAAGAAGGAATTTTATAAGCAATAAGACACTGCCATAAAAATATACCTTTGACTATACTATATAACATCCCCATTAAAAAGACAAAATGATGAAAATGTGAATTACATACTAATACAAAAATACTGTTTTTCACATTAAAATAAAATGCATGTGAAGCTGAGGAACATGTAAATGTAATATATGCAACTTGAATGCCACTCATGAATAACCAATCAGACCACTTCATAACAGTTCCAAGTTGCAAAAAGAAAAGTGTATGCATTGGATAGAAAAGACAAAACAGAATAGAAAATTAAACACAGAAGTTACAAAATACTGATCACATTAGCTGTAAAAACAGTAAAACAATAGAATGGAAGATGGAATCTTTTGTAAAATTATTAAGTGTGTCTATTTAGGGTTTATGTATAAGTGACAATTTATACTCTTATGTATAAGAGTCTACTCTCCAACAATTATTCACCCCATCCACTTCCCACTCCTGTTTCCAAGAGGATATCCCCTCTCCTACCCCATCCTAACAAACCTATTCATTCCCTGAGTTTTTCAAGGGTTAGGTATATCGTCTCTCACTGACACAAAACACCATGCAGTCCTCTGTTGTATAGGGTCCTCATATCAATTAGTGCATGCGGTCTGGTTGGTAGCTGAGAATCTGTGATGTCTTGGTGGTTTAGGTGAGTTGAGGCTACTAGCCTTCATATGGGGCTGCCCTCCTCCTCAGCTTCTTCAAGCCTTTCCCTAATTCAACCACTGGGTGCCTGACTTCAGTCCACTGGTTGAGTTTAACTACCCCGTATGCAGCAACCAAATCCAAGCATTATTGCAGATTTGAAGAAGTGTTTACTGACAGGAACCAGATATGGGTGTCTCCTCAGAGGCTCTGCCAGAATCATATAGATACAGATGAGAATGATTGCATCTAAACATCAGACTGAACACAGGGATCCCAATGAAAAAACTAGAGAAAGGACTGAAAGAGCTGAGAGGTTTGGCACCTCATGGGAGGAACAATGCCATCAACCAGGCAAGACACTTAGGTGGAGAGGCTTACTGGATGTGGAAGCACTTTCATCGAAGCAAGTTGAGGCGAAGAATGGAGGGGAGTGGGGGGGGCAGGGTATAACATTTGTAAGTACAGAGAATATCCAATAAAAATTTAAAAATAAATATCTGCCTCTGACACTCTCGTGTTTGTTAGGCCTCTCAGAGGGCAGCCATGCTAGGCTCCTGTCTGTGAGCACACAATAGCATCAGTAATAGTGTCAGGTCTTAGAGCCTCCCCTTGAGCTGGGCCCCAATTTGGGCCAGTCACTGGACCTCTTTTTCCTCTATCTCTACTCAATTTTTGTTCCTCCAATAATTTTAGACAGGGGTAATTCTGGGTCAGAGTTTTTAACTGGGATGGCAACCCCATCTCTCCCCTTGATACCCTGTCTTTCTACGGGAGGTGGGCTCTACAAGTTCTCTCTCCCCACTGTAGAACATGATATTAAAGGTTCTGTCCTTTGATTCTTGAGAGTCACTTACCTCCCAGGTCTCTGTTGCATTCTGGAGTGTCTCTCAACCACCTATATCCTGAGGTGGCCTCAGGATTTCATTATTTCTGATGGCTTTCAGGGCTTCAATCCTGTTACACCCCCAATACATGAGCATGTTCCTCTTTTCCCCTTCATGTCCCCTCTCTCACCCAAGTCCCTCCCTCCCTCTCCCTTCAGTAATTGCTTTCTTCTGCCTCCCAAGTGGGATTTAGACATCTTCACTTGGGCACTTTGGCTTGTTAACCTTCTCGAGTTCTGCAGATTGTATCCTGTGTTTTTTAGTACTGTTTTGTCTGATATCTACTTATTAGTGAATACATACCATGCATGTCTTTTTGGGTGTGAATTACCTCAGTCAAGATGATATTGTCTAGTTCCATTCATTTGCGGGCCAAACTCATGATGCTCTCATTCTTAAAAGCTGAGTAGTAGTCTATTGTGTAAATGAATCACATATTCCGTATAAATTCTTCCACTATGAGACATCTGAGTTGTTTTCAGCTTCTAGCTATCGCATATAAGACCATATGAACATAGTGGAACATGTGCCCCTGTGGCATGGTGGGGTGTCTTCTGGGTATATGTGTAAGAGTGGTATAGCTTGGTCATCAGATAGATCTATGTTTGATTTTCTGAGAAACTTCCAGATTCACTTCTAGAGTGGTTGTGCCATTTCTACCCACAATGAAGCTATGCTCCTTTGTCTCCACATGCCCACCAATATATGCTGTCACCTGAGATTTTGGTCTTAGTCATTCTGATTGGTGTAAGGAAGGATCTCAGGATCACTTTGATTTGCATTTCCCTGATGAGTCAGGGAAATGCAATGACTTTGAACAACTCTTTGCTTCTCGGTCATTCAAGAATCCTCTGTTGTGAATTCTCTGTTTAGTTATATATTTTAAGCATGCATCAGTAAAAATATAGAAATATCTGAGAATATATTTAAGTCCAAAATATGTCTTTCAGTCTGAATTTATCTTCAGAATTTGGAGAAATTTTATATTTATAAATATATTGGTTATAATAAAATATATTTAATTGTAGTATATTTTAAACAAAAACATTTTACTTGTATTCATTGTTTCTCTGTATTTATATATGTGCAATTTTTTATAACTTTATTAAGAAAAACAGAGATACACGTACAGATTTTTAAAAGCATTTTTGCATAAAAATATATGAATATATTTTTGTCAGTACTTGATTTTTTTGATAGTATGCATTGAAAATGCATTGAAATCTTACTAGTTACACTGAGCATAAAGTATAAATGTGCAACTTTTAATTCTATAAAAATATACTATATGTCATTAAAAGAGATATAGAATACATAAAATATAACTTGCCATTTATGAAACTCTGAGTGATGAGGAGTGGAACATGGATACCAGAAATATACTGTATTGCTAAATATGTCGCTTGGGGCAGAGAAAAAAATGGAAAATATTAGAGAATTAATCTATGACAGTGGGGTGGGGTGAATAGCACTTTTATAAAAAAAAGAAAATGTTTTCAGAGGTGTTTACTGTAGTCTGTTTTATATTGGGACAAATTGGGAAAAAGAAAATGACTTAGGTGCTGTGGTGAGCAAAGCCAACCAGTGACCAATGTGAGACTGAATGGGTCTTTGTATAAGAATAGATGTCTAATCAATATGGCCATGGAATGATGCTTCAGCACTCAAGAGAAGATACATACAAGAAATACATCAATTGTAGTTAAGAATGAACACCAAATAAATCAAATAAATCAATGTAAAGCAGCTCCTCTAGGATGGATAGAAAATTTGAAATAGTGCTCAGCAACACCAGTGAAAAAGAAACTTTTTAACACTACAATTAGAAGAAAATTTCTCTACCACACTAGTGATGGCACATGAACACAATTCATGTCTGTTTTATAATGTCTTAGAAAAAACATTAAATAGGGCCTGTGTGCTGCTAGTCAGAGTCCATGAGATTAACTATGAGAAAAGATGCAGTAACAGTTGTACATGTCAGGATAACTACATTATTTTAAGTCTCTTTATCAACAGTTCTTAAGCTGTGAATCTAGACTGGGTAGAATGACCCTTTGTGGGAATCACCTAAGATGGGTACAAAGCACAGGTATTTACATTACAATTCATAACAATGGTAAAATTATAGCTATAAGGAGTAAGGAGATAATCTTATTGTTGGGCACATAGGTTTCACAACATGAGGAACTCTATTAAATGGTAGCAACATTAGGAAAGTTGAGAAATACAGCTCTGTGTAGTATTTTCACTTACTTATATTTATCCCTAGATGTTGGTCAAAAGACTTAATAATTATCTCACTGGAAATAATTGGAAATACAGGAAGGTATATGTTGTTCAGAGTCAAGTGAGTGAGGATGTTATCTTGATTTTAGAATGAACTGCAAATGGCATGTTCTTTTATCCAGTCAAGCAGACGCATTGTAGCACAGTAAGAAGCAAATAGAATATTCAGCCTTCTCAAGAAAAATAACTGCTATATCAAAGGTTTCAAATTAAATATATATACCTAAATATGTATACAGCATATATGCATAATTAAATGCCTGTATATGGAAATACATCTAGATGAAAATAGATTCAATTATTTTTAGAAAATCATTTGCATTTCATTTTACTTATTTATTCTCTATAATATTTTTCATCTGTAATCATGAACAGTCATTTTCTCTGTGACTCAGAAGTAGGCATGTACATACATATATATATATATATATATATATATATATATATATATATATATATATATATATATATATATATATCCCTGTAGCATGGGAAGAAGAGGTTCAGAGGTGGAATCAGAACCCAAATAAAAGCATTTATAAAATATCTGCATATGTGATCCTTTGTATAGATGCATATCTTGTGTCTAAAAGGTGAAATTTTTTAAATTTTATTTTTTTAGATTTACTGTATATGAATACATGGAGAGAAACCTATGTATATCATAGTGTTTATGTGTAAAAGATCAGAGGACAGCCTGCATGAGTCTAACCTTTTCTACTACAAATGGGTCCTTGGAATCCAACTAAGTATGTCAATGGGAAAACAAGCATCCACTTTATCCATTGAAATGTATTTCCAGCCAAAGATATTTATTTTTTCAGAGTTGTTTTCCTTTTCTACTAATAAAACATATAGAGTAACCTTTGAAAATGAACTGTGGTTCATAGAGATGTGACATTACCTTTCTGGAACCTGTCACTTATTCTAAGATATTTTCCAAACAGAGTTCATTACCATTTCACTGAGAAGTAGTTCACTTCCAAAGTTTTATTGGTGGACTGGAATTGATAACAGTAGTGGAAATCATCTATTCAAATACTTACCTCCTGCCACTCTTTAGTGCCATCCATTATTAGCAGGTGACTGCCATGTTACTCAGACTCTGTGTTGTGTGTTTCAAGCAATAAAATTCAGGACAGTCTTCTACTTAGAGTTATTTCTCTTTTATACTTTCTGTTTTATTTCTGGTCTCTCACAATAAAATAAAGCACATTTGTGCATGTGTGCACATATGCAGATATGCATACATACATACATACAGAAATGTATACATATATGTGATAATACAAAAACATGCACATATATAAATACACATATATTCACAAGCACACACATACTTACACACGTACACATAAACAAACACACACATTTGATTACACAAACACATGTGTATACACAAACACATATGTACATGTGTACATGTAAACACATATGTATGCACATGTAAACACACATGTCTACATGTAAACAAATGTATGTGAGTTTACAATACAACCATAAATGCATGACTATACACACACACACAAACATACACATATGTTCATATACATGTGAATCACATACATGCATACACACACATGCACACACACACACACTCTTCATTATAACTCAAACACTTTTATTTCCTCAACAAGCATTAGAAAAGAAGAACTTTTTTCCACATGTCAGAAGCCAGACTCAGAGCAGTGACCAGTTTGCCAGTTTGTTTTCATCTGAACATCAAACTAATGGTAGAACTATCAGATTTCAGGGCATTAGGCACCTGAGCCCACCTGACAATGACCTGATAACTCCCTAACTCATAAAAGCTTAACAAAACTGACAACACTATCCAAAATTTTGCATTTATTTTTTAAGAGAACAGGCTTCTTCTCACTGTTAACAGCTTTTATTTATATCCACTGTAAAAAACCTGATGGTCCTACACTAACTTCAATAGACAACTCTTCACTTTTATTTTAAGATAAATTTTTATTTATTTATTTATTTTTCTCTTACAAATTTATTTTAAGAGGGATACATGTGCAGATCTTCAAAGGCATGCTGACTCTTAACTTTATATTCACTTCACATCGTACGGCAAGATCTTCCTCTCATGCATAGTGGGCTATGTATTCAACATATTATTTTTTTAATATTTTCTAAAATATTTTTTCCTCTCTTACAAGTTTATTTTTAGAAAAAGAGGGCTACATACACAGATTTTTAAAGGCATTTTGGCATAAATCTATATGAATATTTTTTGTAGGTTCTTAATTCTTTTAGAGGTTTGATAGCATGCATTAAAATCCCACTAGTTGTCATAAGCATGAAGTACATGTAGAACAGAATGTAACATGGAAACAATCAGTTTTCTTGGTGAGTATAGATTAAGCATAATGATCTTTAAATACCTAAAATTGCCACAAGACTATATATTCTTAGCTCTTGGGTTATTAATGATATATGGTCCAGGTGTCCCACATTCTGAGAGGGTGCTATACATTTATTTTTTTCCTAAAAGGGACCGAGGCTTTCTTTTTTTAGCCTTTGTTTTTCTTGAGCTTCATATGGTCAACATATAATTTCTGTTTTGTTCCCACTACTCAGGAAGCAACCAGCTTGGACCCATCTATGGCCACACATCTGTGACATCTGGGAGCCTGCTGGATGATCACCACTGGCATTCTGTACTCATTGAGCGCCAGGGACGCAGCATTAACCTGACCCTGGACAGAAGCATGCAGCATTTCCGCACTAACGGAGAGTTTGACTACCTGGATTTGGACTATGAGGTAGACATTAGGATTTAGGATCATAATGGAGGAAGGAATTCATACTCTACTATTGTTACTGTTGATTACATAACTGATCATAACACTTTTCATTCCTTTTTTTATATAAATGAACAATCATTAAATATAATTTACTTAACAAATTTTATATGTAATTATAGTAAATATTATAAGTCTATCTTTAATTGTTAAATTTTTTATAGAAAATGGCTTTTTATCCTCACACAATATATCTTGATCATGGTTTCCTCAACTTCTGCTCTTTCCAGTTCCTCTCCACATTCTTTCACCCCCTTTCTCTCTTTCATTATATAACAAACAATCTTATAAGGAATAATAATGAAATAAACCAAATAAAAAAAGAGACATTAGAATAGGACAAAACAAACAAAAGGAACAGGGCCAAAAGGGGTCTAGAAAGAGATGTAGAAGCAGAGACCCACTCGTTTGCATAGAAAACTGAAACTCATATGCAACAAAGAACTGTAGAGTAAAAAGAGAGAAATCCATATAAGAACAAATAGAAAAAATCAAAAATAAAATGTAAAATATGAATGATATCCCTGACATGACCCTATGAGAAAATGGGCGTCTAAACATACTGTTTAGTTAAGTTTAAGTTGGACATCTACTGGTGGGCATGAAATGTACCCTTAAAGTTAGTTTGTTCCCCCAGTAAGACTCCTTTGTAAAACAAACAAACAAAAACAACAACAACAAAAAAACTAAATTTTCTTTTGCAATTGGTCACTAATTGGAAACAGTGCTTGGATTAGAGATGGGTATAGGTGTCCACTTCTCTTTTTATGACTAGGGTCACATTTGGTACAGAACTGTGAATAATCTGTGCACACTGCCCCAGGCTCAGTAATTTTACATGCGCATTGATCATGTTGTGTTTAGAAGATTCCTCTAGTCTGTCCTATAGTCTCTTTACAAGTATACTAAGACAGAGTTAATTGTTTCACCCTGACCTCCAGCTACTAAAAGTCCACAGCTCTTTCCAACTCTAATACACTAAGTATCAGGCCTTTATACATGGATCCCTACTCCCAACCATCACAGCTGGTTGTAACTTATAACATTTATTACTGATGAGAATATAGAGTATGCTATGGATGGAAGGTTCATTCATTTTTGTAGTATACCTAATAAAAAAAACCTTCAATCTAGTTTATCCCAGTATTTAGAAATTCATGATTATAGATTGGTTTTTAAGTAACCTCTTTTTTTCAGATATAGTTGTCATAAAAGAAATAAAGTAAAACATGGAGTATTTTACACTTTAATTTTTGTATAATAAAATCTTTTTAAAATATTCTAGTTCAGTGAGAACCTTAAATTTAATTCTGGATATATATATTCCTATTTTTAGTTCACTGTGATATGTGTGTAAATATATATATATATATATATATATATATATATATATATATATATATATATCTTCTTAATATAACATGAATCATATATGTTTAATATATTTATAAATTTTTACATCTGTATATATACATATATTATCATTTTACAACATTCAAGTTGATATATTAGGTTTTATATATATTATCAGAGTAATTCAACATAGTCCTTCATATCTGCTAAAAGTATATAAGGGTGAAGACTTCATAGTGTTATGTATAATTGTTGTAAGAAAGCACTACATGTTCAGAGCAGCATCCAAGAAAAAAAACATCAAGACATCTTAATCACCTCAAGGCTCCTGACTTTCTTAGTTCATGAAACTAGTAATTCTATAATAATCTTCCAAATTATTCCTTAGCTAGTTTCTCAAAACTGAAAATTTATATCCTAAAGCTTTGATAGCTATTTGAAAGTACAAATAAAACTTCCCTATTATTAAATGCTAGTGTGGAAATGAACAAAATTAGAGTACTCTTTCAGATTTGGAGTCTAATTTGACACTTTCATTTTTTTGGTAATTTCTTTTATTGTATATATCAACACAACAAAAAGTCATGAGTCCAAAGGAGGCAACACATAGTATTGTCACACTCCATAAGCCATGGTTTTCATAGTATCCAAGGTAAAGCAAGTATTGTGGCCCTTTTAAAGATTATTTTCGATATTGGGATGCCCTCTAATATTGTTTCAAAAGTTTGTGTTCCTTCGCATCTACATTTTAGAAGTCAGAAATCCACAAACAGTGTGTGTGTGTTTGCATGTTTGAGTGTGTGTGTTATGCAACAACTACATATAAAGATTTAATAAGTTAAAATATGTGCACCATAAGATTATTGGTAAAAAGTCTGAATTGATTGTTGTATATTTTTATAAGTCAATGGAGACTTATTAACATAAAAATATAAGCTTAAGGCTAAATTACTATCTCCAAAAATATTCTTCCCCAAATGATTATTAAAAAAAGTCATGAATTTGAAAGAGATCAAGTGGAATATACAAGAGTGTTTTGAGGGAGAAAACAGAAGGGAGGGTTGGTGTAATTATATTATAATCTCAAAACTAAAATAATTCTTTTTAATGTTTAAAACTGTGAAAGTTTAAGAAATTTTTATCTCCTGCAAGTTGATGCCACATCTCTTGTGACTTATTGCTCTAGTGTTTGAGAGAACTTGCAAATGAATTATTCATATTATATTAATAAACTTTGAAGTATCACAGAATAGGGAGATATCCTAAAGCATTAGCCATAGACAAGCATAATCTCAATTTCCAAAAACCATAATTAAAAATTTGTGGCCACAAAACCTATTGAGTTTGTGATGAAATCTGTGCATATTCATGCACAGACAACACATGAGCACAGTGGTTCCAGGATTTTACAGTGTATCAAAGCTTCTGTACTCAACAGAATCCTGTGTTTGGGAGTCTTAGCTATTAACCTGAACAAGTATGGAAGAATTGTTAGAAAAGGTAGCAGGGGAAATATAAATGTACTGAAAATGATGAGCAAGGTGATAAGCTAGTAGCCAGTAACTCTCATCTTGGGAACTACAGCTATTGCCCTGGGTCATAGCAAAGATAGTTGTATTTACCTTTGTATTTTATATTACATAGTAAATATAGACTCTTTATGTGTTATTTAAAGAAGTCTGGGGCACAATTAGTTGTCAACATCACAACAGTTGTCCATGCTTCTTTCAAGTAAAAACATAGTAAGTAGATTCCTATTGCACTGGCTGAAAATATTACCTTCAAGTCTAAAATAATTCATATTTTGTCAAATCATATTAAAGTCTTTGAACCTTTAATAATAAAAAGATAGTTATCTCAAGATTCACAAAAAAAGTCCTTTCTTCTTTAAACTACTTGACTTATGTTCTTGCAGAGTGGTCTAAAGCCAAGGACACTGAGGCTTGGGAAGCCTCAAAAAGCTCTTGCTAGATTGGAAAAGGAGGAATGCCCTGCTTTGATTTAATTCTCATAGTATAAGCACATCATTATGTGAATTTCATGCTACCAACTGAATTTTAAGTTTGTGGCTTCCATAAAGATGCCCACTGCCATATGATTGCACAATAGAATACTTGTGTTGGATGGGTGCTATTTAAAAAAACTGAAGAACATATATCCTAATAAGTTTAGAGATTTCTTTAAAGTAGATATTAACATTTTGTTTATAGTGTTTAATGAAATTCTTTCTTTCTTGTGTTTCAATAATGGTTCTATTTACCATGCAACTTGATGAGCCAGCTAGTATAAGCAGGAACCAACAGAACATTGTTGGGATACACTGAACACACGTTAGCATTTTCAGCAATGCATATCAGATAAAGATAGATGATGTAAAGCTTTGCAACTTTGACATGGTTCAACGTTGACATTACTATGGTATATAAAATTAGCCCAATTTTTTTTCTGTGTCCTCTTTTTTTTGTAGTGTTATTCTACCATAAAATGTTGAGATAACTGTCAACACTCAAACTGCTAACTACATGATAGACTAAGACAGAAGATACATATACTTTGTTTCCTTCTAAGACAAGGAAAGTGGAGAACAGGACAGTAATCCAGGGTTTGCTTTGATTCTCTTCTAGAGTTGAATGCCACGTATAGCACTGTGCATGATATACCATGTATTTTCTTTTTTTTTCTTACACCTTTATTTTAAAAAGAAGAGGGATACATACACAGATTTTTAAAGGCATTTTGGCATAACATTATATGAATATTTTTGTCAGTGCTTAATTCTTTTAGAGGTTTGATAGCATGCACTGAAATCCAACTAGGTACCATAAGAATAAAGCACATGCAGGACAGAACCTAACCAAAAAAAAAAAAAAAAAAAAAAAAAAAAAAACAGATTTCCTGTTGAGTATAGATTAATCACAATGATCTGTGAATACCAAAAATTGCCATGAGGCTATTATCTTAGCTCGTGGATTATTAATGAATTAAGGTCTAGGTGTACTACATTCTGAGAGGGTGCTATACATTAATTTTTTTCCTAAGATGGACTGAGGCTTTTTTTTTTCTTTTCTTTCTTTTTTTTTTTTGGCATTTGTATTTCTTTAGCTATATATAGACTGTGAGTTGTTTCTGAGGTGTTCAGAGCTTTCTTAGGTTAGTATCCAATTATCAGTGACTGCATATTATGTCTGTTCTTTTGTGACTTGGTTACCTCACTCAGGATGATATTCTTTAGATGCATCAATTACCTTAGGAATTTCATAAAGTCATTGTTTCTGGTGGCTGAGTAGTATTCCATTGTGTAAATGTACCACAATTTTTGTATCCATTCATCTACTGAAGGACATCTGGGTACTTTACAGCTTCTGGCAATTATAAATAGGGCTACTATGAAAATTGTGGTGCATGTGTCTTTACTATATGTTGGAGCGTATCTGGGGCATATGCCCAGAAGTGGAATAACTGAGTCTTCAGGTAGTACTATGTCCAATTTTCTGAGGAACTGCCAAACTGATTTCCAGAGTGATTGTACCAGTTTCCAACTCCACCAACAGTGGAGGAGTGTTTCTCTTTCTCTGCATTCCCTCCAGCATCTGCTGTCATCTGAGTTTTTGATCTTAGCCATTTTGATGGGTATGAGGTGGAATCTCAGGGTTGTTTTGATTTGCATTTCTCTGATGACTAAGAATGTCAAGCACTTCCTTAGATGCTTCTCAGCCATTCCATATTCCTCAATTGAGAATTTTTTGTTTAGCTATGTACCCTGTTTTTAATAGGATTGTTTGATTCTCTGGTGTCTACCTAATTGAGTTCTTTGTATACCTTGAATATTGGGCTCCTATCAGATGTGAGGTTGGTAAAGACCTTTTCCCAATGTTGGCTGCCATTTTGTTTTCTTGACAGTGTCCTTAGCCTTACAGAAACTTTGCAATCTCATTAAGTTGCATTTGTCATTCTTTGACCTTAGAGCACAAACCTTTGGTGTGTTCAGGAAAATATCCCCTGTGCCTATGTGTTCTAAGGTTTTTTCCACTTTCTCTTCTAATAGTTTCAGTGTACCTGGTTTAATGTGGAGATATTTGATCCACTTGCACTTTAGCTTTTTACAAGGAGATAAGAAAGGGTCTATTTTTATTGTTCTGCATACTGAGTTCCAGTTGGACCAACACCATTTGTTGAAGAGTCTGTCCTTTTTCCGTTGAATGTTACAGTTCCTTTGTCAAAAGTCAAGTGACCATATGTGTGAGGGATCTTTTCTTAAACTTCTATTTTGTTCCACTGATCAATATGCCTATCTTTGTACCAATACCATGCAATTTTTAACAGAATTGCCTTGTAATATCACTTGAAGTCAGGATGGTGATTCCCACAGATGTTTTTTTGTTGTTGAGGATGGATTTCAATACTCTTGGTTTTTGTTATTCCAGATGAAATTACACATTGCTCTTTCCAACTCAATGAAGAACTGGGTTGGCATTTTGATGGGGATTGCATTGAATATGTAGATTGCTTTTGGTAAGATTTTGCCATTTTTACAATGTTGATCCTTTCAATCCATGAGCATGGGAGATATTTCCATCTTCTTGATTTCCTTCTTCAGAGATTTGAAGTTCTTGTCATACATTTCTGTCATGTGCTTAGGTAAAGTCACACCAAGGGATTTCATATGGTTTTTGAATATTGTGAATGGTAGCTTTTCCCTAATTTCTTTATATGCATGTTTGTCTTTTGAGTAGAGGAAGGCAACTGATTTGTTTGATTAATTTTATATTCAACCACTTTGCTGAGGTTGTTTATCAGGTTTAGAAGTTCACTGTTGGAATTTTTGGGGTCACATAAATACACTATCATGTCCTCTGCAACTAGTGATATTTTTACTTCTTTCTTTTTGATTTGTATCCTTATGATTTCCTTTTACTGTCTAATTGCTCCAGCCAGGACTTCCAGTACTATATTGAATAGGTAGGAGAAGAGTGGGCAACCTTGTCTAGTCTCTGAATTTACTGGGATTGCTTCAAATTTCTCACCGTTAAGTTTAATATTGGTTATTGGTTTGCTGTATACTGCTTTATTATGTTTAGATATGGGCCTTGGATAATTTTTCTTTCCAAGACTTTTAACATGAAGGGGTGTTGTCAAATGCTTTCTCAGCATCTAGTGTGAAGACCATGTGGTTTTTTTCCTTTGAGTTATTTTATATGGTAGATTATACTGATGGATTTCGTATATTAAACCATCCCTACATCCCAGGAATTAAGCCTAATTGATCATCGTGAACGATCATTTTGATGTGTTCTTGGATTCGATTTGAAAGGATTTTGTTGAATATTTTTGCATCAATGTTCATAAATGAGATTGGTCTGAAGTTTTCTTTCCTTGTAGGGTCTTTGTGTGGTTTAGAAGCATGGGTTATTGTGGCCTTGGAAAATGAGTTAAGTAATATTTCATCTGACTCTATTTTATCAAATAATTTGGAGAATATTGGTATTAGGACTTCAATAAATATCTGATAGATTTCTGCACTGAACCCATCTGGACCTGGCCTTCGTTTGGATGGGAGGCTTTTGATGGCTTCTTATATTTTATAGGAGTTATGGGATTATTTTTGATGATTTACCTGGTCCTGGTTTAACTTTATTATCTGGTATCTTTCTAGAAATTAATCCATTTTCTCCAGATTTTTCCAGCTTTGTTGAGTATATGCTTTTGTAGTAGGATCTGATGATTTCTTGAATTTCCCCAGTTTCAGTTGTTAGGTCTCCACTTTCGTTTCTGACTTTGTAAATTTGGATACTCTCTCTTTGCCTTTTAGTTACACTGGCTAAGGGTTTACCAATCTTGTTAATTTTCTCAAAGAATCCTCTCTTGGTTTTATTGATTCTTTGAATGGTTCTTTTTGTTTCTCTTTGGTCAATTTCTGCTCTGAGTTTCATTATTTCTTGCCATCTACTCCTCTTGGGTATATCTGCTTCCTTTTGTTCTAGAGTTTTCAACAGTGCTGTCAAGTTGCTAGTTTATTCTCTTTCCAGTTTCTTTTTGGAAGCACTGAGAGCTATGAGTTTTCCTCTCAGTGCTGCTTTCATTACATCCCATAGGTTTGGGTATGTTGTATTTTCATTTACGTTAAATTCTAGAAAATCCTCAATTTCTTTCTTTATTTCTTCTTTGACCATGATATTGTTTAATAGAGTATTGTTCAGTTTCCTTGTCATATGGGCTTTTTTGTTTTTTCTGTTATTAAGGACCATCCTTTATTCTTGGTGATCTGAGAGGATTTATGGGAATATTTCAATCTTCTTATATCTATTGAGGCTTGTTTTGTGACCTATTATATGGTCAATTTTGAAGAAGGTGCTGTGAGGTACTGAGAGGAAGGTGTATTCTTTTGTTTAAGGTGACATATTCTGTAGATGTTTACTAATTCCAACTGGTTCATAACCTCTGCTAGTTTCACTGCATCCTTGTTCAGTTTCTGCTTCCATGATCAGTCCATTGATGAGAGTGGGGTGTTGAGGTCTCCCACTATTATTGTGTGAGGTGCCATATATTTTTTGAGCTTTAGTAGGGTTTGTTTTATGAATATGGGTGCTTTTTTATTTGGAATATATATGTTAAGGATTGAGAGCTCTTCTTGATAAATTTTCCTGTAATAAGTAAAAAGTGTCCTTCCTTATCTTTTTTGATAACTTTTGGCTAAAAATCTACTTTATTCTATATTGTAATGTTTCTTGAGGCCATTTGCTTGGAAGATTTTCTAACCTTTTACTCTGAGATAATATCTGTTTCTAATATGACTTTACGGTATGCAGCAAAATGCTGGATTCTGTTTATGTATCCAGTCTGATAGCCTATGTCTTTTTATTGGAGAATTGAGTCCATTTATGTTGAAAGACCCCCGGGGGGTATCTTCCGTCTGAAGAGACCCCTCCCAAGGAGCAGCGAGACCACTCACTTCGGATGCAAGTAGCAAGAGGTTTATTTACACAGGTACCAGTGGGCACACAGTCTCTCAGAGGACTTGTGCGCCGGACAAAGGGGCAGTCCCCCTTTTATAGGGCTTTGGGGGGGCAGAAGCAAGGTACAGAAGCAGAAGCATAGCAACAGGGTTTTAATTGGTTAGTTTAAATGTGGCCAGGGAGTGAGCCCAAGGACATGGCTCCAAGGAAACAGCTCCTGATACCAGCTGGGGCTGCAGCTCCTGAGAATAGTTGCCTTGGGCTTATCTAAGTGTGGAAACTATGGCAGACATATGGCTCCAAGGACACAACTCTTGGTTCTAGTCGGGGGCTGCAGCTTATCTGAAAGCTGGGCTTGTCTGAATGTCTTCCTTTCTTTGTCTATTGCTAGCTGGCCGCCCACCAGTATCTTGCTTGGCCACCTGGGACCCCGACCCAGCCTGCACAGCCTTACAGACCCAAGTTCTCAGAAGAGGAGGGCGGCCTGGGCCCCTCCTTTTGGACAAGGAGTTGTTTTTCGTCCTTGCTTTAACATGTGTGGCAGGATGTCCTTGCCTTGGTCCAGGTGGTCAACTGCAGATATTTTTGTTCTGACAAAGACTGGGCTGTCCTCTGGCTCACTTTTGTTTCAGTATTTTTTTTTATCCTTGCCTGCTCTGGGCCTAGCATGAAATGGCGTTATTGCAGCTAAAGCAGGAGGGGGTCTTTCAATGTCAAAAGATATTAAGGAATCTTGGTTGCTGTTTCCTGCTACTTTTACAATTAAAGGTAGAATTGTGTCTGTGTGTCTTTCTTCTTTTGGTTTTCTTGCTTAGTTATTTTCTTGTTTTTACTAGGATGTAGTTTCCCTCCTTGTATTGGGTTTTCCACCTATTATACTTTGTAGTACTGGATTTCTGGTCAGATATTGTGTAAATTTAGTTTTGTCCTGGAATATCTTGGTCTCTCCATCTATGGTGATTGAGAGTTTTGCTGGCTGGGTATATCAGCCTGGGCTGACACTTGTGTTCTCTTAACATCTGTATGATGTCTGTCCAGAATCTTCTAGCTTTCATAATCTCTGTTGAGAAGTCAGGTGTAATTCTGATTAGTCTACCTTTATATGTTACATGATCTTTTCCCCTTACTGATTATAGTATTCTTTCTTTATTTTGAACACTTATTTTTTTGACTATTATGTGTTGGGAATAATTTCTTTTCTGGCCCACTCTATTTGGAATTATGTATGCTTCTTTTATGCTCATGTTCATCTCATTCTTAAAGTTAGGGAAGTATTCTTCTACGGTTTTCTTAAATATATTTACTGTGCCTCTTATTTGATATTCTTTGCCCTCTTCTATTTCTATTACCCTTAGGTTTTGTCTTCTCATTGCATCCTGGATCTGGACATTTTGTGTTAGGATCTTTTTGGCTTTTGCATCTTCTCTGACTGTTTTTTCTATGTTTTCAATGTTGTCTTCACCCCCTGAGATTCTCTTCCCCATCTCTTGTAGTCTGTTGAAGATGCTTGCATCTGTGACTCCTGATTTCGTTTTTTGGTTTTTCTCATCCAGGGTTGCCTCTTTTAGCGTTTTCTTTATTGTTTCTATTTCCATTTTCAATTCTTTCATTTCTTTGGTTCTGTTGTCCTGTATTTCTTTGAGTGTTTTTCCTGTTTCCTCTTTAAAAGCTTCTATTTGTTTTTGGTTGTCCTCCTGTACTTGTTTAAGGGAGTTATTTATGCTCTCCTCAAAGATCTCCATCATCATTTTGAGGTATAATTTCAGGTCTGAGTCTTCTTTTTTTGGAGTGTTTGGCATTCCACTGCTTGGTGTGATGGGATAGCTAGGTACTGATGTTGCCACGTTGTCTTTGTTTCCATTGCTTAAGTTCTTTCACTTTACTCTTGCCATCTTGTTGTCTGTGATTATAGGTCATCTTGTTGTACCCATCTCTCCCATGTCCCTATGGGCTCGAGTTTTCAGGAAGAACACTGATTCTGATTGTTTGACATTTGGTGGGCAAGCAGTGAGTCTGTTAGCAGTGACTCAGCTCTGTGTGGACTCAGATGTGAGAGCTCTTTTGAGGCTTTTCTGGTAGCTCATCCCTGTGCCTACAGGTTCTGAGTACTACTAGCAGGGACATGGCTGTTTATCTGTGCCACTATTTACATTTTTCCCAATAGTACAGTACTTTCTGTTCTCTGAGGACTCCCGATTTTCTCTCCCTGAGCCTATGTGTCAGACTCCTCTCTAGTCTAGTTGTAAGAGGGTGTGTAGAGTTGAACTTCAAGCACTGCTTTTCCTGGGCAAACCCTGGCTCCCACTGACAAGGGCTTGTGCCTTACTGTGGACCTGTGTGTATAGACTTTGAGCCAGGGTTTTTCAGGTGGATCCCGAGTCCCTATGCCAGAGTTTTGGCTCCACTGAACCAGAGGGCTACATTTTCTGTGTGCTCTGACTAGCCCTCTCTGTGCTTTGGCTACTCACCAGCCCTGTGTCCCTGGATCTCTGCTGTTCCCGGTGGCAAATGGTCTGAGTGTTTGGTTCCTGTGCAAGGACTTTCTAGGCAGATACCAAGTCCCTATGCCAGGGTTCCTACTCCTCTAAACCAACTTGAGGTGTAGGGAGCCGTTTGTGCTGCACCCAAAAATGGTGCTGGTGCTGCACCCAAACATGGTGCCGGCTTCCCGCCGAGAACTCAGCAAACAGAGCTGTTGCCCAGCCAAGAGACTTAATGCGTATGCACCACATAAGTCACAGCCCACCCCCGGAGCACGTGATTGAGCTACAGGAGGATGCACCAATCAGGTAGCAACACAAGTCTCCTAGGCATGTATAGCAGTGCATTTTCTCCCCCACGTGAAAAGAAGAAGAGGAAGACAGTGGGGAGATTGCGGGAGACCCCACGTGGAGGGATGGCGGAGAGGCACCACGTGGAGAGGGACCCGATAGGAGAGATTGCGGGAGGTCCCACGTGGACAGAGACTGGACAGAAAGATCGCTCATGGGGGACCGCGCGTGAGAGGCTGTCTAGAGAGTAGAACTCGGTAGGGAGTCCCTGACTCAGAGACAAGTTTCCTGCTCATGAAGCCCCTGCTCAAAGTGCTGTTCAATAAAGGTTATCCGCAGAAGAAGCTGTTTGTTTTGTTGCATGCCTGTTCCTAGCAGCGGGAAGCATGGGCGCGTGACATGGAGGGCCACATTTTTTGTGTGCTTGGCCTAGACCTTTCTGTGCTTTGGCTACTCACAGCAGTCTCACTAGGACTGTGTTTCTGGATCTACCATGCTTTTATCAAAACACATCTCTGCTTGGGAATCAAAGAGTGACTCTCCCCAGTGGGTTTTTATTTTTATTTTTTGACTTATGAATGGACTATAGATATAAAAAATGTTAAACCATTATCATTCAGAAGAACTAAAAGCCTGGGTTCAAATCCCTTTTGACCTTCACAGTTTCAGATATATGTTGCTGTAAATATTAAAAATTAATCTGTTGCTATTGGTTTTGTGTAGTGAGATTCTGCAGGTGCTTTCAGTCTGGGGAGCCTCTCCAGTGGGGAGCCAAGTGCAGTATCCTAAGGGACTTAGTTACCAAACCTAGTATCCATACATCTTGTTCCTTGGGCCTGTATGCCCTCTCCTCAGACGGGCAACAGAGAATGAACTATCAGTTCCAGCTGCCTCTCAGCCATTGCTTTCACACACTGTCTTCCACAGCCGGGTAAAAGCATGACTCAACAATCAATAATCTATCAAACAAATTTATATGTTAAATTCTCAACCCATAATCTCTCCACACAATAAGCTTACAGCCAGTTGATAATGATATAAACTGCCTACTTAGATAAGATAAATTGACCTATAGAGAGGTCCAGCCCTAGAAAGTATACATAATTACCCATGGCTACTTAGAGCCACACAGGGGAGATGGGTCATCTTTGTCTTCCATCTTGAATTGCCCACTTCTCCTTCTCTTCGGCCTTACGAAAACTCTATTTCCACCCTCTCTCTAATGCCCAATCATGTACTTTGTTTACATCAACCTACACACACACACACACACACTAATATTAACAATACATTTTTAAAAAAATAATATAAGTTCTATGTCTATGAACCCCTTAAAAGTAATCAACAACAACAACAACAAAAAAAAAAAACCTCTATAGCTATCTAGTATTTCATTTTGACATTATAGTCACTATCATCACTACCAGAATTGATTTCTTAAAACCTAGACCGACTAGGTCACTATAACTTATAAATATTCTCTTAACATTTCTACTATTTCCAACTACTCTATATTTTCATTTTGTAGATTCCTAATTATTTCCTATGTGTTTATTTTTAAATTCTCTTCTCATGTATGAATCATTGCTTGTGGTGTATATTCAGCGTAACATGACTTATAATAGTTAATTTTATTTTACAAGGTGTTTTTTTTAAAAACATTGTGTCATAAACAATTATTATTTTCTCTTTTTCTCTAAAACTAATTAAGCATTTTAAGTGCCAGAACACTAAATAATGAAACATAATTTACTCATGTACCTCCTGATATGTAGCACACCCTTACTTTATATCAAATATAAAGTCTTCACTTTTCAAGAATGTCTCAACAGTTGCTTTTACATGAAAAACTATAAGGGAAAAATTGATAGTGATAACACTGAAAAAATCTCAACTCCAAATATTTTGACATTAGAGCTACAATTATACTTTTATTCATTGATGCACTATTGATAAAGTATAATTTTGTGTCATTTGTACAGAGGCTACAAACTGATAAGAAAATCATATCACCTAGAAGCCTTTATGCTCAATGGAGCATGTGTAGGCGGTTTGGTATTACTCCTTAAGGTCTGCAAGATCTATAAAATGCACAAACCTTGATGATTCAACTTACAATCCCTGTGCCCCACAAAGTCCATAAGTCATACGCTAATGGTATTTTTTAGCTGTTTTCTACATTCAAAATAATTTTAATGAACATTTGACTCAAAGAATCATTAGACTTCACAAAACCTCCAGAGAGTAAGTATAGTATTCTTTGCTTTAGGCTACACTTTTATCAGCTTATTATATTAGTTCTGGTTGTCTTGAGATTAGTAGAGGCATTTATTGGTAACATGTCTTTAAATGATAAATATGAAAATCTAGTTTTTATATTCCTTAATAAAATAAAGTTTCCAGATAAAATCTTTCTAAAATTATCTCAAAACAATTTATAAAATGCCTTTAGATTTTTAAAACAATGCAAATAGTGACATTTGACATTTTATTGGTAAAGTTATAAACTAATTATTGGAATTAATGATTTCATTATGTGTTTCAGCAACAGCATAATGTAATGAGCAAAAGATTTTTTAGGCAACATATTATAACGTTTGCATAACTTTTACTGAAATAAAGGTGTCTGACATTAGTTGTATTTATAATTTTGTTTCATTTATTGTAAGAAAATGTAAACATTTACATGTATTTTTTTTCAAAGATAACATTTGGAGGAATACCTTTCTCTGGCAAGCCAAGTTCCAGTAACAGAAAGAACTTCAAGGGCTGCATGGAAAGCATCAACTACAATGGTGTCAATATTACTGATCTTGCCCGAAGAAAAAAATTAGAGCCATCAAATGTGGTAAGAGTCCAGAATATTGATCCAGGAGCATTGAATAACAACAGACATATAGCCCTTTTCACACTACATGGGTTCAGCTCAATAACATAAAGCAGACATTGCCCAACAATGTATAGATACTTTATGTACTCAACATTCACATTGACTTTGGGTTAAGCTTGTGTGTCCAGTAATTTTTAAAGTGTCCATTTAGGACTTATAAGAAAGAAGACTGACTAACAGTCGCAGAGGAAGATTTTAGAGGATAAAGAGGGTGACCATACTTAATTATATGCATATATGGAAATGTCAATAAAGAACATTGCGGTTATATAAAATAAGTATCCCTGTAATAATTCAATAATGACTTAAATTTAAAACAAAAATATTTTCTGGGGGAAAAAGAAAGGGAGCCACAAAAACTCACACTGAGTTTATTCAGGATCCTTTGGAGATTGGCTTCAGCTTTCTTGGAGAAGAACAAGTAGTGAAGTTATTTCAGCATCCTGCCTCCCTTTGTACTGCTGGGTAGCACAAAAGAAACTAACAAATGTTAATCATGGGGCTTCTCTATGGTTCTGCCTGGTCAGAAACTATTTCTGTTTAAACACTGCCATGTGGGAGTGAGTGCCTGAGATTGTAAGGACCACTCTCTTGAAAACCACCAAGTTTTCGAGACAATTCCTTTACTCTTTACACTGTCTCTAAAACACTCTGATGGTGCTATTTTTCCAAATTTGAGCTCATGATCGACAATGACAAAAGTCAAAAGAATACCTGGACAAATACATAGTCTCAACTCAGGGAGGAGACTTCAGTAAGAGAAAAAAATGCAAAACTAGTTTAAAGCAAATGATTCTGTGATAATGTTTTTTCTTAAATATAGTGAGGAATTAGCACTAATAATAAAATCCTGAAATTTGAGCCACTTTAAGCAAGTGATAAAGAATAGACTTAGAGAAAGATAACTTTATCGCAAAGCAGCACTGTGATAAGGTTTGCACAGATATCCACTATAATGTGAGATGATACCATAAGAAAATATGAACCTCCTGATTGCTTCTCTAACTAGGCCAGCTCAGCTGGCTCAATAAACTCCCAAATTCAACACCATACCTGTCTCTTAGGAGGTCTGCTCTACCCAGATACACACAGACAGGAGTCTAGTATGTCTGTCCTCTGAGAAGCCCTACCAGCAGCTGACTGAGACAGACAAAAATACTTACACCCAACCATTGGACTGAAGTCAGAGACCCCTTATGGTTGAATTAATCAAAAGATTGAAAAAGCTTAAGGGGAGGGTGACCCCATATGTAGACAAGCAGTCCCAATAAACCCAGACCCCAGGAAGCTCCCAGATACTGAGCCACCACTCAGGCTGTGTACAAGGGATAGTCTAAAGCCCCTGGCACTTATATAACAGAGTACTGCCTGGTCTGGTCTCAGTTGGATAAGAAGTGCCTAATCCTCTAGAGACTTGAGGCCTCAGAGAAGGAGAATGACTGTCAGTGGGGACCACCCTCTGGGAGACAAGAGGGAGGAGGAATGGAATGAGAAACTGTATGAGGAGGGACTCAGAGGTGGAACTATGCCCGGAGCTACGTCTGGAATGTAAATATTTTTTTTTCTAAAGAGAAAAATATGAACATTTTGTAAATTATAAATATTAAGATTAAACCTGGAATAACAACTTTCCAAGGTGACTCTAAGTGATAAGTATAGCTTATAGGCCCTATATAGGTGACCATTTGAATGACTCATACATACACCCAAATACACACATCACCTATACTAAACACAAAAAAATACACTTTGCATATTATGTACCCGCAAATACACGCACTAACACCCACTGCATACTGGACATGCCACCACACATTCCACTTACTACACACACACAAACCTACTGTCTGCGCTGCTATATTGCAGTGAAGAGACCTTGAACAAGGCAACTCTTATAACAGAAAGTATAGAATTGGAGGGCTTGATTAACGTTTCAGAAGGTTGGTGGGTTGTCATCATGGTGAGAAGCATAACATGAGCATGGATCTAGAGCAGTAATTAATAATTACCTCCTGATCTGAAGCAGAGGGGAGGAGAAAGGGAGGGAGGGAAGGAGGAAGCCTGACATGGATTTTTGAACATCTAGGTCCAAGTAAGTAACACAACTCCTCCTACAAGGCCACAGCTACCATAATGCTTTCACTCACAGTATTAGTGAAAAAATTTGCAAATATATGAACCTATGGGAACAATTATTCAAACCACACTACACATATATAACATACAATACAAAACAATACAAAATGCTGACCAATGCACACAGTGTAATACACATGTATACCACATAGTAATGCACAGAGAGACACATATCTACTATTCATTATACACATGTACAAATGCACACATCTTGTTTGTCACATACAATAATGCAGAGACAATCACATAATATAAACTTACAAGCACTAGTAGAGCAATTGATATACATAGAAGCACAAACAGACTATGAGCACACATGCCACAGTCTATGAGTGCATATAAACACACAAACATAATCCACATACTATTCACTCCTTCTAACACACACAGTCCATATGTCATATATACACGCACATACACACTCACACACACATACTTTTAAGGTTTAAGCATTGGATAAAATGGCACAAGGGTCTTTTCACTGTTCTTAGACAATGACATTTCAGAAGAAAGGTGTAAATTGAAATATTATTTGCATTTTTAATAAGTAAAATATTCGTTCTAACTAAACCTCAGAGTTGATTTTGAGACATATCTATTTAGTACTCAAACTACAAACTACAGAGTACCACCTATGGAAGCACATTACCAAGGCAACTAAAACTACAATGAATGTTGAAAAGAGATTACATATGAATTCTGTGACATAGAACATTTTGTAAACCGTCTTTCAAAGTGACTATTCACTAAGAAATTTTCTCAAAGGTATTAGTAGCTTTTATTTCAGTGAAATTCACTCAGCTGCCGCAGACACCCTATCTTCTCACAACCACACTATTCCTGTTGGGTGCACTAGCTCACCCGCCACTACTCTTTCTCAGAAATTCTCTGTAATTGTCCGAGACACAAACCATCAACTTTATACAACAGCCAAGTGCTCGCATATAACACCTCAGTTGTTCTGCATAGGCAGTTCTTATCCATGGAAAGGTAAACATGCTTTAAAAAATAAACTGCAAAGTTACAGAAAATGTAAATTCAAATATTACCTGAAGAAGATAATTTGATTCAGATTTAATAGTTAATAGGCTACAATGCAATATTTGGGCTTTGGGGATATTTTATATAATATATAGATATATAAATTTATAAATATATAAATATAATGTATAATATATAATTATATTTATTATATTTTACATTATAATATAAGTATATTATACATTGTACTTGCATATATACATATTTATGTACATCATAGTGACACAGAGATAAAACTATCCTCAAATTCCTAAACATATAGAAGACAATTTCTTAAAAGGATGAAAAAAATCCATAATGTGGTCTCCCTGTCACAGCAGGCAGGTAAACTGTCAGTCTTTTCACAGGTTTAACTTGCTACACTCTGAACTAGAAGTTCAACTATTACATTATTGGGTCTAACCCAGCAGGATTCATGCGTGCACTGAATCAGGCTGAGGTGTTAGCCCTTAAGTTTAGTATGGATTTGAACACTGCTTTGACATTTGTAGAACCAGCTCTTGGTCAATACCCTCACATAGATGTTTATTTGCTTGCAGGGGAACCTGAGCTTTTCTTGTGTGGAGCCCTATACAGTACCAGTCTTCTTCAATGCTACAAGCTACCTGGAGGTGCCTGGCAGGCTTAATCAGGACCTGTTCTCAGTCAGTTTCCAGTTTAGGACTTGGAACCCCAGTGGTCTCCTGCTCTTCAGTCACTTTGCAGATAACTTGGGCAATGTGGAGATTGACCTTGTGGAGAGCAAAGTGGGTGTCCATATAAACACCACACAGACCAAGACAAGCCAAATCGACATCTCCTCAGGTCAGTGTCATGTTTGAATTTGCTTCTAAAATTTCTATCAATGGTCCCAAAGCTGACCTTGGTCTCTCTCCCTCTCTCTCTCCTGCCCTCTCCCACTCCTCCTCCCCCTCCCCTTCTCCCTCTCCCTTCTCTCACTTTCTCTCTCACCCTGTCTTCCCTCCTCCCTCCCCCACTTCTTTCATTCATTTCTTTCTTCTTTCTGAAACTGGCATTACAGGCTAATGGTTATATGTCCATTTGAAATTTTAAAATGTTTTCTTCATTGCCTTAAATTGTGCATATGAGAAATAGAGGTGATAAAAATGATAGGGTATGAGGAAAGAAGAAAGTCGGTTGACCTTGATTATACAACATAAATCTACTAATCCTTCTAGACCAGAAGTTTTCAACCTGTTGGTTGTGAAACTCTTAGGGCTTTTGTATCAGGTATTCTTGTATCAGATATTTACATGGTGATTCTTAACAGTAGCAGATTAAATTTATGAATTATAGTTATGTAAATGTCTATAAAATACGAGGAAATGCATTAGAGGATTGCAATTTTAAAAAGCTGAGAGCCACATTTCTAGATGTGATATCATATTTAGTAGAGAAATTGGTATTCCTTGGCATGCTTATTTTATGTATAAGGTCAAATAACATTTGCAGTTACATGACAGTGTTTGGTATCTTTTCACCTCATGGGGATTTAAGTAGTTCTTACTATTAGTTTAAAGATAATTATATGTTTAATGGAATAGGCTAATTACCTCAGTCAATACTCCAAAGTGTTACTCGTAGAAACCTATATGGCATGTGTTAGAAAAAAAAATAGCAAGAGGTAAATACAAAACAGAATAGTAAAAATGTATATATCAACTGAGGAAAGGCAGGCTTGGCTTTATTGGACACTGTTTTAAGTAGGTATTCTTATGATATCATAAGCTAAAGCTTAGTATATACTATAAGTTTAGACTTAAGAGTCCTTACATATTCCTAGATAACTATAGTATTGCAAAAAATGATACTGCAACATGAGATACTATAAACCAGAAAAAAAGAACTAGATGCAATTTGGTGATAAACATTATTTGTTCCTTGAAACAGGAGCATTAGTTACATGTTGAGGGGATACACAAAATACCAACCAAAACCAACAGGTATGGATAAGTTTGGCTTAACTAACAAGATAATGGTATGTTCTGTGATGGCAGCAGAAGCAAAAAGCAGCTAACCACCTTTCAATGGGGGAGCAGCGACAACAGTGATGTTTAATTTGCAAGTAGCAATTCTGAAATATATTGGAGAGAGGAAAGTAGCATTTACAGAGCACTTAGTACAGATGTGCCAATTACAAGGGAGGAGGTCATGCTAAATAAACCAGGTGTGTAACTTCCTCTGCAATTTTGAATAGTACATGGTTATTCTGTAAGTGTAGTGCAGACACCTGACACCCTTTCAAACACACAATTATTTGGTTCCTATCTTTTCTTCACCCCAGCTCTAGGCTTCAAGCTCCTCCAGGGCTGAGGTCATATATAATCTGTTCCTAGCTTGTGCTTTTATAGCACCATTTGGAAGAGATGTTCCAGAAAGATTCTATAATTTCAGCATTAACTTGTTGCACTAGCTGTCAATCAGATGTTCCACTGAAGGAGTCCTGTCTCCTCATACAACGGGCTCTGTTTATCTGTTAGGACTAGCTCCATGGCCTTCACCTCTTCACAGAACTGTACATCACTGTTCTTAAGGGCTGTAAGTGCCAAGGCACTCCTGCTTGCATTCTGCACTTGATTTTAGCCAAAAGGCCAAGAAGTAGATTGCTTGTTTCTGATTTTACATTATTATTTTCTAATTTTACCTGCAAGTCAGTTGAAATGATGAATCAACCAAATTTTATATTTTTCTTCTCTGGTAAGCTCATCTGGGGAGGTTCAGAGTAAACAGGAACTATCCGGAGACCCAGAATAAGATAGAGCAAATATACATAAATGATTTATACAGTTGAAAAGTAATCTACCACGAGGACTAAAGGCTCTGTTCTAATAGCTAAACACATAACGGTGTTAGCATGTAGTCCTACCTCCTGGCATTATTTAAGCAAACCAAATTGCTGTTGGGTTTCCATGTAACCAAATCATCGTGCTTGAAATAATAATATTTTAACACAATGATTATTAAACTTATTCATTTATTTCAAGTCTATTATGGCTCTAAGATGTTCTTATCTAACAAACTATTAAAAAGTAAAGATTAAACAAAATAATCAAACTCAAAGAATATGTAAATATTCATCCTTAAATCAATAATTAATGTTTTTGTAAATTCAGCTAGTTGACCTTAATAGATTGTCTTAAGGACAGGATTGGACTTCATAATATTTATATGTACTTAAAATGTTATGATTAAACATATTTTCAAGAACCAAGTGTCAGTAACAGAATGATTTCCAACAAAAATACAATTTGTCGAGATAACTTCTCAACTGGTCAATTGACTGACATGAAATCATAAAGAACTGAGTGTAGATTCCAAGGACACCTAAAAGATCCAGGTTTGATAGTGGCAGTGACTTTATTGAAAATACTGTGTAGAAAGAAGAGATGTTTCCTCGGACAAGCAAATATTTTTAACACAAAAAAATATATAAGAGAAAAATACCGACCAGTAACATATTGTTGAATGCATACATGCAATGAAAGGTCAGTCCAAAGTTTCTCAGATATAGTCATTAAATGCTCTAAACTTCTTTCTAATATTCATAAAATATTTTGTGTTCAGGGTGAAGACATTCAGTTAATTCAAATTCCCTCTATTCTCTCCTTTATAATGTAGTTCTTGAATATTGATCTGAAGCAAATTTTACAGCTAAGAAGATAATCTATACAGCTTACATTTTTCTTACTCCTGTTTCAACTAGTCAAGATGACTTTCCTGCATTTCTGGTAGTCTTTGGCAAATCACTCAATATATAAATGTAAGTTAACTAAGTGTCCTCAAATTGGCAGGTTGAGCTACCTTTCAATGGAAATATTTTCTAAGTTACAAAGCCAGTTTTAGAAAATCTGTAAATATATTTTTAAACTAATCATATTTTCTATTGATGTATGACATATATTTGTGATATAGCAGAAAAAAGTGGAGTGGCGGAATCATCTATAAAAATTGGCCTATAGGGCAACATCTGTTCTCTATGGGAAATTTTTAAATTTTATTTTACATATTCATAACTCTAGTTTAGATGGAAAAAATGATTAGTGTATTTCAAATAATTTGGGTCAAAGCATAGTAAGGAAGCATCTTGTGGCACACACACACACACACACACACACACACACACACACACACACACACAAAATCTATGATGCAAAGCTTCATGAAGTAAAATTAATTTTGCCATTTTTAATGTGCTATGATTATTTTGATATTCATTGTTAAAATGTATTCATGAGAATAATTGGCATGACCATGATATAAAACAATGAACTCGTCCCCTAAGTACACATCTGTTGCATAATTAGAAAACTTGGGATGTTCCAAAGCTTGAGGATGCCTGCAGTTGTTTAATCCATTTTTCATTTTGAAAAGTTAGCTGTATCTTCTAGGAATGGTACTACAACATTAGATAGACAGCAAAAAATAAAATATAAACTATTATTAAAAAGTTTTTTGACTTAGTGACCATCTGAAATTTTTTCAATATATCTCATTATTATGAAGCACAATATAAACAATTTCTCAGAATAATAAGTTATGGTATCTTATACTCATAAAATTATAAAGTATTATTTCACAGAACAGGCATATAAAATAAATGTGATTTCTGTTAATTACTTCTCTTAATCTGTTAGCAAAATTTCCTAATCAATTTTTATGCAAGAGTAAAGATAATATTTCAGAAAAATAATACTCCATATTTTCTTCCCTAAACCAGTTGTTTGACTTAGACCCCACTATGGAAAGTTCCTAGTTTTGTTTATGTAAATTTTGCTTCTATTTTTGAATGGTCTCTCAAAATCAGAACTGCTTCAGAAATCTGAATTCAGTAAGCATTACTTTTGTTTGTATTTCTATCTCTAGAGAACATCTTTTGTGGAGGTGTTTCATTTATTTGTCTTTCTTAGTAAAATTCCTTTGGAAAGCTTTGAATTGTATCTGGGTATTTTGAAGACAGAATAGATGGTTTATTCATTTGGTGTGTGCCTGGGAGCAACTAGGGAGTGAAGACAAGCTCCCAGTTCAATTTGAGCAGATGCATTTGCTGGGGACAAGTCATGACACAGTCAAGCAGCCAAACTTTTTTTTTTTAAATTTTTTTGTGAGCATTTTAAAATTTGGCCAACCAATTAGCATTTCTTTATAGGCTGGTGTTTAGTTTCCAATGTTCAGATGTCTCTTAAATGAAGTTTTTCTGTTTAATTTTTTTACTGTCAATAGATTTTTTAGTTCTATGGGTTTTATGCTTCATCATTCCCTAAGAAAAACCTTATCATCTAAAAAATCAAAATAATAGGGCCAATGAGATGTCTCAAAGAGTAAAGCAACTGGTACAAATCCTCAGGACCTCAGGAACCACATTGTGGAGGAAAAGAATTGAATCTTACAATTTTTCCTATAACCCATGCCTATGTCATAGCATGTTTGTGCATATGTGTGGACACATGCAAACACAAAAAGTAAATAGAATACGATACAAAAATAATATAGAAGATAATTTGGCTTTCTCAAGGATAAGGACTGAAATGGGTTAACTAACACTAAGATGTTAGTCCTAAAGTCACATAGACACAGCAACAGTAAAAGAACTCAACAGAATATGTGTTTACGTTCCTGTGTGTGGCATAAAGAGGAAAAGAGTCCATGAATTTAAGAGAGATACGGGTAGTAGGAGGGAAGAATGGGAAGTGAAAAATAATTTTAATTTAAATGTAAAATTCTAAATAAATTTAAAATGTAGAACTAATAAGTATTTCATGTATTTCAAATGAGTTGCATGAGATTGTTTTTTATCAAAGTCAATGGGAAATTGATAACTCATATTTGGTTCCATAGTTCAATTTTAAACAAACTTACTGTGTGGCTTTTTAAAGCCAAACATGGTGACACATGTGTATAATGCCAGCCAGAAGGATCACAAGGCTGAGAGCAGCATAATCTACATACAGAGATCCAGGTAAAATGTCTATGCATAGAACACTGTATTGGAATGAGCAACATAGATGTTTATGAAGATCTATAGATGTAAATACAGATGTCTTTGGAAATATCTATAACACAGGCTTCTGATTTTATTCTCCCCAATTCACAAATAGACTTTCTGTGAAAGCCACATGGTACCAAGTAAAAATAATTTTAGCACATGGTAACTAGCTTCTGGCTAGTTTCATCCAACTGACTTTCTATTATGTCTAGACTCCCACTGATTCTGTATATTATGAATTTGGTCTGACACTTGCATTGTGTTATTTGGGTTCACATAATTGCATGAGAATCTATATGAAAGACACTGAGGGTTCCTGCCCCACGTTGCTTCTGATTGGTAAATAAAGTTGCCAGCATCCAGTGGTTGAGCAATGTCCTGGGCAAGGAAACCAAGAGAGAGAGAAAGGAGAACAGCTATGCCTAAAAAGGATCTACTAGGCTTCAGAGCGTCAATGAGAGTGCATAACAATCATGTAAGAGCTGGGGAGGAGCACCCCATGTTCCCCCACCCCCACAGGGTCTAGAGCAACAAGAGTAGAATACAAATTTTAGTAAGTAATAACTCAGGAATATCAGAGGGGAGGACTTAGCTGTGTGGATGTATGGGGGTGGCCCAGCCATTGAGCTGTTTAAGGCATATTAAATATAAGGTTGCATGTGTGTTCTTCATTTGAGAATCCAGACCATTGAGACATGTAGAGAGGACCACATACTGCTACCTCCACTACTGCCACACTATGCTGGCATCATGCTGAGTAGAAACCCACTTTTAATTATACTTCATTGCCCGATGGTGTACTTTTAACAATAGATGCAATTATATCCCAAGATGACAAGGCAAGACTGAGATATTTGTGTGTTATTAGCCATTGATTTAATCTTTATGAAGCAAAAGGGGTTGTTCAATTTATAATCACACCTAGGCTGTCATACCTGTTCTACTTTCCATAAGATTTGAAAGGTAATCATTTTTCTTTCATCAAAAGTAGTAAATAAACACAATTCAAGTATGATATGTTTTATAATTACAAAGAGAATAAAAATGTAAATAAACTCTAATAGGTAAAATGGGGCGATGACTGCTTATTTTAACCAAGTCATGTTGTAAAAAGTCAGTTCATTCTGAAAATAGCCAACAAATTTGAACAAATTGTATATTGTCAGTAAAACTAGAAGAATAGAAACAAATGAATATTAGTGAGATGCATAGTCTAGAAACTTCGAAGTTATGCACATATAGGTATGTAGCTGAAGATCAAATGAAAACAAAAAATAAAAGAATGGGAGAAGACATCAAATATAAATTTGCCTGGACCATTTCTATTTGTACATTATTTAAAGACTATGAGTTGTGCTTTTCTTCTGATTTGAGTTTGTACCTGTCTTGTCTATGCTGTTAATGCCCTGATCTATCTGGAAATCATTGCTTTGTTGTGATCTTCCCTCTTATGATGCTCACACTCTTCCCACCCTGTCTCCTGAAAGGATGCCCGATCTCTGAGAAGGAAGAGTGGTGTAATATGGATATTCCCACTTAGAGTTACACAGTGCTGTCCAAGGTCTCCTCTATTTTGCCAGGTGTATACCTTTGCTTTGGCCATCTTAGAAACTATTAGTTATTGATGTCATAGAAGGAGGGGGAGATATTTTTTAAGGACATGTGACTTGATAGGTCCACTATGCTTTAGAGAATAGCCACACATTTAAGATTATATAGGCAGCACTAATCAAACTCAATGTGGACGAAAGGTCAGCTTGGTGGAATAAGAAGTTTGTTTAGAAGTTTATGGAGGTGAGTGAATATGGTCAAATATAATCTATGAGACGCCCAATAAAAATCTTTTAAAATATAAAACTGAATTATTTTTCCATATGAGATTAGCAACCATGAGCTCAAGCAATATAGGTTTTCACACACAAAAAAATGTTTACTCATGATTAGATATTTTTGCCTTGAGTAACTTAGAAATTGTTAGCAAATGATAGTGGTCAGTCATAGAGACTTCTTCTTCTTCTTTTTTTTTTAAACGAATTTATTTTACAAAACAAAGATAAAGTTACATATTTTAAACATTTTTTGCTTAAAATTATACATTTTTGTCAGTACTGTTTTTTCAGATACTAAAATAATTTTTACATAAAACTATGTGAATATATTTTTTAGTCATTACTTGATTTTTTCAAGGGCTTGACAGTATGCATTAAAACCTAATAGTTACAATGAGCATAAAGTACATGCAAAACAAAATGCAACATGGAAATTGTCAAAGTCTTCTTGTTTTGTAAATATATATTTTTTTTTGTTTTCTTTATTTCCTGGACTTCATACAGTCTGTGAGTTGTTTCTGGGGGAGTACAAGCCTCTGGGGTTAGCATCCCACTATCAGTGACTGCATATTGTGTCTGTTCTTTTGTGACTGGGTTATTTCACTCAGGATGATATTCTCTAGATGCAGCCATTTTCTTAAGAATTTGGTTAAGTCATTGTTTCTGGTGGCTGAGTAGTATTCCACTGTGTAAATGTGCCACAATTTTTGTATCCATTCATCTTCTGAAGAACATGTGGGTTCTTTCCAGCTTCTGGCTATTATAAATAGAACCGCTATGAACATTGTGGTGCATATATCTTTGTTGTGTATTAAAGTGTCTCTGGGGTATATGCTCAGAAGTGGAATAGCTGGGTCTTCAGGTAGTACTATATCCAATTTTCTGAGGTATCGCCAGACTGATTTCCAGAGTGGTTGTATTAGTTTGCAACCCCACCAACAGTGGAGAAGTGTTCCTCTTTCTCCGCAGCCTCGCCAGCATCTGCTGTCATCTGATTTTTTGATCTTGGCCAATCTGACTGGTGTCAGGTAGAATCTCAGGGTTGTTTTGATTTGCATTTCCCTGATGGCTAAGGATGTGGAGCACTTCCTTAGATGTTTCTCGGCCATTCGGTGTTCCTCAACTGAAAACGTTTTGTTTAGCTCTGTACCCCATTTTTTAATAGGGTTATTTGATTCTCTGGTATCTAGCTTTTTGAGTTCCTTGTATACCTTGGATATTAGGCCTCTATCTGATGTGGTGTTGGTAAAGATCTTTTCCCATTCTGTTGGTTGCCATTTTGTTTTCTTGATGATGTCCTTAGCCTTACAGAAACTTTGCAATCTCATTAAGTCCCATTTGTTAATCTTTGACCTTAGAGCTTGAGCCATTGGTGTTTTGTTCAGGAAATTTTCTCCTGTGCCTATGTGTTCTAAGGTTTTCCCTACTTTCTGATCTAATTGTTTCAGTGTATCTGGTTTAATGTGGAGATCTTTGATCCACTTACCCTTGAGCTTTGTACAAGGATATAAGAAAGGGTCTATTTTCATTCTTTTACATGCGGAGTGCCAGTTGAACCAGCACCATTTGTTGAATAGGCTGTCCTTTTTCCATTGAATGTTTACTGCTCCTTTGTCAAAAATCAGGTGGTCATATACATGAGGTCTCATTTCTGGATCTTCTATTCTATTCCATTGATGCACATGCCTATTTCTGTACCAGTACCATGCAGTTTTCAGCACAATTGCCTTGTAATATAGCTAGAGGTCAGGAATAGTGATTCCTGCAGATGTTTTCTTGTTGTTGAGGATGGATTTTGCTATTCTAGGTCTTTTGTTATTCCATATAAAATTGCACATTGATCTTTCCAATTCCATGAAAAACTGGGTTGGAATTTTGATGGGGATTGCATTAAATCTGTAGATTGCTTTTGGCAGGATGGCCATTTTAAAGATGTTTATCTTTCCAATCCATGAGCATGGGAGATCTTTCCATTTTCTGAGATCCTCCTTAATTTCTTTTTTTAGAGGTTTGAAGTTCTTGTCATACAGGTCCTTCACTTGCTTAGTTAGAGTCACACCAAGGTATTTCATAGTTTTTGTGCCGATTGTGAAGGGTACCTTTTCCCTAATTTCTTTCTCCACATGTTTGTCCTTTGAGTATAGGATGGCTACTGATTTGTTCGAGTTAATTTTGTATCCAGCCACTTTGCTGAACTTGTTTATCAGCTGTAGAAGTTCTCTGGTGGAATTTTTGGGGTCACTCAAGTACACTATCTTGTCATCTGCAAAGAGTGATGTTTTTATCTCTTCCTTTCCGATTTTTATCCCCTTGATCTCCTTTTGCTGTCTAATTGCTCCAGCCAGGACTTCCAGTTCTATGTTGAATAGGTAGGGAGAGAGTGGGCAGCCTTGTCGAGTCCCTGATTTTAGTGGGATTGCTTCAAATTTCTCGCCATTAAGTTTGATGTTGGCTGTTGGTTTGCTGTATATTGCTTTTGGTTACTGATATTCTTTTCTTTTCTTTTCTTTTCTTTTTTTTGAAATTTTTTTCTCTCTTACAACTTTACTTTTTAAAAAAGAGGACTACATATACAGATTTGAAAGGCATTTTGGCATAACACTATATGAATATTTTTGCCAGTACCTTATTATTCTAGAGGTTTGATAGTATGCATTGAAATCCTACTAGTTACCGTAAGCACAAAGTACATGTAGGAGAGATTGTAACATGGAAACAGTTTTCTTAGTGAGTATAGATTAAGCATAATGATCTTTGAATACCAAAAATTACCACAAGGCTATATTCTTAGCTCTTGGATTATTAATGATTTAAGGTCCAGGTGCTCCACACTCTGAGAGGGTGCTATACTTTTTTTTCCTAAGAAGGACTGAAGCTTTCTTTTTCTTTTTCTTTTTTTTTTTTTTTTTTTTTTTTTTTTTTTTTTTTTTTTTTTTTTTTTTTTGGCCTTTGTTTTTCTTGAGCTTCATATAGCCTGTGAGTTGTTTTTGGCATGTTCTGAGCTTTCTTAGGTTAGTATCCAAATATCATTGACTGCATATTATGTCTGTTCTTTTGTGACTGGGTTACCTCACTCAGGATAATATTATCTAGATGCATCTATTTTCTTAGGAATTTCATAAAGTCGTTGTTTCTAATAACTGAGTAGAACTCCATTGTGTAAATAGTTACTGATCTTCATAATCCAGAGAAACATAGCAGAGAATTTGGACAGAAACTTAGATTTTCCCATGTTCTAGACACCTCATTAGCCCCAAGATAAGACATGCTGTTGTGACAATGAGGTAACCAGGAAATTCTGAACATGTGATATGAATGTCTATTATCCCTTAGCTTATGTAAAGCATGCAGAGTGACTAGTAACTTATTGTTAAGTGACTTTGCTGTAGAAATGAGCCAGGTTGGGTTAAGAATTTCTGACCGATATGGTAAAAAGACTAGGGAACCCATCAATTGATGATAATCTTTGGCAGAATTATCTGGTTGCCTACGATGATACTAGGCCATATAAAATTTTAGTCCCTTTACTTTGTTTATAACATAATAATTTAGAGGAAAATAATGTAGATTGAGAGACACATAATCTGGTTTAGAAGGTAACACTTTTGAACACTGTGTCAGAAAATAAATATGTATCTGGATCTACCTTGAACTGTGGTTCAATTTCATGAGTCATTTTCCTCTTTCTTTTGAAGCCTTTCCAGTAAAACATGAACCCCCTTACCAGTGACTATAATTCTGAATTATTTCTGAGTTTTCTTTCTCATCTCCAGATGCTACTTTTTCACTCACTTCTTATGATCCAGTTTCTACAATTAAAATTCATCTCATATCAGTGCTATAGCACATATTAGCTTCTGACATTTCCTGAAAGATGCTGATAATCTGCATTTTACATATACTTTTTTCTATTAATATAAGCTCTTCAGGGATATTTTTAGTACTCTAAGTCTCTCTAGGATCCATTCAGAAACTGCATATTAAATAAAATGCCTCAGTGTGGAGGCTGGATCTTGTTACCCTAGAAAAATACCCTTCTTTATTTCCCTTACCTGGACACTGGAACCCTGCTTCCCTCTCAGTCTCCTGTGTAATTTCTCACTCTCCTATTCATTACCACTGTTTTAAACCCATATTACAGATGTAAGGCTAGATAACAAAATCCTATTGGTCATGAACACCAAAAACCTCTTTTAACATGAATTTGTAAAATCTCAAACTCTGAAATGCTTTTGTCGGTCTTTTTTGTGTTGATCCAGGAAATACTTTTCTTTCTACTCTTCTGTATGTCATCAGACTCCTACATAAAGTTAAGCATTTGTGACATGTAGTTTATCAGGGGGTAGTAGGCTAGAAATGGAAAAGTATAAAAGTAAACTCAATTGCTCAAGCTTTTAGCCTTAGTTAAGCACGGAAGGCACAGTACCCCATATTCCAGCATCGGTGCTAATATACCTATAGAGCTTTAAATATTTTACAACCAAAATATTGAAAAATGCCTAGCTCATTCTGTGAACTATCAGGTTAAAATAGGGGAAGGAAGTTGTCTTGAAAGTCTACTTTCTGCTCTCAGCTGACTCCTCCATTGAGCTTATTCCACTAAATCATCTCTTTTCTAATGCAGTGAAATGTTGGAGAAAATTAGCTTCTTAGTCTATGTAGATGTGTCTGCCATCATGAAGACAATGATGAAGTCTATGTTAATGATACATCTCTTGAAAGATTACACTTTGCCAATTACTGTGCTTTATATTAATTATCCAACTTAAAGCTCCGATAACCTTTGGGTCAGGTACTATTGAGAAATCTTTGTAACGTACTGTTATCAATTGTAAAATCATTCTTCTAATTACTCAAGTTCAAAGCTGTGAGAAAAAATTCTAATTTTTCCCTCCATCTCTCCATGGCACCTGTAACGATTTAACAATTACTAACAGTGTTCTGAATTGCTTCACCTATCTATCATCTCATTCCCCAATTCAGAAATTCATTGCTTGAAAGGATAACCAAGGCCAGCTTAATTATCAAAAGTACGATTGGTTTTACATTCATTGGCCTGTTTCTTATAGCATTGTAGCTATGTGTATGGACTTTGGCTAGTACTGACTGAATTCTTTTGTTCTACACAGTGTTTGAACAAAGACAAAGTACAAACAACATTAAGCCATTCAAATGTCTCTCTTTTTAAAAAAATATTCTTTTCTTAGCTATTTTATTTATTTGTTTATTGTATATTCTTGGTATTTACATTTCAAATGTTATGCCCTTTACCCCCACTCCCATATCCCCTCTCCCTCCTCTTGCTTCCATGAAGGTTCTCTCTCTCCTAACCACCCTCTCTCACCTCAGCGCCTGGCATTCCTCTACACTGGTACAAATGAGCCTTCACCAGACTAAAGGCCCCTTCTCCCATTCATGCCAGACAATGTTATCCTCTGCTACATATGCAACTGGAGCCAAGGGTCTCTCCCTGTGTACTCAATGGTTGGTGTTTTAATCCCTGGGAGCTCTGCAGGGTTTGGTTGGTTAATAATGCTGTTCTTCTTATAGGGTTAAAAACCCTTTCAGCTCCTTCAATCTTTTCTCTGGCTCCTTCATTAGGGTCCCGGTGTTCAGTCCAATGGATAGCTGCAAGCATCCTGAACTGTATCAGTATAACTCTTGCAGTACCTCTGAGGGGGCATCTATATCTGGTTCCTTGATGGCATCAGCAATAATACTTGGGTTTAGTGGTTGCATATGGGGTGGATTCCCAGTTGAGGCTCTCTGAATGACCTTTTCTTTAATCACTTCTTCTATTTTTGTCCTTGTATTTCCTCCCATGAGGGTTTTATTCTCTATTCTAAAAAGGACTGAGGCATCCACATTCTGGCCTTTCTGCTTTTTAAGCTTCATAAGATCTGTGAATTGGTTCTACGGTATTCTGAGCTTTCTGGGCTACTATATGCTTATCAGTGAGTGCATACATAGCATTTGTGTTCCTTTGGGACTGAGTCACGTCAATCAGGATAATAGCTTCTCGTTCCATTGATTTGCCTACAAATTTCATGAACTCATTGATCCTAATATGCTCAGTCATTACACACGAAGAAAACGTTGACTAATTACAGGTTACGTCCTGTTTTACATGTACTTTATGCTCATTGTAACTAGTAAGACCTTAATGCACACTATCAAACCTTTGGGAAAAAAAGCCAAACATTGACAAAAATGTATTATTCATATAATTTTATGCAAAAATGCTTAAAATTTGTACATTTATCTTTGTTTTTTTTAAAATAAAGTTGTTCAAAAAAAAAAAAGAGAAGGCATTGAACTAAGTCATTTACCCTATTTCTTCAGCTACTATAGAGTCTAAAGTTACATATAATCTACATCTAAAGTCGTCATATCTCATTATTGTGTAATCCTGACTCTCACTCCTACTCGACCTACTGTGTGATACTAACCCATAATTGGGTATTATGGTCTTTATATCTAAAACCCTGTTTAATACAACATCCATCATCAGGGAAGATCTCACTGGAATTCTCACAGAAGTCTCTGAATCCATCCCACTTACCATTCACATTTTGTTTATACATTACTCCAATCTATATGTTCTGTATTCAAGAAAAATACTTTTTTATAACTCCATATAACTAAAAGATATTTATTTTGCACCCTGTTTTAAAATGTATACAATCTGGGTCTATCCATAGTGACCTTTTTATTCCTGTAATATTGCTTTGGTTGTTTTATTAGTAGTAGTCATTATTTTAGTCCTAGTTGTATTTTTAGTAGTAGTATTAGTAGTATTAGTAGTAATAGTAATAGTAGTATCAGTAGTAGTAGTAGTAGTAGTATGTGTATTTCCTCTTGGCATACAGGAGAGAAGTTATTAATGATAGCCAGTAAAGAGTGTTGGGTTCCGAGGATCTATAGCTGAGGTTCTTGTAAGCCATTGGAAATTGATACAGAAAGAACAACTTGAACCCTTGGCAAGAACAGCAAGCATTGTGAGCTGCTAGGCCATCTCTCTACCTGGAGCCTGGCTTCTTCTAATTTGTCTTATATGTTCTTGTAGCTTTTCATTATCTTTAAGAAAAATCCCCCCACTTTATGGAATCTTGGAAAATCCTAGTCATGTTTGAAAGTCTACACTTATATTACCATGCTTGGCTTTAACCCCCAAAGAACAGTTTGCCATTCTGTTGTACAACTCTTTATCTCTTGAATGCTTATTTTTCACTATTCTATTCTAAACTTCAAACTTCCATATGCCTAGTTCTACTCATTAGCACTAGTCTGAGAAAGTCCATCAGAAAGAAGACATTCACTACCTTCATCTTGCTGTATGTTGATTTGCACTTGAATAGCTTCAGTCTTTACCTTTGTTTTTTCCTCCCTCACAAGTAAGATTCTAAAATGATTATTTCTAACCTACCATGATACCCTTCAACAGTCTTCCATGATTCCCCAAGTCTCTGTATTCTTCAGTAAAGCCTGAACTCTAGACTCATACTGACCCTTCTAAAATTTTTATTTGTTCATATTTTTACTTACTCACTCCATTCCACTGTGTAAGCTATTTGGCTAGTCTTATCTCCTAAAGTCTTAAAGACAAAATTACTGTACATCCTTTCTCTAGCCATTTCTAAACCTAGTGCTATCTCTTCTATGTAGCCTGGTTCCAAATATCCTGATGACTCATTATTAAAATACACTAATGCCAAGTTGTAAAGTGTGACTTGATAATTTATTGGTATTATAAAATTATAGAGACCAAAATATTTGTAAAAATAATGAACTGGCTTCTGGAGGGATATTATTGCTTAACTCTAGACTGATGAGTTTCTGAATTATGACGAGAGACATGCAGAATAATGAACATTTTGTTTGTAGTGTTTCCTGCCTGCCAACTCCCTCTCTCTCTCCCTCTCTCTCTCTCTCTCTCTCTCTCTCCCTATCTCCCTCTCTCCCTCCCTCCCCCCCCCCCCCTCTCTCTCTGTCTATCTTTCTGTCTTTCTCTCTCTCACACACAAAAATGTTCATGACTGAAATTGATTTAGCATTATTTTTTTTATTCAGGCTCTGGAAAGCATTGGCTATGATAGACCCTAGAAATAAATAAGGAGACCAGGTTTGCTTGGGCTTATTTTTCTCACTTTCAGTACAGTTGGTTAGAAGGACTGTCCAGCCTGTGAGAGCCTTGTCGGACTTCCCTTCTCAAGAGAGATGTTACTGCTAGATGATCAAATAATGTTGTCTGTGACTGCCTTTATAACATTACTGTTTAGGCAATAACATTATTGTTTAGGTAACTTGACAATAAAACAAATTTCAAAGTAACCTTATAGTAGCATGTTATGTGTACTCTGGGAGTAAATATTGCCTCCTGCATTCTTCCATTCAGACACCAGCACATTTATTCAAGGTGCCCATGAGACGCATAGCATATCCTCACTGTATTTCTGACACCCTTTCTTCAGCTATGAGAGGGTGGAAGAGGTAATAAATTCCCTAGCACTTCCCCCCAACGTCATTACAATGTAGTGAGAGAGGGACCATTCAAATCTGGTTTTCTTTCTTTTCTTTTTTTTTTTTTTTTTTTTTTTTGGTGTTTTTTTCTTGTCTGTAAATCTACTTCCTGGTAAACTTTCAGCCTTTTCCACACCAAAAGGTACTTGCTCTTATTTTATGTAGGATAATCAGTGTCATGGGAGTACAGAGCAGATGTTGCAGATGTTTTGTTCATAAAATACTTGATGAGGGTAATACACAGCTTCCTAGTCTCTATAAGCAATATTTCCTGTAGAAAACAGAGAAGAAAAGAGATTTTCTATATTCACTGTTGCACTACAGAAACGTATTTTGTAATATTCTACACAATTTATTTGATAGGACATCTGGTGTTGTCCTATGCAATGCCTGAAGTATGTGAGCTCCCAAAACTTGTCCATGTCTGTAAGGCACTATGTAAATTTGTGGGGGGTAAGTTTGCATACTTTAAAAATAAGCCTCTAATCCTTAAAGAAATAAGCCATTTATAATCCACCAATTATACTTTTAATTTAATGTTACAATGTCTTAATTTGTCATGTTTGAATGATTTAGAACAGTAAAGACTGAGTCAGGAAGACAATATGACACTAAGCAAGTACGAATGATAGCTCATCAAGAACTTGTAGAGAGCACTGGATTCCTTTCATTATCTCTTATCAAATATTGAAGCAATAGCTATTATGGCATGAGATATAACCATTTTCTGTTTTCAAATTCTTTTCTTACTCTTAATTAAACCATGACAAGTAACAGAAAAGCCTGAGAAGAGATCATGAGAGATGAGTCAGTTAAAACAATGGTTCCTATCTAGGCATTCCTATGTACCTCTCCATGTATTTGGTGATGTCTGGAAATATACTTTCTATTCAGTACTAGGAGATATGATACTGATAAATGCTATGGTGGAGGTCAAATATCCCCCACAAAAGTGCCAGAATCCTCATCTTTCTATTACAGTTTTCTTTTGTGCCAGATGTCAGATGTGGAGTGCTGAGTAACTTGGCCTGAGGGAATGTCCCATCATACGCTGTAGGGAAGTAGTCAATGAACCCTCATTGTAACACTGTATTCTCCTATAACAACTGGCACATTATTGGCTTAATTACACTGAGGTTTGGAGCTGACTGTAGGTCTTTGGCACCTTTTAATCTCCTTAATATTTTTATTTTATCATAACCCTGCTTTTCTTTCCCAACTTGTTAATGGATGCTTTGATGTTAAAACATCTCTCCAATCTTCATTAATATTACCCAGTCCCTTTTCTTTTACATTTGACTCTTCTTTATGTTTTTTTTTTTCAGTTGTAAATTGTGAAAAAACTTGGGGGATTTTTCTGCAGTATGTCAGAAGTGACCTTATATGATTGTTCCCCCAAGCTAATGCACACTCCTATGCATTATTCTAAATTAAGTGGCAGATTTTCTCCCCAGAATCAGGCTTCACATTTCCAAGTTTCTGACCTCTCTTGGATGTTGCTTCACTATTACTTTATCATTTGATTGTTATTGCTCAGTGGCACAAAATATCATGTACTTTGTTGGAAGCTTGGAAAAGGGAGCAAAATATTTATTATGTAAGTGCTGGAAATATTGGATTTTAAATATTAGATCCAGGTGTTAAAAAGTTAACCAACTATAATAAAAGTATATCAAAAGCAACAGTGAGAGAAACATACAGTTTTATATCAGAAAAGAGCTTAGCACGGCAGTTGTTGTGTTTCCAAGTACATTCCTTAAATCTCTTGGAAGAAACAAAGGTGACACTCCTGAAAATGCAAAAGTGAAAGGACAATGTTTGCCCTCTGTCACTCAATAAAGTGTCCTCCACTGTAGGGTGAGGTGATGACAGTTATCACATTTCTTCACCTATAACAGGTATTAGGTTTTTTCACTTAATTTGAGTATCCTTCCCCACATGCTCATTTTTCCTCCCCCGTTGATCTCTGTGGCCTTCTTTCCCTTGCTTCTTATGACTCTCTTCCACAGAAACTCAGCAGAGGCCAGCTACCCTCCTACTTGCTCTGCTTTCATTTACTGATCTATATTTTGTGTTTTTGTTTGGGTATGAGTGTGTATATTTGTGTGTGTGTGTGTTTGTCCATATGTGCATGTTGGTGCTAGCGTCTAGATTGTGTCTCTATCAACTAGGCACCTTACTTTTTAAAATAGGATTTCTCATTGAACTCACATCTCAAACTATTAATTAAGCTGGATATTCAGTGGGCTTTACAAATCTACCCACTTCTGCTTTCCTGTTACTAAGTTTGCAGACATGTACCTCCATGGTGGGGATAGATCTTGGGGATCTAGAGTTTAGTCCTCATGTTTATATGACAAACACTTTACCACCTGAGACAATTTTTCAATTCCTATTATGCTTTCCTTTTTTTTCTTTTTCCTTTTATTATATACTCCATATTTACATTTGAGATGTTATCCCTTTACCCCACCCTGTTCCCCTCCCCCTCCCCCTCCATTTGCCTTCACAAAGGTGCACTCCCTTCTGATCCCCCTCTCCACCCCATTGCCTTGGCATTCCCCTACATTGGGAAAATGTGCCCTCTCTGGAACAAAAGCCTCTTCTCACATTGATGACGGAAACTACTATCTTCAGCTATATATACAACTGGATCAATAGGTCTCTCAAAGTGTGCACAAAGGTTGGTGTTTTACTCCATGGGAGTTTTGGTGAGTTTGGTTGGTTGATAATGTTGTTATCTTTTCATGAGGTTGCAACCCCTTTCAGCTCCCTAGATCCTTTCTTTAGCAACCTTATTGGAATCCCCAAGTTCAGATGGATGGTTAGCTGCAAAAATGCTCACCTGTAGCTATATGATTCTAGCATAGTCCCCAAGGGGGCATCTCTATCTGGTTTCTGCCAGTAAGTACTTTATGGGATCAGCTATAATGCTGGATTAGGTGACTGCATATTTGGTGGGTCCCCAGGTAAGGTGGCTTCTGAGTGATCTTCTCTTCAATCCCTATTCTTTTATTTGAACTTTCATTTCCTCCAATGAGAGTTTTGTTCTTTTTTCTAAAAAAGACTGAGTCATCCCCATTTTGGCCTTCCATCATTTTGAGCTTCATAATGTCTGTGAATTTTTTCATGGGTATTGAATATTCAGAGATTTCTGGAGATAGTATTACCTTATCAGTGAGTGCATACCATGCCTGTTCTTTTGAGACTGGGTTACCCAGGACCAGATGGGTTTAGTGGAGAATTCTATCAGACTTTTATAGAAGACCTAATACCTATGCTCTCAAAACTATTCCACCAAATAGAAACAGAAGGAACACTTCTCAACTCATTCTTCAAAGCCACAATTACTCTCATATTTAAACCACACAAAGACACCACAAAGAAAGAGAACATGAGACAAATTACTTTCATTAACACCAATGCAAAAATACTCAACAAAATTCCTGTAAATTGAATCCAAGAACACATCAAAACAATCATCCAGCATCACCAAGTATGCTTTATCTCAGGGATGCAAGGATGGTTCAACATACAAAAAAAAAAAAAAAAAAAAAAAAAATCCATCAATGTAATCCACCATATAAACAAACTCAAAGAAAAAAAAGAAAAAAAAAAAAAAAAAAAAAAAAAAAAAAAACATGATCCTCTCACTAGATGCTGAGAAAGCATTTGACAAAATTCAGCACCTCTTCATGATAAAAGTCTTGGAAAGACCAGGAATCCAAGGCCCATACCTTAACATAGTAAAAGCTATATACAGCAAACCAGTAGCCAACATCAAACTAAATGGAGAGAAACTTGAAGCAATCACATTAAAATCAGGGACTAGACAAGGCTGCCTACTGTCCCCCTACATATTCAATATAGTACTATGCTTGCCTTTTATCATGGTGAAAATCCAGTGTCACTGACATAAGAGAGAAGGAAGAGTAAATAAGAAGATGGAAAAAAAACCTATGACCTTTACATCCTGTTTTACATGTACTTTTTGCTCATTGTAATTAGTAAGACCTTAATGCACACTATCAAATCTTTGGGAAAAAAAAGCCAAGCACTGACAAAAATGTATTCTTATACATTTATGCAGAAATGCTTAAAATTTGTTCTTTTATTTTTGCTTTTTAAAAGATAGTTGTTCAAAAAAATAAAGGAGAAAACCATTTGGCAAAAAAAAAATGTATTCATATACTTTGATGCGAAATGCTTAAAATATGTACATTTATTTTTGTTTTTATAAAATAAAATTGTTCAATTAAAAAAGTTGTTTATAAAATGAAGTTTTTTGGATAAATGTGAAGAAAAGTCTAGAATCATGGCTGAGCTACAAGTTCCGAATGTGACAATGAAAATTTACACTGTGTTGGGATATCATAGGCTAACAGTACTTGAAAACCAGAAGACCATATATACACTCAAAATAATCATTGTTTCTTATTTGTCTACACATTCTTTGCGCCCTTCCTCTTCCATATATTTATCATGTGCAGTTCCTCTTCCATGAGCACTGTGGTTTATATCACCATTTGGCATCTTAGTGTTTTCTTCACTCTTCAAACTGTCCCAACTCTTCATTGTCTGTTACTAGAATGCTTTGAGAAGAGAGCCAGCTCATTTCAATTGCACCTCAGCTACAACAGAACCTGAGGAATCACAGATAGCACAGCCAACTTGCTCAAAACAGGAAATGTAAGAGGGATCTTAAGATAGTTAAGTACTCAGATAAATGTATCATAAGGAAAATAGATCATAGGTATTTGAATTGACTACTTATGAGAGATTAAAGTAGAAAGGGATTCATGGACAGAATAGAACCTCAACCAAGACAAGTTTTAAAGAGAAAGGATAGGGCTCATATCTGATGGAAGCATTCTGTGAGAACTGGGGCCTAGGTGGTTTGTTTGTCTGTTTGTCTTGTTGTTGTTTTGCTCAGACATTGTCCTAACCAATTCTGAAATTAAATGTTTACAGCCATTCTTTCGTAAATGGAGAGTTGAAACTCCAAAAGGTCACACAACCCCCCCCCCCCCCAGGCTCCGTAGTGGCTGAGGTAGTATTGAAATGAGCATGGCTCTCTTCCCAAAACAGTCTAGTGAGAAACAATGGAGACTTGAGAGTGTTTGAACAGGAAAGAAAACACTGGGGTGCCAAGTGTGGATGGAGATAAATGCTAGGACCCATGAAAAAGGACTTGCATGTGCATAGGTATAAATGGACAGTTACTTTTGTAAGGTTAGGAATGGAAAAATACGGGAGAACTGAAAAGATTAAAAATGATAATGGAGTCAAATTTATCCACTGACTAAGCTGGTGAATTATAAATGGCCCAACAAAAATAAATACAAACTATGCTTCTCCTCAGACCAAGCAGTCCCTTAGAATAACTTCACTTACAGATGACAATTGAAATACTTACAACTTGCCTGTGATTTTTCAGGCAAGCGTCTAATTTACTGACTTAAGTTTAGTATTTCCATCCATTACGCTGCTTTCACCTGGGTAAACATAATTTATTTTGTTTCTTTGCCAACAATTTTATGAAAAGCTTTTTTCTAAGGGGTAAAAACAAAACAAAACAAAAGCCACAAACACATAAAACATAACTTTCATTTCAGCATGAATTTGGCAGGCTGTCCTGTTTGCTGATCCAAATATGATGGTTCCTTTCAGGGATTTTTTTTTTTTTTAATTTACTATTCCAATATGTCTCCAGCTCAGCTGAACAGTTGCTCTCAGAGCCTGGAGCTTGGTGGAGCAGCTGGGCCCATATTTGGCTTTCATGTACTAATTGAGGACCAAAACTGTCTTTGGGAACCCTTCCTTGTTAATTCTGAAAGTTGGATGCACTTGAGGCACCCTTTCCATTGATGCAGTCACGCAGGAACTGTTGTGCCCTGCACTCTGCTGGTGGGAAATGCCATGCTATGAAATGTAATATCCTGTGGTCTCCAAAGTGTATCTTCAATGTAATGATTAATGACAACGTGGATACAGTCAGCATTTGATGCAAAGTGTTTGTGGCAAAAAATACTGGTGTGTATGCAGGAGAGAGGCCCTGCCTGAGGATCTTAGCTATTGATCTAGTCATATTCAGAAGTTTTATGACAGCAAAGTGTTGGAAATCTCTGATACTAAAATCTCCTGAGAATTTAGAAGACAAACACTAGCAGGGTTTTAGTATATAGACTTTAGTGATAAATCTTTAATAAATAAAATATGTTCAAACCTACTTTATATCTTGTCTCTGTGTCACTGTCTCTCCATCTGCCTGGCACTCTGTCTGTCTGTCTGTCTGTCTGTCTGTCTCTATCTATCTATCTATCTATCTATCTATCTATCTATCTATCTATCATCTATCTATCTATCTATCTATATCTATTATCTATCTATCTATCTATCTATCATCTATTTGTCCATCTATTCATCCATCATTCTATCTATCTATCTATCTATCTATCTATATCTATTATCTATCTATATATATATATATATATATATATATCATCTATCTGTCCATCTATCCATCCATCATTCTATCTATCTATCTATCTATCTATCTATCTATCTATCTATCTATCTATATCTGTCTGTTTGTCTGTGTGTGTGTGTGTGTGTGTGTGTGTGTGTGTGTTGCTCTCTCTCCCTCCTTCTCCCTTCTGCCTCCTGCTTTCTTCCCTCCCTGTATTACATGGTTTTCTTGCTAAATGTTATGATAGTGTTGCTAATGTTATCTGGCTCTTTAGCTAAACACCAGGACTAAGTGGGAAAGGGTTATAAGGGTTTAGATTAGATTATTAAGGTTTATAAGGGTTATTGCTATTGAACATATGTACTGTCCTGTCATAATATATTATGCAATAGATCTTGATAATATAAAAAGAATGGGGATATCATTAATACCTAAGAAAAACTGCATAAAACTGAGTATATATATATATATATGCCTAGAAAATTTTGTTTAAGGATAACACTTTTAATGTTTGGTCACTAGGCCAATACATATATGAACACATTACTTAAAGTATTTTAAGGTGATAAAATTTAGATTAAAATATACCTTCCAAATCAAGTCTGTTTCAGCAAGATTTCATGAAACATATGTGATTTAACTAGAGCTTTAAAGCACATTTATAATTCATGTAGGTAATGGGAGGGACAGTTTTAGAATGTAGGAATATAAAGAAATAGTGAATCAGGAATTTTCTCCATCAAATAGTAAGAATTTACTTGAGGGAAACAGATTCTTCATGGAGTCTGAAGAACCACATACATTTCTACATTATTCAATCAACTTATACTCTATGTTAAGGACATTAATCTATTTTCTGGTTTAATAACAAAGTACTGAAAATTAGTAGGCACTTTATAAGGACAGGGTATTTATTCAATTCACAGTTTCTGAAACTGAAAGTCCATGACTGAATTACTTCTTTTGCTCACAAGGACCTGGTGGTAGATGGCATCATGTGAGAAAGAAAATAAATGGTGAGTCATGAAGCACAGAGATGGGAAAGGGCAGGCTTGGTTCCTATAACAATCATGCTTACAAGAATTAGCTATGGAAACTATATTGACCCTCTCAGCATGTGTGCCCTAAATAACTGACCTAAACACCACCTACCTCATAAAGTCCTATGCAAGCTTTCAATATTGCAAAAGTGGGGACCAAGGCTTTAACATGTGAGTCCTTGGGGAATAAGTTATATCCATTCCAGAATATAAAGATTATTCTGCTTTATGAACCTTATATTCAAACAACATTTCTAAGACTTATGGAATTTTAATCCTGATAGAAGATAAGCAATCACTTTTTCTTAAAGTATACAAAGTGTACATATGTTGCATGGCATATGTGAATAGTCAAACAATTGACAAATAGAAAAACGAAGAGAAGTATAAAAACAATCTGGTGTGTGAATGAGGAAGCACATCACCATGTAAAATATATCAGTGCAAATCTTTTAATGAAGGCAATAAAAATTCAAATAATTGAAGGACTTAGGTGAGTGGACAAATCAAAAAGACAATTGCTAGCAAAGAAAATGGCAAGCAAAGAATCAAAGACGGCACATGCCTTGAGAGTTTGCAGCATAAAGTTAGCAGTACTAGAAGGTGAGTAAGCCACTGGGTAAGAGAGAAGGCATCATGGGAAGCCATCACAGGTGGAGCAAAGGCTCACTGACCATACCACTCTATGTGACTCAGAGTGGAGTAGGAGCTGCTGAAGGGCGTCAGGCAGACAGTGACTTCACCTCTTTCACATTTTAACGGTCATTCTAGATATTGTGTTAAAGGGTTGATTATTAAGATCCAAGTATAGAAATGGAGAACGTCATTAAATGCCAATGAGAAAGGATTATGAGACTTTTAAAGAGGAGCTGCAGTGCACAGAAGTAGTTGGGTTCTAAATATATTGTGAAGTCAGATCCTTGATTGCTTGAATGTCCAAACTGTAGAAGAAGAGGAGATAAGAACTGCTTCTCAGGAATGCAGGCATGCAAAGGGAGGCAAATTTCACCACAGAAGGCTGAGTCTATGGTGGTGGCAATCTTTTGGCACAGAGAATCAACCACTCGATCTTTTAATCTCTATGGCACTCTTGATAAGCAGAAGTTTCTATTCAATGAGAAAGGTGAAGATTTAAATAAAGTGTTTTGAATTTTAAAAGTGAGTACCAATAGCAATGTCAGATAGCTTGGCAATAGGAAGTATGAGTCTTCCAGAAGAAATTTTGTACAAAAGAAACTTGGTGCTGGAATGGTTCCACACAAGACTATCCCTATCAAACATCAGTCATAAACAGATGAGGAGCTCATGGGACTACTGATTTTCTGACTGGTGGCAGATTCTAGGAGCGGGAATTAATGTACCCACTGCTGCACCCATCAGGCTCTTCTTGATAGCTCCAAACACACATCTAGTCTTGGTTAAATTTGGTGGGGCAAAACAAGGTGAGAAGGTATACTATGACAAACACAAACACACAGTGGGTGTAGGAGAAAGGGAAGAGAGAGAGGGGGGAGAGATAATGAGAAAGAGAAAAAAGGAGTTGGACAGCAGTATTAGGGAGATGAAGAAGGATGATGGTGTCAGATGGTTAGTATATACTATCTACTTATGTGACACTGTCTAAAAACAAATTTAATTAATATAAAGAAAAGAGATTAGGGAGACAGGTAATTTGGGAGGTGGGAATTTTCATTCGCAGTTAAAATATCAAAAGCAAAAGGAAACAAAAAACAGCAATAACAGCAAAAACAATCAAAAAACAGAAGGATGTTTGTTTGTCCATGGAATGACCACCAAAGTCTCCTGGATTGGAATTAAAGCTGTGTCAGTGTACTGTTTATTTTCAACTAGAATGAGAAAGCTCTGTAGAAGTGTTCATTTGCTTATGATGAATAGTTACTAATGTCTGGCTGGCTGGTCTTACTACTGATTTACTATGTTGTATTTAAAGTATTTTTGCCTTCTAGCAACTAGGAAATTTTTATCACTACTATTTCTTAGGACTTGACTTTCCTCAGTTTTCATACCATGAATAATGAATGCTTCAATTGTATTAACTTCAATAAATTCACTTATGGTGACATTTCTGATAAAGGAAAAACAAAACAAAGTATTATACATTCATTGGTGTTATAAGTAGAGTCAGATTGGAAAGAAGAAAGTTCCCCATAACTTCAATGTACAATTTAGTAAAAGACAATATATAAGTAGATAATATACGAAAAGTGCACACAAGACTCACTGAGGTTACACAGCAAAAGTGGTCTTGAAGACATGCTGATATCATAAATTCAAATTTATGATAGTTGGAAAATCAAACTTTGAGAGGTAAGTATGTGTAAAGGCAGAGCCCCCATGCATGGACTTTGCAAAGAGAACTTCTAGTGACCTTTTCCCCTTCTATCACGTCAGAACAAAGCCATATATAAGGGCAGAGGTCCTTATCAAAAATAAGATTCAATGGTGTCTTGACCTTAGACTTTGCATCCTCGAAGACTGTGATAAATAAATTCTGTGATTTATAAGCCACCTAGCATATAAAAGTACATTTAAGCCTCACTAAAGAAAGCAGATCAAAACAAATAAACAAAAGAATGTAAAGAAGGTTGTGTGAATCACCTGTTTGTAACATATGTCACCCCTCTGATCACTAATGTTTTGATGTGATAAGGTGGACATCCCTCTTCTCCCTTAGTGCACCATATGCATCCTTTCTGAAGGGGCATGATGAATCAAAGAGGCTGGCCTTTCTTGTAAAGGACAGATCATATTGTATTCAGGGAATCAGAGTACATATGTTCACAGTCTAGAATCTGTAGATCAGCTTTCAAGGTAGATTTGTAAAAAAAATTAGGCAAATTAAGAATCCGTGATTATGAGCACATTCAATTGTGTAATATTGCATGTAGAAGCCTGCATTTACTAGAGAGAGAGAGAGAGAGAGAGAGAGAGAGAGAGAGAGAGGGAGGGAGGGAGGGAGGGAGGGAGGGAGGGAGGGAGGGAGGGAGGGAGAGAGAGAGAAAGAAAGAGAGAAAGGAAGAAAAGAAAGAAAAAAGAAGGAAGGAAGGAAGAAAGGAAAGAAAGAAAGAATGAATGAATGAAATAGGACATAATTTTGAGGATAGTCTTGCAAAACAAGAAATCACATTTCCTCATAGGTGAGAAAAATTCTAGTACGGATTCATTTAGTACAATGTAACATTCTTAATTAATTTCCTAACTGGATATAAGAATAACAATTTCTAAAGAATATCCATTCTACCAACAATATTAATAGAGCATAATATATAACATGGTGGTTGGAGTAAGACTGTCCACTTTTGGGTATATAGCCCAGAGGAGCTCCAACATACAACAAAGACACATGCACCACAATGTTCTTAGCAACCCTATTTTTAATAGCCAGAAGCTGGAAAGAACCAAGATGTCCTTCAGTAGATGAATGGATACAAAAATTTTGGTACATTTACACAATCCGATACTTACTCAGCCATCAGAAACAATGACTTTAACAAAATTCTTAAGAAAATAGATGCGTCTAGAGAATATCATCCTGAGTGAGGTAACCCAGCCACAAAAGAACAGGCATAATATGCAGTCACTGATAATTGGATACTAACCCCGTTATGCCTAATCTTTACACACCAAGAAAAATTTGACTATTTCCAGGTTACATCTTGTTTTACATGTACTTTATGCTCAGTGTAAGTAGTAAAATTTTAATGCATACTATCAAACTTTTAAAAGAATTAAGTATGGACAAAAATGTATTCATATGCTTTTATGCAAAAATGCTTAAAATCTGTACATTTATCTTTGTTTTTTTAAAATTAGGTTGTTCAATTTATTTAAAAAAGAATTAATTAATAAAAGGAGGTTATCCACTGTAAAAAATAAAAGAAAAGAAAAGTCTGTCCATCATAGAATGGACTGTTTAGAAAGAATATTATTGGAGAAGATGTGTTAGTTGGAATGGACTTTGAAGCCTACACTAGGCCCAGTTTTACTATATGCCTGATCACTGAGGATTAGCATGCAAGGTTTTAACTACTGCTCCAACCTATTGCAGTAAATATTAAAATTGAGGTTTATGGTTTTATTGGCCCCTGCAGTATTACTCCACAGATGCCGCTTTACTGTGGAGCTGAGAACATGTACTGTTGGTACTCGGTCTGCAACCCACATTCTCCACGCAGTTCTCTTGGCAGGTGGTTCATTCAGCCTGCCCTGTTGCTTCTGTCCTGGGTGGATAAAACCACCCTGACGTGATGCTTTACTTTACTGACCAGCACAAACATGACTCTAAAGCCTGGAACCTTTTTGAGGAGGTTTATATATCAGATTCTCAACCTACAACCCCTCTACACAATAAGATTACATCCAATTGACAAAGATTAAATTGTCTTTCCATATGAGATAAAAAGACCTATAGAAATCATTAAAAATATTCATATTTACCTATTGCCAGTTAAGGCCACCTGGATCTACATCCTCCTTCTCCAGCCCCATCTTGATTCTTTCCCAAAATCTACCTCCTCCACTTCTGCTCCTCGACCTTTTTTGCCTACCTCTTTAGTGTCAAATCATGTATCACCTATCCATAAATCTATACCAACTTAATTCCTGACTCCTGCCACTGTATTGGACAGGGACTAACCCTCCAAAACTATAATGAATAAACCCCAAATTATATATAAATAAACCCCAAATTAATTTCTTTTTTCTACATTCTTCCTTGCTTATGGCATCTTTTCACATTAGTACAACAGTAACTAAGATACTTATTATGTGCTACCAACAAGGAATATATTTATTTTAAAGTATTTTATGATTTAACTGTGTACCATAATATGTAAAATATATTTGCAATTTGGATCATTTATGTAAATATTATAAAATTTACTTAGAAAAAAACTCCACTGACAAAGGAATGTAGCCTAATTTTATTTTGATACATAAACAGAGTAGAACAGGGTTCTCAAAGCTGGGACCAGAGCTTTGAATGTATCAATGTGTTTGTGTATGCAGAGACACGTTAGAGGACAGAAAGTTCTGGAAATAGTAACCAATATCTACTGGTAGAAATTTAAGTTCCTGGCTTAAAGAGGAAGAAAAAGAGAGTCAGCATGAGAGAGCAAGTTCTCTCCTTTATGTCATGCTTGTCAATCTTCTCCTGCTATTTTAGAATACAACATATTCGGATGTACTTTAGAATATAATATAACAACACTTATTAATAAGAAAGTCAATTTTCAGAGCCTTCCATCCATTATAATAATGCAAATTATAGAAGAAATAGTTTTAGAGTGATAATTTATTATTTGACTAAAATTGTCACAGTTGTATTGTCACAGTAGAATTCAGATCACCTAACCTTTTTGACTTTAGGCCAATTGATTAGTGTAAAAGTTATACCCTAGGACTGTGACCTCAGCACCTAAAGTTAATGAATAAAATGCACTAAGAACCCCTCCACCATTCCTGGCACTTATTTAAGTGAATCTTATTTAGGATTCACAGGCACTTCACTAGAGAAAGTCCTATGAAAATGACTAAATATATTTATCCTTTTTTCCTAGAAACTTTACTTAATTTTGCATGTCTTGTGACAGTTTTTCTCTACATGTATAATTTTCCTAACCTGAGCTGGACAGTGGTCCCATGCAATCGTGAATCATTGGTTGATAATTTTATTAAAACAATTTTCCCATGATATTGAAGATTGAACCTAGGACCTTACACATATTAATCAACTCCTGTGCCTAAAATCCACATCCACAGCCTCCAAGAGACTTTCAGTGTAAGTGATTATATTATTCCCCAGAAGAAATTTTGTCTTTACTCTCACATTTTCTTACTCAAAACAACATCTCACTATTGACATGCTAGGACTATGAGTCCGATATGTAGATCACAGAAAAAGCCCTGTAAATTTTTAGTGGGTTTAGAATTAAAGAGCCCTATTTTGCTTTGGTTTGTTTCATCTTTACCCTTTGCTCCCAAGTCATAAATGTGTCTAGCTCCTGTGGCATCTGGCATCAAACAAAAATTTTAGGTGTCTTGCTAATAACTAAATAAAATAAAGAGTTTTTAAGATGCTGTGATTAGGGCTTATGTAACTTGTCTTTTGGTTAATTTACCAGTTACTCTCTGTCACCTTACTCCTTCCAAACTCCCTTTCTCGGGGGAGGGGAGGGTGGACAGAGACAGAGAGATACAGAGACAGAGACAGAGACAGAGACAGAAAGAGAGACAGAGAGAGACATAGGAAACAGGGAAAGGGACATTGATATTGTTAGACTACTTCCTGCTGATTCAGGGTATTGAGCTCCTTGGGGTAAGTTCAATCTCTGAGGTCAAGGTATTTCCAACCAGAAACTACAATACACCGAAAGAGTAAAACAGCAACAGCTACAGTAACAGCAACAGCGATAATAACAGCAACAGCAAATCAACAGCAACAGCAACAGCAACTTCAACAGCAACTGTAATATCAACAGCAACTGTAACATCAACAGCAAAGCAATAGTAACAGCAGGAATCAGGAACAGCAGATGCCCCCTCTTTGTGTACTCTGGCATTTATACATCTTCTGAAGAGTCCTCAGAATTCTGAGGATAAACCACCTTTAGTTGGCCAAATCACGCCCCTGCCAGAGCAGGAGACAACTCGAAGTCAGCTGCTGTAGACATCGAGAAACAGACAACCCAATATCCCACACCTAGGATTAAAACAGCAACATATTCACATAACATTTCTGTGCTTTTAAAAAAATCCAAATGCTCACTACAGGTTGAAATTCAGCTAGAACCCCACTGAAGGGCCACCAATGTCTTCCCACCACACTTGCCAGACCCACAGAGTGAGCAGCAGAACCTGAAACCAGAAATATCAGCACTTGAGAGTGTTCATCCCATAGTGATGATCTGAGGAGTTGACTTCTTTTAAAATGCAAATAGTTCTGAAAGAAACTTCACATCTTCCCTGAAATCCAATTTTGATGTGAATATTGTATAAGAAAGGAAATGCTGGAAGGAGCTTCTGCAAAGGGAGAAGCTAAGCTGGTAATAAGCAAACAAGCTGGACAGAGGCCAGCACTGCAAAGTAAATGTCCTCCACAGAGCCTTCGCCACATGCTCCTTCCCACTCACTTGGCTGTGACATTTCCTCAAATGCACTTGTCCTCAAATTATTTTCCCCTAAAGGCTGACCTAAATTACTTGACTTGTGTTGCTTTTCTCTCTGTTATTGTTTTAAATAACATAAAATAATTTTGCAATAGTTTTATTACCTCTGTTATGCATACAGTCTTTTGAATTGCATATTTCATACCTTTAGACATTTCTTATTTCTAAGTGGCCAGTCCTGAGCCAGAAACATATATATATATATATATATATATATGTGTGTGTGTGTGTGTGTGTGTGTGTGTGTGTGTGTGTGTGTGTGTATGTATTTATATGTATATATGTATATATGTGTGTATATATGTATATATGTGTATATATGTATATATGTGTGTATATATGTATATATATGTGTATATATGTATATATATGCATAACATGTATGTATACAAGGATGAATGAACATTAGGGAAGAGTTCTATGTACTTTCATTTTATTCAATTGAAAATGTGCTTAATTATCAAAAAAGTCATGATTCTTACCAAATGTCAGCCCAGCTTTCTACATTTCTGATAGATGTTTTCATTATCAGCGATTCAATTAGTAGCACATAGTGGGACACTATGTTAATATTTTAAAGTGCTTTAGTAATTTCCCATGAGGTCAATGATGAAAATAACAATGTGTATGTCTCCCATCATCTATAGAAGTAATAAAACCACCTCCACTAAATGGTAGCTTAATCATATAGAATCGCGTTTGCAAAATCCTTCATTTCCTTGCACACTCTCTCTCCCCAGTGATTTCTCTTCCTTTGCCTTAAAATGGAAAAGTGATTAAAAATGTCAAAGCAAATACCTCTGCATTTTAGAATTTCAAGTAAATTAAAAATTCAGTGATTGTCTAAAAACACTCAAATAGAAGCATCTAATAAGAACCCATCATTGTCTAATGAAGCAAGTTTTTGCCAAACTTAGAAAATACCTTTAATGATTCATAAATCTATTTTGAATGATAGCCGAAAAATTAAGTTCATCCTTTCACTAATAATGCAGTCTATGACAAAAGCTCTTCCATGATCCAATTCTATAATATGAATTCCATACACAGCATGGTTAAACCCTAGGTGATGAAGTGACCTCTTATGGCTAAGTAAAACCCCATCTCCTTCCACTGACCAAAGAGCAACACAATTAGCATATCCGTTACTCAGAAATAAGACAGGATGCAAAGTTGCAGCTTAGTGCAGGCATTAACACATCTCAAAGGGAGATAGGCATGATAGCATCCTGTGATTTTTCTCTTCGATATTCAGAGGTGTTGGCCATGCCTAAAATTCACAGCTGAAGCTGAGTGATGGAGTTTTCATCTCTATCATTCTGCTTTTCTGTGTGTGCCAGACTGAATTATGTCCTTGCTGAGCAGCTACTGGAGGCCTGCAGCGCACAATGCACTTGGAAGATATAGCAAGGCATAAAACAGGCTCCCTAAGCACAAAGAGTTTATTCTCTAAAGGAGGAAATGGGCTTCAACAAAAAATTACAATGTGTTGTAATAAATTCCATAAAAAATGATACATAAAAGTTGTTTTATGTATAAAGAAAAGAATAACTTGCTTCCCAGAAGATTCAGTGGAGGGCTGACACAGGAAGTAACATTTGATCAGATAGATAAAGGAAAGGTCAGATTTTGGGATCTGGGCCAGGGAATACCACAAAGGAAACTGTATTTACGTGGCACAGAATTGCCTAACCGGAGCACAGGTCTTATACAGAAAAGCAGGAGCAGGACTCACATTAATTCAAATTGAGACACTAGAGTGTGTTTTATAGAATTAAGATTTTTATTTATTAGGCCACTCTTAGAAGTGTGCAATGGATATAATCACATGACAAAATATGAATTTCAGAAAAGTGAATTCATTGAACTGGCATGAAGGTTCAGTCAGGAAAGTGGTTGGCATGCAAAGACAGGGACCATCTTCATATTCCCTACACCACATTAGAAACATATTTGTTTTCTTTGAATTGGATGGAGGGAGAAAAGATATCTAGATTCCTTGGGCTTGTTCTGACTGCCAACCTAACCAAACCTGTGAGCTAAGTGAGAAACCTTGTCTCAATAAATAAGGAGGATGATTGAGAAGATGGCTCAGAGATTACAAGGGTTGTCATTCAAACATGAGGACTAGCATTCAGGCTTCTAGATGTTATGGAAATTCTGAACTGATCTGACTATTCAGACCAGCCATGTGGACAATCTCAGGGTTTTATTGAGAGACTGCCCATCAGACACTAAGGTGGAGAGCTATTAAGTGTTATTCTTGATACAAACCTAAGGTATCTATACATATGAACACATAAGATCATGTACACACATCAGAAGAAGACAAATACACAAATATTACATATAAGTGAAAGCAGAAAAAGACAAAAAATTAGGATGGAAATAGACTGATGAAAATACCTTAGATTATCCTCTGAACCCCACAAACAAACTACACTTATATACCTGGCATCAACTGCTTCCTCCCACATATTCTTACCTGCCCCAACACACACATACACACACTCAGACACACACACACACACACACACACACACACACAATCACCTGCATATGCAGAGACGCTGATCTACACACTTACTGTTAGTAGGTGCACATGCACACAAACACAATGTGTAATATGTCCCCGTGGTTAACATTGTCAATGGTATCTGAAGGTATAGGAATTTGGACAAACATCTGCATGTGACATTATGGTTGAAATAAAAAATAAAATAAGACAAACCACTGATGTATAATTTTAGATATATTTAAATTTTCATGATAGCTGGGATTTGATTTGGATGAGACCATTTATAACAAAATTTATCTTAATTTTAGATATATAATCAACTATTCATTTTTAAGTTCTAAAACCCTATTTGTCAGAGTTTGAAATATCTAGAATGAGGTGCTCTTGGTTAATTTCTGCCATACCTCTATTTCACTGTCTGGACTTCACATAAATTCCCCATGTTAATTTGCTTGTAGATTAAGACTGCTCTGAGCATACAAACAAACCTCAGCTGTTTGTGCACCTGACAAATTGTCATTATTTGGTGTTTGTACTGCCTAGTATGGAGTCAGCTTGACACAAACTAGTCATATGGGAAGAAGAAACCACAAAGAAGAAAATTGCCAACCAGATTAGCATGTTGACAATCTGTAAAGCATTTTTTGTTTGTTTTGATTGATGTTTCATATGGATGGACTCAGACTACAGTGTGATGCCACTCCAAGAAGGTGGCCTTGAGTGGTATAAGAAATCAGGCTAAGCAAGCCATGAAAAACAGTACTCCTTCATGATTTGCTCCAGTTCACACCTCCATGTCTCTGCCTTGAGTTCCTTTCCTGACTTGAAAGGAAAGGATTGTGAAGCAATTATCTTCTGAGTGTGTACCACAAGCATCCACATCAAATTAGGCAAGTTGGTATACACCATAAACACAACCCCAATACTGGCAGATTCCTAAGACTCCTAAGTCTAGCAAAAAGAGTGAATTCTGGGTACATGAGAGTTTTTGTTCGAAAAATTAAGGTAAACTGTAATGGAAGAAGATACCCAAAGTCAACCTTTTACCTATACTTACACATTGACATACATGTTACCTATATAAACCTGTACACACATATGCATGACACACAAGAGAGACAGAAACACTCACCTGTACCAGTAAAAATGTGTAGACAGAAAAGAAATAGCCAAGAGAAGAGTCATTCCATTGGTGGAGACAGAAAGATCAAATATATAGATGATTTCACACTCAGAAGCCTTAGGAGACATGGGGAATCATGAAATCCACTGAATTAGCAGATAGAATACCATGGTATATGCTCAAACAAAATAATAAATTTGAATTATTTGTTAAAATCAATGGAAGTTTACTAAAAGAAGATGAGGCTTAATGTGTCTTTTAATGGTGAAGACATTAGCAGGAACAAGAGACACATGGGTAAGGTGGATAGAGTGAACGAAAATACTTAGAATGTACAGATGCAATGGTGGTCCAGATGATGAAGCCTGAGATGGGTGATGCAAGCCAACTGATTTAAAAACTGAGTAACAGAACTAAAGGTATTGACAATAACAGATAGAAAAGTAGGCAGTTGAAAGTAATTTCAGCTTAAGATACATAATGTCTAATGTACAGTTGAATATTCTAATTTAGATTTTCGAAAAACAGAAGTGAATGAAATTCTCCTACTGTTGCTTTGTTAAGGATGGGTTTGCTTGTTATTCTGAGTGAATTATAAACTGGGAAACGTTGTTTGGCTGGCTTCTATAAGTGCATATGTATACAGTAGGTGCAAACTTTTTCCATATATAAACTATATGTTTATGTACCATTGACCTAAGTTTATTGGCAGGCACAAGTTAGAAACACAATAGCAAGATGTTTATTATATTTGAAAATGTACTCATGAATTTTCCTGAGTATTGGAGAACAGTTTCACAGAAGTCTATCTTGCTGGTGTGTATATATGTATGTATGTATGTATATATGTATGTATGTACGTACATATGTACGTACGTATCTATCTATCTATCTATCTATCTATCTATCTACCTATTTATTTATCTACCTATTTATCTACCTCATTAGACCAGTGCCAACCTCTTTCCTAGAATTGATGCTTTCCAGAAGAGTGGGTTGTTTCAGATTTCCTCACAGGAGCTCCTTTTCTGTTAAAAAAAAATGCATTCAGTATTGTGCCTAACTCATGAAAGGCTGATTTAGGGAGCCATTTTTTTTTATCAAGAGGACTTTAATACACTCTTTACATCCTAGCAATCATTGACTTTTTTCTTTCTGCTCCAGAGCTAAGAAGAACATAAAATGGTAGTGGTTTTTATCATATTAGAGACCTGCACTCACTTTTTCTTTACATTTAGACCATACTCTATGAAGAGAAAGCAGGGCCACAAAGTAGGAAGAAGAATTAACAAAGACTCTTGCCTGCCTTTCACATACTCAAAAACATGCAGGCTTAGATTTCTCAAAACCTCTTTTATTTAGAGTTATTAAATGCCTCAGTTCTAGCCCACCAACCAGACAAACCATGGAGCAGTAGTGGCAGCATGATCCAACAGAAACAGCAAAGTTCCACCAAATCAGCAGGAATCAGCAGATGTGGTCAGAATCCACTGGACTACCAGGGGAAGTTCTTAAGTGCATTTCTCTCAATAAAGTGAAGACCAGTAAAGTGTTGCATGGTGTAGCAAAGCAAGAACATCCTCTCACTGTTGGTGTGGTTTTAATTATATTCTTTCTGACTAACATGTGCCCTATCAAGTGTGTTTTCAGTGAACTATCACATGCCTTCCTACAAGATAATCTCCAGGAAGAAAATCACATAACACAGCTGAGTTCTTAAAGAAATCACAAATTTTCACTTCACAGATTTCTATTCTATCTTTCATTGGTGGAGGTTTATTAATTTGCCACTCTGGGTTCACCCATTACTGCTTGGCCATGAAATACCCATCTGTATTTTTATATCATTAGGTATTTATAAAGTTCCATATATCACTGCTTAATTTAATCTTTTGATTATCAGTATCTGTATTTCAATCTTTATTAAGAATGGTATCTCGGTACAAAATAACAAGGAATAAAAGTCTCATCATGACTGATACATTCACTTCTAATCTATTAACAATTCATCATTTTATTGTCAAGGTAAAGATACGTCAATACCCCTGCATGTGTTATGAGTAGAGGCAGATATAGGCTGAGATGTTAAAATGGTACTCTATGGATGCAATTACATTGACATACATTGGTAAAACAGTTCTTTATAAAGAATGTGCTACTTACCTTGAAAATCTTTTTCTACCCATTTATCATATCATAGTGTGAAAAGTGGATAATGGTCAAATTAGGAAGCTGTTATGACAGTTAACAAGCATTCTCTCTTGGTTTGTTTTCTTCTTGCTGTAGCAAGCAAAAACACTTTAAGGAAAAAAGAATTTACTTTAGATCAAAATTTAAGGTGCAGTCTATCATGGTAGGTAAGTCAAGGCAATAGGATCTTTAAGAAACAGGTTTCTTGGCATCTATAATCAGAAATCTGAGACTATTGAAACTATTCAATCAACTCACTCTCCCCTTTTTTTTAAGTCCAGGGAACCCCAAGTTCAGGTACGGTACTGTCCACTTTTAAGCTGTATCCTCTCACCTCAATTCATTCAAATAAGATAATCACTCAGACACATAGACAGAGGCTTTCCTTCCAGAAGATGTTAGATTCTGTATAGTTGTGAATTAGCAGTAATCACAAGTACTAGTCGGTTTTAACATGTCTCAATGTGCAAGCTTCTGTGATTTTGGATAATGCATGTCTACTGAGATGATTGAAAATAACAAGTCAGACTCAAGAGAATATGGAGGCCTGACATGTTATTCTTACATGTTCATCCTTCTCAACAATCCTGCCACACCAACCAAGTAGTTCTGATCATAGAACAATCTTTTCCACTCACGGTTTTCACCTCAGTGAGATTAGGGTTACGTAGTTCACGTTTCCCCTTGGTATCACCTACCTCTTCTTCTCATGGTGCCAATAAGCATGCCACACTCTAAACCACAGCACACATGCAAACCTTTGTCACAAAAGCTGGGGAATAAAGAAGGAATGACAAAGAAAGTAATTAGATTCAGGATACAGAAGTGTTCCTGAGATTATTGTGTCCACAAAAGAAATGAAAAACTGGAGGTTGCCTCTGTAGCTGATGGTGAAGAGAGAGAGAGAGAGAGAGAGAGAGAGAGAGAGAGAGAGAGAGAGAGAGAGAGAGAGAGAGAGGAGGAGAATTGAAGAGAAGAGAGGAGAAGAGAAGAGAAGAGAAGAGAAGAGAAGAGAAGAGAAGAGAAGAGAAGAGAAGAGAAGAGAAAAGAAATATGTATCACGATCAGGCTCACCTTGATGTAACATAGCTTTCTTGTGCTTGTGCGTTTATGGGAGAAAAAAAAAAGATCTTCCTATGAAACAAACAAAACTATTGTAACAACCATTTTAATGGCAAAAATATAATAATCTTTTGTGTGCTATTACTTTACCTTGATTGATATGAAATATGTAAGAACAAGTCTTTTTCAGTAATGTAATCAATTCTGCCCCCCACACTGAAATGTCCTTTAAACTCATAGGCCTGTGGTTATAAAGGAACTGTTCAGTATTTTATGCAATCTTTATTATTTTGCATACATTTATTAAATTCATCTTAACATAGAGTTTTCTACATCATATTCTCATTATTTCTAAAAAATACAGCAAAAAAGGAAGGAGAGAAAGAGAGAGGGGAAAAGGGAGAAAAAGAGGGACAGGGAGAGGAGAGGGAAAGGAAGAGGGAGGGAGAGATAGAGAGAGAGAGAGAGAGAGAGAGAGAGAGAGAGAGAGAGAGAGAGAGGAGGTAATTTTTTTTTCTCTTGGGCAGACAATGTACTATGTCCAGTTGTTGTGTAGATGTGTAGGGAAAAATAAGCTTTGGCATTAGGTGTTGAAGAAAGTTCAGTCAGAAAACCCACATATCCGTGAAATGCTGGAGCCTCTGGGATTTCTAAATTGGGCATCTCACATGGTAGAACACAATGTGAACTCTATTCTTCCCTTATCCCATTTTCTATTCACAAGCAGTTATTTGAGGTTTTTCTTTTCCCACTGTCTGGCATCCAATTGTACAAGGTCGATTTTTACAAAAGTAAAGTGCATTCTAAAACTTGAGATAAAGCGAAAAGCACAGGGAACATGAAAATCTGCTGGACTGTAAATCCCTGCACAACTACAGAGATACATATTGACTTTCTGGTAGCAGAAGTGTACGTGACAGGTGTTTGTGCCTGAACAGTTCTGCAGATACATGGAAGATGCTATTCTCAAGTGATCCCTGTGTGCTCACATGCAAAAGGCAAAAAAAAAGTTTGAAAAAGAGTTGGTTACTTAATTTCCATATTTGAGTTTATTAATGCACAGAGAGGGACTATTTGAAACTATGTCATATAGTTGAAAAGCTGGGTGTAAACATTGCCTTAATTTAATAGGATGTTGCTTTTAGAAGAGGTTGCTTCTTCGCTGTGATATGCTGCCTGTAGCTGTATTCAGGTTCACTTGACTTGTTTGTGGTAGATAAGCCAAATACTTACACTATTTAACATGGCTGGCTGGTTTAGTAAGACTTACATGAAGTACCTGGTTACCATTCAAACAGACTTGTATTTTATGTTTTGAATTGCTTATTAAAAGAGCTGTAAAATGCACTCTTACCTAGAAGACATAGTGAAAGGCAAAGAGAAGCATCTTTCACGAAATGTAAGGTCATGCTAACATATGTTAGAGTTGGGATTGAAGATTGAGAATAGTTGCTTGGCATACTTCATTTTTAATGTTATAAAATTGAAGACTACAGGAGCAAGGAGATTCATTTTTCTCCATTAAAATTTTAAACCCTA